>NC_137508.1:10800000-10887500 GCF_041902795.1 Electrophorus electricus | reverse complement strand
CTGCCATAGTCTGTCCTGTGGCAGTGAGCAGATGACACCTACTCAGACCTTTAGCCTCAGGCTCCACTGCCTTCTATACGAGCTGCTTCTACACTGACGTCTGTTGTATATCTTCGTACAAGGGGGCACTGGACATTGGACCTTTTTCCATTGCTCCCAAACCTCACAGAACTCTATGTCATGGAAACCATGGAAACATCAGCTTCATGCTGTCATCTGGATTTAGAACTTTAAAACAATGGCAGCCATTCTAAAAGGTGTGTGTGTGTGTGTGTGTGGGTGTGTGAGTGTGTGTCAGTGATAGATGAACTGCGGCGTGCTCCGCAGATCTACGACTCGGTCTGACTTGCACTACAAACCCGCCACTGTTTGAACTGCTGTTTTAACTTTTTCACTCCTAACTTCCCACAGGCAGAGCAGGCGAATGAAAGCAGGATTGGGAGAAAGGCGAGGAAGAGGCTGGGAGGAAGAGAAAGAGACAGACTGGCCAGGAGTGCTGTAAAACGGACAGCACACAAAGAGCCGATTCAGTGCTCTATCTGCACCTGCCTCCCTACACTGTACAAAAACACATGCTTCAACCTTACTGAAAAACACCAACACACTCTCACCACGGCTTTGGGCTTTGTTGTGTTGCTTGCTATTTTTTCGGGTTTCCCATTGTAAAATGCCACAGCTGAATTTTAAGTGAAAAACCTTTGTAAAAGTATAAAATGTTGACTAATTTCAAATAGCTACAATCAGTACTTGTAACCTGTACACAGACAGCTGCTTTCCACCCTCACACACACACACACACACACACACACACACACACACACACACACACACACACACACACACACACACACACACACACACACACACACACACACATAACTATTGAGTGTGTACCTCTTGGATCACAATGCATAAAGCTGTCAAACTGTACACTAACCACTGAGTTACATGCATACATAAATAGTCTCTCATTTTATCCCTTTTTCTTTCTAATGCTCAGGCCCACACACACACACACACACACAAACTTTGTGTTTCTGGGGCCCAGTGAGTAGTGTGAGGTGGCTGGAGCGCCTGTTCTCTTTGTAAGGGCCTGTTCATGGAGCGAGCGGTTGCAGAGAGGTCTGTCAACAGGATGGGGGCTGTTACCACCCTGTGTGTTCTTTGGCTACTGATGGACTCCTTTCAGGTGGCATCTGCAGTAAGCGCACTACTTCCAGACCCCCCCCCCCCCACACACACACACACACACGCGCACACACACACACACGCACACACACGCGCACACACACACACGCACGCACGCACACACACACACACACACACACACACACACACACACACACACACACAGCTATTACAATGGAGCATGTGAGTAATGCAAATGTTAACCTCTTACACAAAACACTGTTACTGAAAGAGCCATTAAGGAACTAAGTCAGTGTGTGAGTGTATTTGTTTGTGTGTGTGTGTGTGTGTGTGTGTGTGTGTGTGTGTGTGTGTGTGTGTGTGTGTGTGTGTGTGTGTGTGTGTGTGTGTATGTGTGTGTGTGTGTGAGAGAGAGAGAGAGAGAGAGAGAGACAGAGAGAGAGAGTGTGTGTGTGTTATGGTGTACTGCTGATGAGCCAGTGTGTGGGATGAACTCCACAGTGTGTTTTACTAGAAATGTATTTTCTAATACACTCATGTTATAATCACTAGTGCAGTCTATACACTTAACATTATTCTTAATTTTGTTGTTATTATTATTAGTAGTAGTGGTAGTTGGTTAGATTCTTACAAAAAGTAAAATAACGGCAAAAGTTCATGGAAATAAAGGAACTTTATTTAGGGAATATGGCATTTCACTGTACATAAGCCATAAGATGTACAGCTGTCTATGGCTTCATTCCAGGCCTTAGTAAACCCTTGGAGAACATGGACTCATGCAGTTGGCCCCACTAATGGGCTAAAACACCCGCATTCATTAAAACATGTTTTTTAAATGCAGAAAATATTTTGTGACAAAATTGATTGATTGATATTCCACTCCTGTGCTGTGTAAGCTCCAGTTGGCTTACAGTTGGCCTCTACCTGTACAAAATATTCAAAATAAAAGTCCTAATTCATGTACCATTGATCACACTGTGAATTTTAAGGAAATCTGTGAAAAAGAAGACCGAGAAACAAAATAATATCCCAATGTTTGGGTATCCCAGTGAGTACTGCAGGTTCAGATGTGAGGAAAAGAAAGTTGCATCCCACGCCGCAGAGACTGTCTAGACAAGCCTGGCCCTCCCAGCCCAGCACCGGGGAACGGAGAGGACGGGTGAAGGAACATACAGTCACCTTCAAGCAGCCATCAGAGTTGCTGAGACTGGGGTGAAGGTGCACCAGTCAATTATATCAAGAGCTCTGCATGCCACTAGAAATTACTGAGGAAAGAAGCCACGTTAGGGCATGTGTGGAGTTTTCTGGACAGCACCAGACTGATCCAGTTCAAGGGTGGGATACGTTTCGTGGTCTGACATTTGAGCTTGGGGTTCGGGTTTTTGCCTGAAAACGCTGCGTGTGGCACAAACCTTACACTGCCCATTCCTCACCCAACCCCATCCCACCAGTCAAGTATGAGCCTGGCAGCATAACGCTGTAGAGAAGCACTTCCTCAGCAGGGACTGGCATCTTGTTATAACTGAAGGATGGACGGCGCATCCGCACGGTGCTGTATACAGGGATGAGCTGCCAGTCGGCTTCAGCCTGCACAAACCCTCCGGCTCGGGGAGAATACACTTTTCAGGAGGATAGTGAGCCCAAGGACAAGGCCAGAGCAGCACAGCGAATGTGAATTTTCTACAATGGCCGAGTCAAAGTCCACGTCAGCTAATAAGCAGAGTCCTTCTGAAGTTCCAGGAGGTGGATCTAGTTTATATTAGAAAAAGTAGATGCTTGAAACATAATATTCATTCCATGGGTTTCTAAAGATCAGAGAGTGTAGAGCCGTTCTTTATCTTTGAGTTTTCTAACTTCATGGCTGCCATAGCAACAGCTGGCAATGCAGACAGATATGTCATTAATGCAATGTCCATTAGAATGAAAATGCCTTGTGTGACGCAGTACCCCCACTGTAACCTCCATCATTGGGCAGTGGCTTTGCATGTGGCTTGTGCTATCCTTGTGTTAAACATGCCTTTGTTTTCCACAGGTGCTGTGTGTTGCCTCATTTACCACACCACCTGGGGGCTATTGTGTAATTATATTATTTAAGCCTGCTTGTTGGTCATTGTGTGTTACATTGACTCCTTTTGTTGTACAGTCGTGGCCAAAGGTTTTAAGACTAGTACAAATTTCCCAAAGTTTGCTGCTTCAGTTTTTATGGTGGCAATTTGCATTGACTCTAGACTGTGAAGGGTGATCAGATGAATTGCAAATAATTGCAAAGTCATTCCTTGCCATAAAAATTAACTTAATCACAAAAATTACTGCATTCCAGCCACTGCCAAAATGGCCTGCTAGCATCATCTTTCTCATTAGCTCAGGAGAAAGTGTTAACGATGACAATGCAGCTGATATCACTCTGTCATGCTGATTAGAAGAGCAGACTAGTTGCTTCGTCTGTTAACCATGGTTACCTCCAAGGAAACACATGCAGTCATTATTGCATTGCATCAAAAGGGCTTCACAGGCAACGACATTATTGCTTGCAAGATAACGCCTAAACCATTTATCGAATCATCAAGAACTCCAAGGAGAGAGGTTCAATTGTAGTGAAGAAGGCTTCAGGGCGCCCATGAAAGTCAAGAAAGTGCCAGGACCATCTCCTAAAGAGGATACAGCTACGGGATCGGGTCACCACCAGTGCAGAGCTTGCTCGGGAATGGCAGAAGGCAGGTGTGAGTGCATCTGCACGCACAGTGAGGCGAAGGCTTGTGGAGGACGGCTTAGTGTCAAGAAGTGCAGCAAAGAAGTTACATCTCTCCATGAAAAACATCAAGGACAGACTGACATTCTGCAGGCAGTATAGGGATTGGACTGCAGAGGACTGGGGTGAAGTTTTTATTTTCTCTGATGAAGCCCCCTTCAGACTGTTTGGGACATCTGGATAAATGATTGTCCGGAGAAGAAAAGGTGAGTGCTACCATGAGTCCTGTGTCATGCCAACAGTGAGGCATCTTGAGACTATTTATGTGTGGGGTTGTTTCTCATCCAAGGGAGTGGGTTTGCTCAAAATTATGCCTAAGAACACTGCCATGAATAAGGAATGGTATCAAAACATCCTCCAAGAGCAACATCTCCCAATGATCCAGGAGCGATTTGGTGATGAACAATGTTTTTTCCAGCTTGACGAGCACCATGTCACAAGGCAAAAGTGATAACCAAGTGGATCTGTGAACAAAACATTGAAATTTTGGGTCCAGGGCCAGGAAACTCCCCAGATCTCAATCCCATTGAGAACCTGTGGTCAATCCTCAAAAAGAGGGTGGACAAACAAAAACACAGAAACTGTGATCAAATCCAAGCAGAGATTAGACAAGAATGGGCTGCCATCAGTCAAGATTTTGCCCAGAAGCTGATATCCAGTTTGCCAAGGCAAATTGCAGAAGTTTTTAAAAAGAAGGGTCAACACTGTAAATATTAAGTCTTTGCTTAAACTAAATGTATTTGTCAATAAACAGTAAAAAAAAAAAAAAGAAATATTAAATACTTATAATTGTATTTCACTATACCGTATAAACATCTGACAAAAGGATCTAAAAAAAACAGGCAGTAAACTTTGTGAAAACCAAAATTTGTCAGTCTCAAAACCTTTGGCCACGAATGTAATTAGTTCACTCTTGTGTTGTGCTCCGATTTCATTATTTTCTTTAAACATTTCAGCTGGAGACCTGCACTTCTGCCTGAGACCTGTGCTTTTGGGCTGCACCTTCTTCGCCTGTGACATTTTGAAACAATGATCCTTAATTCTGGTGGTCTGAATGTGTTCAACAAAACAATCAGCAAGTTTTTACTTGGTTTCTCCAGTTTAAAGATTATTACATCTCTTGCAACCAATGCAGTAGACATCTCACACAGGAATGGGTGATTAACAATTGATGCTTCTAGTTATTTTAGTGGCTGTTAATACATTTACATGTAGCATGTCTAGAGCAGTTGCAGGCTACGGTACCACTGTTATTATCTGATTGGTCATTTATCCCACTCTTGATGAGCATGTCTTTGATGTTTTTGTCTTGTCTGTGAGAGATTATTGAAGGATCTTTTAAAAGAATTACGTCTTTGGGGGATTTAAGTATAATATCAGCTACTGTTTTACTTGTAGGATGATAAGTCAGCACTAAAGCAATTCTTGTAGTCTTAACAGCAGGTTTATAGGTCAGTGCATCCACTCTCTGAACAGGTAAAACACAAGGAAAGGCATCATCTGTGACTTCCTCAGAAGATCCACATTTATGAAAACATTCACATACTTCCATTCTCACTGAAAATGAGAATTTTAAAAGCTGAGAACAAGGAATGGAGTTTTTGCAGGCCTCGGAATGTGAAGTGTTGTATTGCAAATGAGAATGAGTCTGTAGGTTTATAATAGAGCGTGGTATTTAAAACACAATTTTCATTCTTAACTGAAACATGTAAAAAGGTTATCCTCATGCCAGGATGTGCTATACTCCATGTATATACCAGAGCTGGGTGGAACTTGGAGAATGAAGAAATGAACAGAGCTCTTGAAATGTGCTTGTAGAAGCACCAAAAATGTCATCCTGTGGGTACAGGTCCAGTATATTGTTCAAAAACGTTTCCCAACAAATCCAACAAAGACGTTTGCATAGAATTATCCAATTGTAGTTCATTTACTAACTTCTTTTATTTGTAAGTAGTACTTGGAGTCAAAGGTTAAGCTGTTGGAGGGTTCTTCTTAGGTCTTGCATCAAGAAAATGTTTTAAAGTTCTCACCTCATTAGGGATGACTAAAATTTACATTGAAAAAAACTTGGCAGGTAGTAGTTGTTCCTTCAAACATTCAACAATTTGTAGAAGTCTTTAACATATGTAGGTAAGGACTAAACAATTGGTTGAAAAATGCCTTCATGAAACTGAGATATTATTTCTGTTGGGCAGGAACAATCAGGCACAATAGGATATGTTTTCCATAGGAATTTTAGGGAGACGATAGAAACGGCTACAACGAGGATTATCTACAATAACATTCCACGCGGAATCAGGGAGGTGTCCTGCTGAAATGACATGACTAACAGTGGACTTAATGGAGGCCTGTAACTGAGGAGTGATGTCAGAACTGTTCTGCCTCTTTAAACTGGTATCAAAGCTGTGAGATTGTTTCCTTCTTGTAAAGGTCTTTTCTCTAAGTAGCTCCAACTAGTACATATACAACTAAATGTTTATCATGAGGTGTTGAGCTGTCTCTCTGGCCATGACTGGCCAACATGTTCTAAATACTCATCCTTCAATCCTGCTATGGTTCAGAATTATTTGATAAAAATTATTATGGAGACTTGTAACATGTTATCATGATATTCAGAATATGACTAAGAACAGGACCTTAACTGTAATATTGTGGTCATTTTAAAAGTCATACGCAATTAATTGTCCAGAATCAGTGCAGCACACATGTGGTACATGTAATGTTTCATGGTATACAGCAGGATAGAGGAGCAGAGCTTATGATTTAGGTTTAATATTTAGAGAGAGCGAGAGAGAGAGAGAGAGAGAGAGAGAGAGAGAGAGAGAGAGAGAGAGAGAACAAGAGGAACCAAGATAGAGGGAGAGAAGGCGTATGGTTTATTACTGTGATTATTGCTGCTGTTCTAGAAAGCCATTTGCTGAGAACTGATGGGAGGATTCTGAGATAAGCTTCATAATGGGAGTTACAGCAGCTCCTCCAACTTCATCACCCCTGCCCTTTCACATGCTGCCCTTTGACTGATGTGTCAGGACTTCAGAAAATCTCCACTGTTAAATAGGGACTGCTCAATCCTTCAGGCTTGTCTGGATCATCTCATCCTATATACTGACCTATTGTGGCACAGTTATAGGAGGTTAAGGCATGGCTAAGGAGTGGCTGTGTGTCCTGCCTGCAGTGTGTATGTTGTTATTGTCCCAGCACTAAATACACGGCATTCATTCACGCTTACCAGGTGAGCCGCAGAGGATTTACCTGCAGTCTGGGTATTTAGCCACGCAAACCACTGGCATTTTCCCTGGCTTGTGTGTAGGTGTTTTATATGTACATTGTGGTGTGTGTGTGTGTGTGTATGTGTGTGTGTGTGTGTGTGTGTGTGTGTGTGTGTGTGTGTGTGTGTGTGTGTGTGTGTGTGTGTGTGTGTGTGTGTGCGTGCGCTGGAAATGAGTAGTATTAAATACCTGCAGCTGTAAACTCCATTCCATGCTACACAGTCCTGTCTCCCTCCAGCATGCTCCAGCTCTGTGTACTCTGCTGGGTGCTTCTGCCTCTGAGAAGCTAACTCACCTTGCTAACTCACCTGTGTTCAGGGACAGCAGGACAACAGCTACACTTCAGATTAAATGTCTTTTAGAGTTTTCAGTGAAGCATTGAAGTTTGAATACAAATCCAGTGTTTCCATCTGTTGTTTCTTTTCCCAGCTGGACACGTGGGTCCAACACTGCCACCTGTGTTCTGATTTCACTCTGTCTGAAGCAGCTGAGTATACAAGTAAAGCCTGGGCACATATATATATATATATATATATATATATATATATATATATATGAGAGAGAGAGAGAGAGAGAGAGAGAGAGAGAGACTGCATTTAAGTGAATTATGATTTAAAAAGAGTGTCAGTGCCTGGCATAGTTATATGATCATGCATAGACAGTCTCCATCTCTAGCAGTAAAGGGCAGGGCAGAGCAGACAGAGAGCCAGTGCGAGAGCTCACATCTCTGAGATTAGAGGTGTGCATTAGGTCTTCCTCCCTCGGCTGTCTTTGCCCAACACGGAGCCGAAGAGGATGCTGCTTCTTTCGCTCCTTTCTTCCTTCCTCCATATGCCCATGATTCGTATTTTACTCAGTGTCGCCCCACCAACACGCATGCACACACACACACACACACACACACACACACACACACACACACACACACACACACACACACACACACACACACACACACACACACATTTTTCAGCAGCTCATGCAGGTTGTTTTAATGTCTGTGACAGTAGGCCTCCATCTGTCCTCTTAGCCATGGTATTACCATAACAGGCAGAACAAGTGTCTTAGGACTGGAATAGCTAAACATAGCAGCCTGCATCGGTGCATAACAGACTAGGTGATAATGCATTTATTGTGAGGTACAGAATAAATGCAGCATGTCTAAGAATATTGCAGATATTTGCCATTTCGTTTGCCATCTGCAGCATATTGCGTGTGTGTGTGTGTGTGTGTGTGTGTGTGTGTGTATAGCTATTGCCTTTACACGTTTACCCGGAAACCATTTTAATTCATTGGTCGCAATTTGTTTACGTACTAGTGTACTTCTGGTCAGTAAGTAGAAGACTATGACTATGACATTCGGCTGAAATAATTTCACAGGAGTGCAGTCCTGAGCAAGCCTGGCATCAGCCTCTCTCCCACTGCACGAGTCTGTCTGCGCGCCGTATTCCGCGGCTCGCGTTTACGTCTCAACAGTTCAACTGTTCATCAAACCACCACCTGCACTCAGCATGAATCTTCAGTTATCAGTATGCGGTTGATCGTAAGTAGGCTATCAGTTTAAGCAGTCTATCGGTATAAGTAGACTATTTAGTTACAGTTTTATAAAGAGGAAATTTATTTTAAAATAGTGTGTATATGCAATGCAGGCCTTTTATTGTGGGCTCGTTTTATTGTGGGCTCATGAATGTTGGGGTGTGTCTGATAGTTTCAGTTTTGCTAAGGCTGTAGCTACTGCAGCAACACTATCTAAATGTATTCTTATATAAAGAGGCAGAAGTTCTGATTATTACGTTTACCCTAAAATATAATCACGTTGAAAGGGTGACGTCCAAAAGTCCGTGCATCTAAACTGATTGCATATACCGCCATCTTCTGGATGCAAAGGTTTTGCAGCTTTTAGTAGCACTGGCGACCTCTGTGGAGTGCATAGTGCAACTTTCAGTCTGCAGAGCACGCGAGCGTGTTAGACAAGGCGCGTCCATTCGCTGAGATGGAAATTCCGTTAGAATAATTTTATGAAACTTCTAAAAAAGTATTCTAATAAAGTCTATATTTCTTAAAGTTTTTAGATGTCCCCAAGGATCGCTATATAATGTAATCCAATGTTTTCAATTTTGACATATTTAAGGTGCACTGGTAATAAATGGGGGTGTACACATCACCCCTCATACCTACGCAAAACTAACCCCGGAGCAGGAGTAATCTTACATTTTTACCACTGTAAGAGGCCCTATGTATTTAACGGAAAACATTCACCAACAAATGACAGATACATTTCCTTCCAAAGCAGTAGCAGTAACTTGTTTACAACGTTTAAAGTTACTAGTGCTCGGTACTACATTAGCCTACTGTTCAACATGTTTAAACATGAATCGGATAGACAAAATAACGGTTTAATGCCACATTTGAAATTACTGGAGAAATGTAACAAAATGACATCCCATTACCATTAAGGTAATTTGCCCTGCTCATTGTCTTGTAAGTGGTCAGGGAAATGGTTACATTTAGCGGCGTGATTTATTTGGGCAAGACTGGGATTAGGGTTTAATTGAGGATGTAAAAATGTAAACTGAGGGAGCAATGCACGCTTCCGCGCCCTTAGAGCCAGTCTTGAAATTACTTCGAATCAGAATATCTATAAATGATCAGTGAGTTAGTAGCTGAATGTGAGGTCCAGAGTGAAGTTCTAAAATCCAACTAAATGCAACATTACCTGTTCATAGATTTCAAATGTTGGCAGCGATTGGGTCGGTCTTCCATCCTTTTTAACTGAACCAGGTTCATTTGGTTCTATTAATTCTTCTTTCCAGTTTTGCCACGAGCTGGCGCTGTTCGTCTTAGAAAGGAGCTTGTGTAAGATTATAGGCATGATACGGCAAACATTATTACATGAATATTTAGTAAGACGCAGTTAAAATGCCTTTTATTTGCAAATGCATGATAGTTTCAATGTTTTTTCAAAATAGTTTAAGCGGTGCTAAAAGCAGTCCGTAGTCACATTTAGTAATAAACGGTCATACTCCCAAAATACTGCCAACAAGATTTAAGATTTCCCGTGACTAAATTCTCAAAAATCATTCCATCATGCGGGGAATATGATTCTTCTGACTATATTGTTATTTCTATTGCTATATGTTTTTAACTTTTTATAACGTATGTGTTTTAATATTGCTCTAACACTGACCTTTTTCTTCGTAAGCATCCCCAACGCGTTTCAACGTGCTCACGCCATAAATACACAGGATGCACCAAGTGCTCACAAATTGCGCCTTAGCCCTTCACTTGATCCTGATATAAATGGGAAAGTCAACCCCGCACACCAAACGAATAAAATTAAAACGAGTAAACAAATAAGAGGATTTAAATAAGGCGTTATATCCCAGTGACAGTAGTAACTTACTGACAATGATAATACTTTTAATTGAACTTTACTTTTAATTGAAAATCGGACATCTAACGAAATGTTTCTACTGGACTTTCTTTCTTTGGAAGTAAGATGTAGCATAATTCGGCGTGCAGTTCTACAACAATTTCTTTGACCGTCAGTGGCGTCTGAAAATGGAAAACAAAACATTGCTGCGGCAAACAAAAGTTAAAAGTAAATCTACCTTTTCTAAAAAATTAAAACATTTAAAAAAAGTTATTTTATCATAAAAATACTAGGAAATTAGAAGACTTATATAGCATTCTTTATTTATGTATGTTTAACGAATAGAACATATTTAACAACCATACAACATTAATTTAGTTGTAGTAATAATAAATAATTATTATAATTAATTACATATAATAGAAGTCATTTGTTTTATGGCTCTAAATCATTAAACTAATCACATTAAGCATATCTTAAATTATGAGATCCAAATCAATCCTTTTAAAATGCGGCTTAATAGTGCATTTATTATGGAAACCTTAGTTTGCTAGAAATGTTGGACTATCCCCAATGAAGCAATAAAAATAAAAAACGATTGTGACTGAATGTGATTGTGGCCCATCCTGGACATCACCTTGGGTTTTAGCTAGCCTATAGGGCATAGAAAATCATACGAACAGGTGGCAGAGCCAACGTCTTATGCATTTTCTGTAGTGAGAGGTATAGCTAAGCGATGTGGGAGTCATTTGTAGCTTGTTGCTTACCAAATACATTTGTATTAACGTAATGGGGGAAAATGCCCCGTTTCTGTTATCAGATGCGTTTGATCTACTTAGCCTTAGCTTCATCTTCCGTGGTGCGAATGAATTTTGCAATCTCTCAACGGTCCTCGAGTGTCGGCCACGCCTCCGTGAAACTGATTGCGAGTCTAATTGGCTGCAAGAGTTGAGGTAGCCCGGTAAACGACGCCTTCGGCACACTTTACCGGTATAAAATATTACAGCTCTTCCACGAAAAAGCGGGGCACTTTTTGCGCTTTTGCGTCACTTTCGCGTGAGGAACAGAAACAGATAGGTAGAGAGCATTCTGCACAGTTTGCCTGTTTCGTAAGAGTGTGTTGGATGTGCCCAGTGTCGGGACGGGAGATATGAACTCCATCGAGGCGCAGATCCACCACACCGCAACTCCTGGCGTGAGTCCTCTCCAGCCCGTTCCTAAAAGTGCTCACGACGCGCCGGACATGGCTGTGTATTGTGACAACTTTGTTTACCACCAACAAAGTCTACCAGGCGCGCAGCGGCCGGCGGGTTATGGACTCGGCGATTACGCGCCAACCCCAAACCCATATCTGTGGCTTAATGGCCCAGGAGTGAATTCATCTTCGTCCTACCTACATGGAAACAACAGTGCCTCATTCATCCCGCCGTCCTACGGCTCCCAAAGGCAGTATCTGACCAACTCGCCCGGGTTCGCTGCTCCAGACCTCGGATGGCTCTCTATAGCGAGCCAGGAGGAACTATTGAAGCTCGTGCGCCCACCTTATTCCTACTCGGCACTTATAGCCATGGCGATACAGAACGCACACGAGAAGAAGCTGACATTAAGTCAAATTTATCAGTATGTGGCGGATAACTTCCCATTTTATAAGAAGAGCAAGGCCGGATGGCAGAATTCCATCAGACACAACCTCTCCCTCAATGACTGTTTCAAAAAGGTGCCACGCGACGAGGACGACCCAGGTAAGCGGCAGCGCTGTGCGTTATAGTGACCTCTCTGAAACTAGTGCACAAAGTTTTGACACATCGAATCTAATACAGAGACGTTGCACTGTTGTTATTACTGTATAACGCATATTGTTTAAACCGACATGCCTATAGGATACATAGAATTTTGGTTTGGTTTGAGCCAGAAATGCATTGGAATTTTATGTGGTGCCATTCTTAACTATGGCTTTTTTTCCAAGGAAAAGGGAATTACTGGACTTTGGACCCAAACTGTGAAAAAATGTTTGACAACGGAAACTTCCGTAGAAAAAGAAAACGCAGGTCAGATTCTAGCGCTGGAGTCGCTGGCAGCACCAAAGCCGAGGATGGTCGACCAATTACAGGTATTAAGTCCTCCGACAGTCCGCACCTGGGCGGGTCTGTATCTCCAGAAATAGACGCCGCAAACGAGAGCCGGAAAGGCGCGTCACCGACGAGCCTCGCGTCCGCGCCTTGCTTCAGCAACTTCTTCAGCAGTATGTCCAGTTTAAGCTCATCGCCAGGTCCTGTGGGTAGGCAGGGATCTCTAGGACTGGTCAACGAGGTCACAAGTCGAAACATAAGTGCCTTGAGTCCGTACCATTCCAGCTCTGCGCAAGACACCGGGGGACCGAGTGAGCACTCCGACAGCATGCCCATGAACCGAGGCGTGTATTATAACTCGTTTGGTGGTGGCCAGAACGCACAGTTCAATGGACACTTCTACAACAGTTTCAGCGTGAACAGTCTGATATACCCGCGAGAGGGCACGGAGTTATGAACGTTCAAACTTCATGATACCTTCTGCAGGAGAAATCGGGAGCAAAGACTTTAGTTTTTATTATCGTTTATTATCTATTGAAATCATTACCACTCATGCTAAAAATGTTGACATATGCCAACCTGTGTAACCATTATTTGTAAATCAGCTCAATGAAAGGATTCATGAAACGCGAGTGTATCTTGGATCCAGATGCCGTTGACACTTTAGTCAAAACATTCGTTGTTTTTTTGTTTAGATCTGTTTAGATAACAGGTAATTTTATTACAGGGCAATGCTAGTTTATATAACACAATACTGGCCGTCTGAATACCTTTAAAAAATTCAGTCAAACAATGTCGCTTTTCCCCTCTTCTTAATGACCACTGATTAAGTAGTTGTTGGTTGTCGATTTTTTGTAAATTATTTAGTTATTTTTACCTATTTATATTAAATTATGTACTTTACACACTCTTTTAAAGGAATATATATATATATATATATATATATATATATATATATATATATATATATATATATATATATATATATATATATATATATTATATTTGGTTATAAGTTTGAAGATCAGAGTACTTCCACATAAGATACTGTATGTCTCCAACTCAGTCAAGATTCATGGATTATTTGGCAGAGACTGTTAAATCTCAACAGATTAACTTCAGATATTTTCCCAGTTTTGAAGAAAACTACAGATTAAAATATGATCACTTAACCCTCAGAAATCATTGTATTCTTCTTCTTATTCTGTTTTGGTTTTTTTTGGCATAGTTTTCTGTCACCTTTTAGAGCTTTTTTTTTTGTACTGTCCAGTGTACACTGAATTGAACATCTTGCAAACTGTGATTCTTAGATGTTTTTATCTTCTCATTTTAGCCAAAAAAATATCATACTAGAATTGACATGCATATGTCCCCAAAACAGAATATCACAGTCAATCACAGTGATGTCAAAAGATTCTAATTCCAGTATTTTTATGAGGAATCTCACTCTGAATACTGCAGGAGCAATTTGGCTTTGGAATGCAAGAACAAATTCCTGAACAAAATTTAATCATGAATACAAACAAGTTACAGTCTCCTGGATCAGCTCTATGCAGGTTAATTTGGCACACAGTAGCACACATGTATTGAACTAAGTCTTTTAAGCATTTGGTTGATCAGGTCACTTCATATGTCTTTGTCTTTTTGAATGCTAGATATGATTTGTAGAATTATAATGATATTGTTTAGAGATGAACTACAATTAATTGGCTTTTTTTAAATTTTATTTTATTTTACAGTAATTACACCTGCACAAACAAAACAGTTCAATTAAATTACTATGTCCTTCCTAATTCAGTTATATAATTTAACAATTATTATCCCCACGGCAAAATTGTTAGAATAAACTTTAAATAGCACATTTATAATTTAAAATTGAATTATTATCCTGACCATTCTTTCTTAGTCAAGCTTAACGCTTGATTTACTAAATGTAACTTCATTTCCCAACTTCCCAAACTTCATTTGGGAGGTGCTACAATGTAAAACATCAGAGCAAAAATGTTGTACAATCAAAAAAGCAGTTAAATTGAATTTTATATTCCCCATATTATAAATATAATACCTTTGTTTATTTTATATTATTTATTTATTCTTCTTCTAATTTCTAAAAGGCAGAGCTAAGCAGGGCTATACTTCTAATATTTTTATTCACTTTTTCTTCAGATAAAGGTTTGTCAATAAAGTTTCATAATGCTTCTGATGTGTGAAATGCATGCTTCTCAGATTTAAGCGAATTTTTCAACTAAATATTCACGTATATTCAACTTGGTGCAGACTAGTAATTTTTGTGACCTAACAAACATTTCCTTCTCCATTTCTAACCCATTTCTCCTATCATCTGAAGAGGTCATTTGCAGATGTGACAGATATTAAGCCCTTCCTCTCTTCAGGGGACCCAGAGGCATACGTCTGGCAGACATGCGTCTGTGCTTGTGACACAGTGTGAATTGTCTGTCTCCGCTGCTGCACCGCAAAGAAAAAACAGAAAGAGACAGAAACCAAGTGGGAGATGCAGCAAGAGATGCATTGTGTCTGGCGTTGGGCCAAATCCTCGGCAGAGAGAGTTTGGTAGAAGCCTCAGTGTTATTACCAAAAGCAACTGAAACAGTGCCATTATTGTTCTGCGTCTGTCATGCCAGTCCTCATGTGCCAGAGCAGCAAAGCTATGGAGCAAGAGAAAGAGATACTGCAAGACAGAGGCAGAATGAAATAAAGGGGTTACCTTCATCCTTTTGTCTTTCTTTCTTTAGGACTGTTTGCAAATATTCTGGGAACTGGTCGTTTGGAGATTAGGAGAAGACTCTCAGTGAGAAATTCCCTGCATATGAAGGGCAGTGCCACCCAGGACGTGAAGAGGAAGAGGAAGGTTTCACACAGAGAGAGAGAGAGAGAGAGAGAGAGAGAGAGAGAGAGAGAGAGAGAAAGAAAGAGAGAGAGAGGGAAAGAGGAAGAGGGTGAGAGAAAGATTGATTAACAAAGACTGTCTCTAAAATGTACCTCACAGGAAGACTCTCCTCAAAGTAAGGATTACACAGTGGAATATCCCCATCATTACTTGTCTGCCCCTCCCCCCATCCACAGTCCTCTGAATCGCTAACATACTGCTCCACCACAGCAGCACTTCCCAGACCTGCTTTAGTTGTGCTCACCAGCACGGGGGTGAACTAGGCCCTGGGAGATGAGGCCCAGAGAGAAGGGCCATGGTGCCTGGTCTACCTCACTCCAGGAGTGTGAGGAGGGCTGCCGCGCTTCACTGCAGCACACACACTCGCAAGTGTGAAGCCTTCAATTAGCCAGGGACCATGTGGGCCAGTAAGTCTGACCTTCGGAACCAGTCTGAGGTGACACGGATCGGTGCCCTAGGCGACGTTGAGACCTCCCCGGCCTCCTGAAGGTCACGGAGAACAGCGAGCGCAGGACAATAGAGGTAGTCTACTGTGTCATCATTTCCAGTTTGCAGAACCAGCACAATTTACTGAAGAGCACATGATGTGTTTAGGCATACGGAACATTTTTCACATTCGTCACATATCAAGACAATGATATTTCTGAGTGATATTTCTGAGTATGTTAGCGTGCCTCTGGTCTCTGATTCTGTAATTTAAGAATGCCTGGTCATTTCTGTAAGATGTGATTTTCTCTGACATCTGAGATTTAACTCTGAATAAGCATTAACTTAGGGGATTCTAACCCGGTTTCTCAGGTCTGGGTTCTTGCGTGTGGTGTGTGTGTTTGTGCGCTTGCGTGTGGTGTGTGTGTGTGTGTGTGTGTGTGGTGTGTGTGTGTGTGTGTGTGTGTGTGTGTGTGGTGTGTGTGTGTGTGTGTGTGTGTGTGTGTTTGGTTGGATGCAGCACAGCGATGCTCCTCCAGCCTGCCGCAAGCGAGCTGCTACACGTCTGAGGCGAGGGGAAATATGAACAGTGTGGAGGGAGTGATAAAGGGCTGTAATTAAAGTATTACATCGCTTTCCTAACGCTAAGCACAGCGTAACATCCCACCTCAGCAAGGCCCAGCAGCCAGCACCGTCTGGGCCCGAGACAGACCCCCACGCCTTAGTCGCGCACATGGCGTCGCGCTCTCACGGACCAGGGCCTGGCTTTCCAGAGCCACGGTAGCATGAAGGGAGACGTTTCAAAGTGGGGGATCTCGCACTGCCCTGCGATTACAAATGTGTTACATTTTCTTGAATGCATGCAGTTACCTTTCAGGAAAAAAAAACAAAAAAACAAATTGTGACGAGGTTGCAACGCCTGACTCCGTCCTGCGTCAACAGGTTTAGGGAATTTGTTCACATTAATATTCAGAGAATGTAAATGAAATGTTAGCAGGTTACCTACAAAGTCATCATCATTTTACAAGTACTTTTTAGTCCCTTTCCCTCTGCTGATCCTGAGAGCCAAACGTACATCAGTGTCCAATTAGTGTAAGTTATGCTGTTATACCCACTCATGTCCCATCTGTTAGAACTATAGCAGTGTACTAAGCATCTTCTCTGTACATCTGTATAAGGACTTTAAAAGCACTAGATGGGCGCTTATGATGGGTGCATATATTGCCTATTAGGTTGTTTGATTGACTGCACATTTTTATGAGAGGGATTCCCTAAAGGTACAGAAGAAAGAGAAGTATTTGTTTTAGCAGGAAGTGATGTAATATGTGTATTTGTTTTTGTATACGCCTGTGTGTGTGTGTGTGTGTGTGTGTGTGTCTGTGTTAGTGTGTATGTCTGTCCCAAGTGTATGTGGGGCCTCACTTAAGTGGCATTACCTCTCATGTGAAGCGAATGAGCTGTGGGCGAGTCCGGGCGGCTCAGAGGCGCCCGATGTGTCCATCGTTATTTTTACGCCTGTTGAATCTCATGAGGTCACCCTAGAACCGGTCAGTGCAGAATTGCGGGGTGGGGGTGGGGTTGTGTGTGACATGCCGAGCGGCTCTTCTGATCAACATGTCAAAACCAACATGAGAGAGAAAGAGAGAGAGGGTTTGCTCAGGACGATTCTATAAAGAAGAGGGCAATTTGATTGTATTTTTAAACGGATATTTATGCTGAGAGGCCACCATCAGAGATCAAAGCACAGAAATGTCATTGTAATGATTTTCCTGCAGACATGATTAAGACATGCCTGCATAGTAGAGCACTGGTCTTCCCTTCCCATTTAGGAATCTTATTGAAAAATGTGCGTGTGTGTGTGTGTGTGTGTGTGTGTGCTTGTGTGCGTGTGTGTGTGTGTGTGTGTGTGCGCGTGTGTGTGTGTGTGTGCGCGTGTGTGTGTGTGTGTGTGTGCTTGTGTGCTTGTGTGTGTGTGTGTGTGTGTGTGTGTGCTTGTGTGCGCGTGTGTGTGTGTGTGTGTGTGTGTGTGTGCTTGTGTGCGTGTGTGCTTGTGTGCGTGTGTGTGTGTGTGTGCGTGTGTGCGTGTGCTTGTGTGCGTGTGCGTGTGCGTGTGTGTGTGTGTGTGTGCTTGTGTGCGCGTGTGTGTGTGTGTGTGTGCGTGTGTGCTTGTGTGCGTGTGTGTGTGTGTGTGTGTGTGCGTGTGTGTGTGTGCTTGTGTGCGTGTGCGTGTGCGTGTGTGTGTGTGTGTGTGTGTGTGTGTGTGTGCTTGTGCGCGTGTGCGCGTGTGTGTGTGCGTGTGTGCGCGCGCGTGTGTGTGTGTGTGTGTGTGCTTGTGTGCTTGTGTGCGTGCGCGTGTGTGTGTGTGTGTGTGTGTGTGTGCTTGTGTGCGTGCGCGCATGTGTGTGTGTGTGTGTGTGTGTGTGTGTGTGTGTGCTTGTGTGCTTGTGCGCGTGTGCGTGTGTGTGTGCGTGTGTGCGCGCGCGCGTGTGTGTGTGTGTGTGTGCTTGTGTGCTTGTGTGCGTGCGCGTGTGTGTGTGTGTGTGTGTGTGTGTGTGTGCTTGTGTGCGTGCGCGCATGTGTGTGTGTGTGTGTGTGTGTGTGTGTGTGTGTGTGTGTGTGTGTGTGTGTGTGCTTGTGTGCGTGCGCGTGTGTGTGTGGATAGTCTCCCCTTGGCAATCCAGCCTCTCGTTGGACTCAACACTAAAACTGAACACTCAGCCAAATGGTGAGATGGTGGCTGCAATAATTACAGTGAATGTGTAATCATGATGATGAAGGTTGTGATCTTTAAGGTGCAGCTCCTTGGAGAGTAAACGCCCTGACCCAAGTGTTTATTAATGCCTGTTCTAGAAAGACCCAGTGCCCACTAACAGGTAAGAACTGGACTGATGAACAAGGTATATATCTAATGGTAATCATGGTTCTTTTCATGGAGTGCGTTTGCCAAAGATCTGTACCTTGTGTGGTGCTTTTTTCTTTGCAGAAGATGTTTATTAATCCATGGTGTAATCTGCAAAAAATAAATAAACATCCGCCTGTTTTTGTTTTGCTGCATTTTTACTGATGCATGAGACCATATTTAAACTAATGATGAACTGACTGATAAGAGCTTGTCATTATCAATAAGTACTGTCAAGAAGTATTGTCATTCAGCCTCCTCAACCATCAGATCAGGGATACAAGCGCTTGTATCAAATAAAAGTTATATACCGACCTTGAGAGTCATAACAACACTGATGTGACGTCATGATAATCGTATACAGGATGACACTGGACATGGTAAGGCAGAGTGTGAAAGTAAGAGTGGGATACAGAGGAATGTGTGGCATTGTCTTTGTATCTCTGTTTTCCGCTTTCCTTCTTTAACTGGACTTGGACTTAGCTCGGCTCTGCTCCGTGGGCCACTCTTCCTGCAGGGACCCAGTCACCCCTAGCCCCCTGCATATAATCCACATGGATAGGCCTTTGTGCAGTGCAGTACAGGGGTTGCTATTGTATCCTGAGCCCCCTCAAACCCCACAACCCACAGCCTGGGGATGCCCAGGGAACTATCCCCAACACACTCGCACACACACACTTAGTGAGAAAGAGACAGAGAGTGAGAGAGAGAGAGAGAGAGAGAGAGAGAGAGAGAGAGAGAGAGAGCACTCAGCCTACTTATAAACACATCACTATCTACGCTAGGCTAATTCTAAATTCTGTGCTGTGTCATACAGCTTTCTAAGCTCCCTGAATCTCACTGTTTTCTATTTCCCCATGGAAACTGTTTGTGTGCTGCTTATGTTTTCCTACTGTGTTGTTTAGCTTTTGATTTGTAATAAATATTCTTTTATTCAGTAAATATTTAATTCCATAAGGTTCTATAAAGTTCTAATGTTTAATATGTTTAATGTCATTTTAACATGAATGGATCTCTGGATAATTTTACCTCTTGTGATTTTGAACATTTAGGAAGATACTCTGTGGTTGCAAACCTTATCATTTGAAACCTTATCCACTGCATGTTCCGCTGCTGATGCCAAATAGCCCTGCTTATGGGTTGAAAATATCATTTTAATTACTATATAGCCACATAAATTGCAAAAAACCTTTTTTTCCATCCACTGAAGTCCCTGAAAATGAAAATTACATTTTAAATTAAAGAGCAAAAAAGTTCAAAATATATTGGAATGTAAGATAGCATGCACATGCTATTGCCCAATAATGAGTCAGTCCTAGTTTAACCAGCATTGCTCTGATTGTTTTAGTATTTAAAATAGAACAACTAAAGCTGTAATAGGTCTGGTAATCTGCATTTGTGAGCGAAGTGAGACCTTAGGATAAGGTCAATTCTGTGTGTTCAACAGTGTTATCAGAACACGTTTGCATGGTGGTTTTCTGAAATTTGAACTCTTCTCTTCAGATGATCAATCAACCTTTCGTTTAGGTCTATGTATCAAAATTCTATATGATGTAGGTGAACCCAAAACCTTTTGGGTGTGATAAAGTGAGGTCACATTTTTACTTTAGTTTTTATAGGTTTTGTTTTTATAGGTTATATAATACAAAACAAATACATCAATACAACACTTTCTATTTATGTTGTCAGTTAATCCATTACAGATTTGTAACTAAACACAGTGAGGACCTGAACATAAACTCATCAATGACGCTAACTTATAATTGCATATATATTGCTTTAATATTTGTAAATGCAGTCTAATTCAGTTCTACGCATCACTTTGAGATAAACAAAATAACACTGAAATAAAATCTAAGTATACTTTGTGTGTGTGTGTGTGTGTGTGTGTGTGTGTGTGTGTGTGTGTGTGTGTCACGCAAGCAGTTATTCAGAGCAGGTGTATAGAGTGGGAGGTCTGTCTGCGGTTGGGGTCCTGGAGTCCTGCCATCAAGTGTCTGCTTTATTGCCTGTTCCACACTCCCATCTTAAGTACTTCAAAGTCTTAGTCATTCTCTATTTATTTATCTCTGATTTTCTCTGCTAAAAATACCATTCTAAATGTTCTGTGTCTTTTTGTCTTCTTTTCTGCATGATTCTTTCTCTACACCCTCAACCAGCCAATAAAGAAACCAGTCAGAGGCCTAATTTCCATAATGCTGTGTCATGCTACGCAGGATCTCCTTTAACATGAACATCAGATGGGTTTTGCTCCAACTGACAGCTGCAGTAGATTGTTCGTAGATCTCTCCCCATCTCCAACCATCCAACACTGGGTTGAACATCTGGCCATGTTGCACTCTGTGAGCCATGGAGGGTAACTCATTAAGGGGCCCGAGGCTGCTGTCCGAGCCCAGCCACAGAGCTGCTAATCCAGGCTGCTGATGACACCTCTCCCCTCGCAGCTAGGTTCATCCAGAGGCCAACGGCAGCCTGCCTGGACAGAGAAGGCGAGGAGGGGAAAGAGTGGAATAGGAGGGGTCCACAAGGGACTCGCACATTTAGACTTTTTCAGCAGGGCTGGTCAGTCAGTTGGTCAGTATGTGTAGCCCTGAGTCTGGTGTAGATTTCAGTGTGTTTGGATGGAACGCTTAAAGGAAACAACTAACACCACAGCCTCCTTAAACCTTAAACCTCCTTAACCCCCCCCCCCCCTTCCTTTCAGTGGGAGCGTGGGAGGTTCCAGAAAGGTCATCTGCAACCAAACACCACTTAGTACTAGCCAGAGGTCAGCTCTCAACAGGCTACCCCACCACATCCTAATCAGCCTGGGTCTCTGGATGCTGACTGGTTTGGACATTGGCAAGCAGGAGGAATGGACATCTGGAGAGAGAAAAGTTTGCTGTTTAAGGGGGCATTCGCTCGTCCCTGTGACAAAACAGAGCTCAGCCTACACTGGATACACTTGGCTCAGTTCCATTCTGTCCACTGCCAGGCTTGCAGTCCTCTATATAATCTCCTACGGGTCTACGGGTATATACCCTCTTGGCTTATGGGTATATACCCTCCTGGTCTACAGGTATATACTCTCTTGGTTTACAATTAATGCGGTTAAGGCATTCTATTCTATTCTTCTATTCATGTGTGCCCAGCTGTTAGGAGCAACCTCACAGTCCTAAAACTCTTCAGAGGAGCCAAGCAAAAGGAGGGAAGGAAGAGAGAGAGAGAGAGAGAGAGAGAGAGAGAGAGGGAGAGGGAGGGAGAGAGAGGGGGGGTGAGAAAGAGAGAGAGAGAGAGTGCAGTGGTGTATAGTTTACAGTTTACACAAGCTGATGGTATTAATGTAGCAAGCACCCAGCTTCATGTTATGGGTAAACATTCACAGGCACAATGAGAGCTGCACACACTGCTGGCACTTAAGGTATCGGTAGGAAGTCTAAGTGGAGAACCTCTAGTGAGGGCCAAACTGCCACAGCCAGAGAGATTCTTCAGCAGGGAGCCTGACCACAAGAGCCCATGATGGTGCAGAGACATAGAGAACAGAAGATAGTTAATTGCAGTCAATTTTTAGCTTGTAATGGATGGGTTTCAGTCTGAAGCAATTGACAAGGACCAAACATACATGGCTTCCGAATATCCTTAATGTGTGTGCTCGGAGCCCCTCTGGTTGTGAGAGTATGAGAGGGGATGGGGGGTCGGGTGTGGTGGACGTGGGTTGGATTGGGGTGGGGTGGGGGTTGGGTGGGGTGCTCAGGTGCACAGGCAGGTCATTGGCATCGCTCTGCTAGTTTTGAGGAGTGTGATGGGAGGAGGAAGGGTCAAGCCCCCTGTGGAGAAGACCTGGTAATCCTGACAGTAATCTGGAGCAGAGCCCAAACACACACACACACACAAATTCATGTACAAGCACACACTCACACTCCATACCCTTTTCCACACACATACTGAGAAATAGCCCCCTCTCTCTTTCTTTCTCTCTGTTTTCTCTGTTTCTTTTCCCCTCTGTCGGTCTTTTTTCTCACTGTGTTACTAACGCTACATAGTTTTCATAGCATATTTTGTGTAGTGTCCTCTGTGGTATGTGATGTAGTTTTATGGGGTGATATAGTAAAATGGGATGTAATTAGGGTGGATGAGTAGTTTCTTGATTTGTTTAAAGTGACTCATTAAAGCAAAAAGCATGAATCACCTGCCATCATTATTATAGCCTCACACCCTTCCAGATGAGGCTTCCACACTGCACTTGCCTTTAGGAACGCAGGAGCACCATTAGTCTGACTGCGTAAAGGAGGGCCTCAGCTACAGATTGAGAAAATCCACCCTGATCTCACCTTACCCAACACTTCTGCAAAAATAAAATCAAATTAAAACACGCACACTAAAAACACTTCGTAATCGTGTGTAGTCCGTTTAATAGGTAGCATAACAACTTCCAAATGAACATTTCCTGCTTGCCTGCAGGGTCAATCTATATTTAGGATGTTTCTAATGCCAAACAGCTGAATTGCGATGCACAACTCACACTTTGGTAATCTTTTTACTTGCTACAGCGTGTAGGAGAAAGAGGGAGAAAATAAGAGAACTGGGAGGAGAGCTCACAATCACAGTGAACAGATACTGGACTTACCAACCACTCACACACACGGAATTCACCTTCATTCCGTTTTACCCTTTTTTGTATATGGAGGCTGTGTGACAACAAAACACATACTTATCACTTACTTATTAGCTACACTTATCTATACAGCCCTAGGTGCATTTTATAAGTGTATCTGTACATAATCTTTCAGTAGATGAACTATAAATAAGAGTAGATAAACTATAAACTATAAATGTGCCTCTGAAACACATTTCTAATACATAAGCACATACATGGTGGTAAACATATATTTCAGTACGTTTCATGCTTTTCAGAGCACCCCCCCCCCCCCCCCCCCATCAAAAAGAAGAAGAATGAGCTCACAAAGCTTAAAAATCTTTCTTCAGCAACTGCTAAAGAATGGTACACATGACGCGTAGACGTACACTTACACATGCATGTACACACATACACACACACTGTCTCTCTCTCTTTCACACACACACACACACACACACACACACACACACACACACACACACACACACAGAGCTCCAGATCTCAAGTCTGAGACTTCAAAGGCAGGTGGAGTGAAACCATGAAATTACAGGTAAGGTGTCAATTACCCTTTGAAACCCAGCACTGCTCGAATCCAGGCAAGACCTGGCCAGCCCTGGAATTAGAAGAAATGAGAAAGAAAAAGAAGAGAAAGAAAGAATGACAGAACTAGAGGGGAGTGGTGGTAGAGGAGTGGAGACGTAACAAGCAATGTTAACAATATGGCAGCAAAATAAAAGGGCCTAATTTAGCCATCAATGACCCCCTTTAAAACACACATACACAGACATGTACACTAGCATAGTATATGGGTGCACAGCAAAGTAGTTTGTGCATGATGCCTACAGATTTCACAATTCCACATTTCATAATTATACAACTTTAACACAATTATATCAATAATAACTGGTTACATCTGTTAATGTAAATATAATTAGCTTTTCTATGGTACAATAAAAGATAGCTGTCTGAGATAATCTGCTCAGGACCTTTTAATATATCCTCAGTAATGCACATCTCCTCTCAGAAAGTCTTTCCATGCAGTTTAGATTTGACACGTTTGTTAACTGACATTCTGTTTGGTCTTCTAATTAATTCTAATTGTTTCACTGATTAATAGGATCTTCCACAGCAGTTTTCTGTTAAACTGAGAAAGTGTGGGCTTTCAGCACAGTCAGAGAGCTCTTACTGCCCTGTAATGCAAAACTCATTGCACAACCCGATCTGCATATGTGTGTGATGACTAACAGAGCTTCTACAGCTCTGGCTAGATTAAAAACACCTTTTGTATGTAAATCTTATGATGTCGTAGGTCTGCGGTGAGGTAGAAATAGTAGTAGAGTGTTTAATGCCCAGCAGTAATAGCACCCTGTGTGTATGTGTGTGTGTGTGTGTGTGTGTGTGTGTGTGTGTGCGTGCGTGCATCTGCATCTGTGTGTGGGTGGCATTCTTAACTTGCCTGTCAAATTCCAGCCAAACCTGTCATTTCTTTCATTTCCTGTTTAAACTCTTTATCACTTTATAATGCTCTAGTATTGTTACATCACATACCTCTTCATTTAGCATTTTAGCTGTATTTTCGTGCTTATTAAAAATGAAATGAATTAATGCAGGACTATCAAGCTATCATACATTTATTATGTAATTGTGCTGCAGTGTCAGAAATATACAAAAAAATTCTCCATAGAATTTCCTGTTGTGATCCAGTTTTAATGTAAACAAGAAATGGAATTTTACAGACTCAGCAACGTTGCTGGTTCCACTGCAAAGGGACGCGTTTGTCTGTCCTAAGGGAAGTGATGCAATCTGGAGCGTGTGGCGTTAAAAATAACCCCAGGCTCCAATCAAAGAGCGCCAGCCTCCGCTGCTGACAGACACACACCTTAAAGTAACAGCCTGACACTTCGCAGCAGTCTGGAGGGTGTGCACACACGCGCGTGCGGGAAGGGAACGCTTCATTATTCTGGAAATGCGGGCATAAACATGAGTCTCCGTTAGACAACACATCGGGTACATGTTAATGACTGCTTTGGGCCATTACTCCTGAAATGGTCCCTGCGTACAGGATAAAGAGCGTATATAAAGCAGCACGGCGGCAGGAAAATCACGATTCATGGCACATGCATTGCCGTGAGACGCCTTGGAAGTGTCAAGCGTGACTAACTGGTCTTGGATCAGGAAAGCCTGCGCCAGACCGCTCAGCAGGCTGATAAATCACTCCGGGCTTGGGGGAGGGGGTGTCTGGGAGGGATACGGAGCTTCCTGTGGCTGCTGACAGCCTGTAGCGAGGCCTGAGCAAAACAGGAACCTCAAGGTGTGTGACTCACTCCATCACAATACACAGGCAGATCGAGCGTGGCCCGGACCAGTGGAAAGCTGAATGACACTAACAGCGTTACCCCAGAGAACCTTTAACAGTCAGCTTTGATCTCATGTAAAAAGGTGTAATGTTTTAGATCTATATCAACATTATGGTGATCGTTTTCGTGTATTCATTCATTTTCGCAATCCATTTAATCCACTTGTTCGAGATGGGCGGAGCCTATTCTGGCAGCGCTGGGAGCGAGGCGGGACTATTTCAGTAATAAGCGATTAAAATATTTCTTTGGTTTCATAATTACTTCATAATTAGCCTTTAATGCTTAATATTTCAAGATCTGAAATGATTTTAAATAAAGGAAAAAGGCTTATTTCTGCAGATCATTCACGTTTAGTCCTATTGTACCTCGTACAACAACTAATGCATTTACTGGGGAAACAAAACAAACAGAATTACACTCAAAACTGCTTTATTTTTCTATAAGAGAAATGGCAGGAATATTACACAGTACGAATAAAGCCTGGTGTTTAGTTTTTTTTTAAATGGTGAGACGGACGTCTCCCTCAGTCATCTATAACCACTTGATATGTGTCGCTTATGCTAATACAACCTCCATAGAGGGAGTTTGTCAAAGTCTTTGGGATTCTTTACTTCATTATTGTGTACTATATGTGCTTTGGCTACAGAACCACTGTTGGCTGTAATGTTTAGGAGAGAACAACTACAGATAGTCTGTGGTCTCTCTATAAAAACACATCGTGTCTACGTCTACTCCCTGTTCAGGACCTTCTATTGGTTTGTTTCTAAATTAACAACTGTAAATTAACCACCAGTAGTTTATCCAATAAGACATGACACGAAATCGCAATTGAATAACTCATCCTGTGTGTCACAGAATTTGGTTGATTGAGTGTGTGTCTTCAGTCCTCTTGAAAGACATGTGGTTGACTAATAGCTCGCTGCCACCATACGCATACCGTCTGATTATTATCTGCAAGCTAACACCTTTATCATTCAGCAAGATCTCCAAGGAAGCCGTTCATCAAGAGAAATAAGTCACAGGGAAGAACCTTCTATTAACTAAGCCAAAGCGGAGAGCAGCCAGCAAAGCTCCACAGTGCCACTTCTGTTCTTTGGCCCATCTGGATGAGATAAATGGTCTTAATATTACCTTTATTATCGGAGGCATTTCATGCTGAAGACCCAGGGAAATGGGTGGAATCCTCTTGACTTCTCTGCTTGTCCAATCAACCACAATGGATGGTTTTCCTTATAGAAAAGGGAAAAATGAATTATTTGTTAATAGGCCTTGGTGAAAGTCATTTGTGCATTATTCAAAATGGAAAAATAAAAGGACAATAAAGTTCTGCACCACCCATGTGTGTTTGCTTTTAGTGTGGGTTGCAGCCGATGGTTCCTTCACTGGTTCTGTGTTGGGTAAAGGTGGATGGATGCAGTCTTTTTTTTCTTGGAAGGTGACAGTTATTGACAATCGCCTCGTCTAGCCATAATAATGCCTGAGGGGGAGGAACCAAGCCCTTCCAACGTAAACACTGGCAGAGTAAGGCTTCAGTTGGCCTTGACAACTGTAACAATGCTCAACAAATTAGTCAGAGAATGCACTGGGGTTTACAGGGCTGGATATAAACGTGGCTGCCTCTCCAGTGACTGACAGACTGGATTTGCGCTATTTTTCGTTTGTTTTTATTGCTGGGACTTAAAACGGGGGAGCCCGAGCACTGGGCACAGGGATTCCGACCTGTCAGTCACAGGCTACGGGAATGCCGTCACTTTCCGTTCCTGACTGAGTGTGCCTGAGGCAAAAGAGCGGGCACTTGTTTCACGCTCACACCAGCACTACTTACCATTTTCAATCTTAACTCTACTGCTTGCTTGAATCCTGCTTTTTTAGTAGGGGATCCGTGGCTTCTAGCAGGTTCCATGAGAAAGTTTGTTCCTGAGGAGCAGCAGCTCAAATCCAGACTGCCCCACCCCCCACCCCAAGATAAAAGCTAGAGTGCGCCATGTGACATGGGTGTGTGGGTTCAGGTGTCTGCAGGTAAGATGGGTGGAGAGGGGCTGTGGGTTAGATCTGCAGGGTTCCCATACTCCCCACACAAGAACTACAAGAACTACAGTACGCCACTGTTTTAAAGGGCCATGCGGCACTAGGATTTATCTGATGTTCCATTACATTTACAGCATTTAGCTGGTGTTTTTAACCAAGGCGACTTGCTCAGGGGCCCAACAGTGGTAACTTGGTGTTTCTGGAGCTTGAACTGGCAACCGTCTGATTACAAGTCATGTACATGTCCCTGATCCCAGCCTGCTCAGTTCAATGGGCAAGCGAACCTGACCTGAAGATTCACACGGGAAGGTGAATTCTCATGCTCTAGAGCCTACTCCAATCACCAGGCCTGCTGAACATAGAGGAGTTGTAGAGGAGACCCGAAAGGCGTGGGAATCCCGGAATCCCCCTGCCATCCTCCCAGGCCCACCACAGGAGCAGATCCCTGCTTCACAATAAGAAGGAGAGCACATGGATTACTGGCTCCTGGGAAAAAAGGCTTGGTGGCTAATAATAATGTAGGTAGCAAGTAGGCTGTAAATCTAGGCAAATGCCCTAGTCCATAGACACATGTCACACATAGCACATCGAACTCTATGTAGCTGGTTGCCCAGGGCTGGAGTGTGTGAAGCGTGGCTCTAAGCAAATGAGCATGAGATGCTGACTAGCATGGTGAGGCTCTGTGTGAATGCAGCTCATACTGCACAAACCTGCATCAGTGGAGGAAATGTCGGAGATTATGAGATTAGCAATAATCCTCTTCATTGGCAACAGTTCAGCACTGAACACGAGACCTGGGGGGGGGCAGGTGGGGACGACTCCCAGAGATACATGGGTGGAGGGGGCTTCACACTTAGAGCTACAACACAATATCTCTTTAGGCACAGAAACTCCCACTTTTGATAACTGTAGCTATGCCAGACCACACACAGATTTGCATGTAGTGATTTGCACGTGCACACACACACACACACACACACCTGTGTGTGGTCTTGAGGGTCTGACTCGCTGCAGGGCTAACTCAGTATTTTTGCTAAGAACATACTTTTTTCCCATAATGCCGCTGGGAACAGGTGCAGACAGAATTCCTCCCAGCCTCAGCATGGAAACCATAGTAACGTACTGTTATGCGTGCTCACCAGGAAGGAGAAACTCACATGTTAAAAGTCCTGCAAGTCCTTGCATCTGTATTCTGTGAGGATACAAAACTCTTCTAAATATACTCATCATACAATATACTTTTAAGTCATTTAAAGATGTCAATGTACTATTGTGCTATTGGCTTTTCATCATCTGTCTGACACCATTAGGGGGCAGCACTGAGGCTGAACACACCATGTGAATATCTGCTCGCTCATTATCCTGCCAGTCTTCTCTTCAGTGCAATATGAGAGTTTGATGTAACCCAATCTAATGTGAGACCTATAATGCAAAAATACTTAAACACTCTGGCCCTTCATCTGATAGGTATGAGCTAATAATGAAGGGTTTCTGAACTGCGTGTTGAGTCACATCAGGTGAGTTAAAGTGGAGAAAACGCAGCAGAAAAGCTGCATGACTGGACTTGGGAAACACTGTATCGTGCTGACTGTAGTGTTAGTCCATGGTTACTGTAGACCTACAGTATGAGCAGTATGTCTGCCTCCAGAATGGTGGGCATTTGTATTGTGGTGCCAGTAAAGAACATAGATGTTTCAGATACCTTTAAATATTTGGTCACTTCTTGGATATTTGGATATTTGGTCACTTCTTGGATTAAACAGTTTACTTCTTTGGGACAGTCTTGAAAGATACAACATGCCTGCCATACCAGCCTTCCATTGGTGGCAGTAGCTCTCTTCATTGTGTTTTAAGTTATTGTATCTTGAGTCTCATTTCACCCACTGATACGCATAAGTGCTCTGTGCCAATGCCGTTACTCCCTCTGCTGCCCTCTGCTGGTCGCTGTTTGAAATGACCCAGAAAGCAAATGGCTTCCCAGGCTCCTCTTTGGGAGGGATGAAGGGCTGCGGAGCTGTTTTAGGTTCTGTCACGATAACTGAAGTTCTGTAAACAAAAAGATTCTCAAGATACAGTAAAGCTAGGAGCTTTCGCATTGTGCAGGACAGAGCATGGTGGAATGTCAATAATGTTAAAACAATGGGCCTGGTTTTTTAGAATGCAAAAAAAAAAAAAAAAAAAAAGGTTTAACCTCACGGGACAAGTGAGGCTAAATATTTTTTTCAGAACTCCACAAGCTCAGTGTCTACCATACAAACCCAATGTTCAGTACAACAACAACAATGACGATGATGATGATGATGATAATAATAATAATAATAATAATAATAATAATAAAGGTTTATAAGAATGTATAGTAGAAAGTAGCATTTAATTGTTTCATTCCTGGATAAAAGATTCTATAGAGTTAGAGGATTAAAAGTCAGATGTCAGTCAGTTAGTAGTGGAGGTGTAAGAATGGCCTGAGGGGTGGAGGTGGGGACAGGTTAACACAGCCCGTGGAGAGGGATAAAGGTTTGTTCAGCACACAATAGCAGACTGGAAACCCAAATCTCTGAGTGTCTGTTAGAGGTGATGATATTTAGGGATGGATGTTGTTGTCTTAAAATAAAGGGCTTTTGCCCTGTGGCAAAAGCTTCAGATGCTTTTAGCCACGCAGCTTCCAAATAGCTCGTGGTTTGGTTGGAGAGGTGAGGAAAAATCACACAATGCCACTCTCTCATCAGCCAGCTTTCTGGCAACACCCCTAAGGCTCACAGCAAAGTCCCACAGGGCTCTCAGTAGATCAGCAGACCACCCCCACTGCTCTCCAGAGCTCCCCACTTTAGAACTCCTGGGCCAGAGATGAGACCGTAAAAACTCATTTCCGCTCACCTGAATAATCTGGATTATGTAAAGGATAAACAAGATGTAACTGCAGATTAGTTTTTGGGACAGACAGAGTTTGTGATGACCTTAGAGTGTGACCCATATATGACTTCCTCTAAAAGGTCACCCGAGAAGGTCTTTTAAAGACCCACAATAAAAGCCTGATAAATGGCCAGTAAGTCTCAATCTGCTCATAGTACGTATTAAACAGAAATGACAAAGCTGTCTGCCTAATTCTTCCGTAGAAAACAATAGTCATATACAAGCGATGTAAGACTGGATGGAATGACAAGGCAATGCTTGAGACAGCTGATTCATATCGGAATGCTGACACATGTTCCCAGGAGAAAAAACAGAGACCCAGCGAGAAAATTTGACAGTAGGCACTTTATCTGTCTTAATTTTCAGACTAATCTGCAATTTATTTTAATGTTTTACCCATTTTATCTAGCCAGTGACACTACTGTTCTAGGAACAGTGACAACCATTTTAAACCCAAATATATCCATTTGTGTTCTCTCATGCTCATACATACTGTTTCATTTTACACCTTTGAGTTTGTAAATTTCATACAATTCCACTGAAGTACATTTAGAAAGTGGAAAAGAGAGTAAAATAAAACTTCCACCAAATTGGTTAAACCTATCATCACTTGACAAGAGGAGTGGGTGGGACAGTGTTGAGTGGGCGGGACAGTGTTGAGTGGGAGGGGCAGTGTTGAGGGACAGCTACTCTTACACTTCAGAAGGAGGAAAAAGCAAATAAATACATTTCTATTAAAAATACAGAAAAACCTAATCTCTTATTCCTGTTTAAAAACCAATCTGATTAATGTCAATGTTCTTTTACAGTCATCTGAAATGAGTCCATCAGCCAATCATCACATTTATTTTTGCTTTGGGGCAGCCTTGATGAATTAACAACATTTTAGCTACGCTTTGCAAAACACTAATTCACGGAATGAAAAATCAAATGAGAAAAGGAAGCCACTGGAAAAGTAGAAAGAAACAGACAGAGGGGCAGGAATAAGAGGTCATCTTCACTGTGATGACTGAGGGAATGCTTCCTCTTCCTCCAGGTTAGGAGATACTTCCTTCTGTCAGTCATTCACAAACAATCCTGAGAAGACACACCGACCTATGACCCCAATCAGGGACATCAATTCAGTCCAACTCTTAGCTGTGAGGAAGCGGAAATGTGTCTCACTTTCCAGCCTTAGGTTTCCTGACCTGGAGCACTTTTTCACGGCTATCTTATTCGTTATCACTGTTTATACTAAAAAAGTCATTAAAAACTACAATACTAGATGAATGATTTTAGCTATATTTTGTAGATTCAGTTTTTGTTTTGTAATTAGACAGAGTGCTGAACGCACACACACACACACACACACACACACACACACACACAAACACACGCACACACACATTCACCCCCCCACACAACCCTCCCCCCCCGCCCACACACCACCCCCAACAAGGAAAAAGGAACTCTCCTACCTCCCTGTGGCCAACTGATCATACTACGACTATCTACCTGGACTTTGTATTTTTATCCCCGTTTGTCTCAGTCAGAACCTATTGGAGCCTCAGAGGGTGAAGGCTATTATAAGGTTACTGAATACACATGTGTACAGCACAGCAGATGGAGCCCCCCTCCAAAGCTGCATCATATACAGATATCAGTGTGGAAGTGAAGTTGAGGCTGGAGCTTCTTTAGACAGGATTCTAATGCTGCTTTAATAACATTTTAGAAACAGAATGCTTTGTTTATCTGAACAGAGCATTTGATTATAAAAGTCCCAGATGTCTCCCTCTTTTTTCTACCATATTACCTAGTCCCATGTCCTGGCAACGGACACTTGTTTACCCATTTGTTTATCCAAAGTTTAATTAACACATTGCTTGGAACTGGTTTGGCCATAAATCATGTGAAAGAGTGTTCACTTGAGTTCTGGCTCTATAGCTTGTGGTTCTTCTTCTGAAACGAGAAAGACAGAATAACAATGAATTGGAATAAACTGAATAAATGCTTTGAATAGTAAAGAAAGCCTGTGGAGTAATATGGTTTTGTCCCCTCCTACTGGGCTGCCTTGTATCTTAAAGCCACTGGAGTTTCTAAAACACTGGAAAGGGTGTTTAGGGACATTGCCTCCCCCTGAGGCACTGATGCAATCTGACAGGCGGAGTTTTATGGGAAAAAAAAACCGAACTGAGGTGAAAAACAGTGACATTAAAAGGCCTTCTGCCTTTACACGTCCAAGGGCATGTGCTGCTTTCAAACTAGTTTATCAACCGCTTCACCTTCATGTTATTTAACAATCTGGAAAGTAAATTGGAATAATAATAATAATAATTTTTATTTATATGGTGCCTTTCACAAACCCAAGATGAATTTACAATACAGCAGCGTTTAGGGACAAAAACATTGAAAGAGGTGGGTTTCAAGAAAAGACCAAAAGTCAAGTAGCAGTTTTTAGTGAGAGCGGGAGAGAATGCCAGAGTTTATGAGTTATAGCACTGACGGATCTGCCAGCCACAGAAGAAGGCTTAATGTGAGGGAGCACAGGCAGACGGCTACTGGAGGATCTGAGAGAACGCGTCCGACATAATGAAGCTGAATGTGACAGGTAGTCAGCCCTGGATTTCTGAATTTGGTGTAACGTTACGTAACTTTGATAGCATCCCATAACACTGCTACTTTTCCAGTATTTTGCACACTTGAAGTGAATATGAAAATCAAAGGTGGCAGGCTTGCTGAACCTAAACCAACAAATACGTGCAGTTCCAATCAACCTGCACTTCTTTCTGCACAGCCCCAACAAGCTGACACTGGCCCAAGCAATTTCAACATCCTCTCCCTCTCTCTTTCTTCCTCATTCTCTATATCTTATCCTCTCGTTCTGTCCCTGTTTGTGTGTATGCTCTCAAATTATGCAAGGCATGAGAGAAGAGGTCCTTTCCAGTTCTTGCATTTTAGAATTCTTGCGAAACATTGTGGAAGAAAAAAAATGAGCCAGATAGATGTGGCTTAATAAGCGAAGGGAGCCAGAGAGATGACTTAGATAAGAAACAAGTGGGCACTTACTACCTCCTGCATGGGGGAGGAGTAAAGGATACATTTCCAAGAAACCAGAATTCTCTGGTAAATGTGGCAGCCCACTGCACACATCTCCAGACTATATAAAGGTGAAGGGTACCGTGTAAACAGCGGTTCTAAGCAGAGGGCAGAAAGTAGACGCTCATCATGGACTGTCTAACAGTCATCTTTGCTTCAGCTATACTCTTTGCCTCTTTACTGCCTGGTGAGTATTAAATATGGCTTACATGAAATACTTTCTTTTAACAAGATTTTATTAGAAATATTTTATTAGAAAAAAAGGATTTTATTATAAAAAATGTCAGTCAGAGGCTATAGCCCAAATGTTGTTATGCCTGTTGTGTTCAGACGACAGAAACTGTGGGTTGGATGTTTTTATGTCAGAACAATCTAAATCTTGCAGTGACATTGATTTGTAATTCCAGCATCTACTGTGAATAATACATACAGTACAACATTGACTACCATGTCATGTATGTCAGTTTCAAACGGTGTTGAGATCATCAATCAACAAAATAATATCTGGTCAGCGGTCCTGTGGTCTGAAACTGACCAGAGTGGAGTGGGCTGACAAATGTCATGGAACCATACAGATGCTGGATATGACTGAGCTCTGTCATGGAACCATACAGATGCTGGATATGACTGAGCTCTGTCATGGAACCATACAGATGTTGGATATGACTGAGCTCTGTCATGGAACCATACAGATGTTGGATATGACTGAGCTCTGTCATGGAACCATACAGATGTCTGATATGACTGAGCTCTGTCATGGAACCATACAGATGTTGGATATGACTGAGCTCTGTCATGGAACCATACAGATGCTGGATATGACTGAGCTCTGTCATGGAACCATACAGCTGTTGGATATGACTGAGCTCTGTCATGGAACCATACAGATGCTGGATATGACTGAGCTCTGTCATGGAACCATACAGCTGTTGGATATGACTGAGCTCTGTCATGGAACCATACAGATGTCTGATATGTTGCATCATGTGACACTAGGTGGCGGAAGCCTGTCATCAACCAGCTGCATTGCCATGGTTTTTAAAAGGCAAAAGGCAAAACTGGGTCTCCAACCTGAATGTCTACAAATAGCCATGGGGAGCATCTAGGCCCTGCATGTCCAATATTCATGTAGTGCAAAGAAAACCATGCAAAAAAGGATGGAAGCAAACAATTCTCCAAATGAAGAACTTATTGAAACTAATGAAACAAAACTGAACATAAGCATGCACTAACCACACCTAAAGAAAGCCAACGTAACCTCCACGACTGACAATCGGTCAGGCAAACACAGCAGGCTTAGGAAGGGAAAATGTAACAACATGAAAATGCACAAGTGACATAGCGAAGAACATGCACCAGCTGTGGGAGGCATGGCATACAATCAAAACACATGACATATGCAATAAAAAGTCACAACAGAAAGCACCACATAAACAAAAGACCACGTAGACGCCATAGCCGCCACATAGAGACTGCTAGTGGGGAGGCAGGGCATATGCGAATCTAAACACAATATAAAAATATACAATTTCAGGACTTTTCCTTTTTCTAAATCAAACTTTTCTGTATATTTTGCATAGTTATTTTGCAGTTGATGCTTGAATTGAAGCTTCTTATTCTGCCTTGTCTCTCGGAGAAGGTGACTGCATCACAGGAGGTAAGGAGGCAGCCCCCCACTCTCGCCCCTACATGGCCTCCTTGCAGCTGCAGGGCAAGCACGAGTGTGGTGCCTTCCTGATCTCCAGTCAGTGGCTCATGACTGCGGCGCATTGCTTCAAGGACAAGTAAGTACTGTACCTGAGCCTCCCAGATCAGTAATATGCCAAACATTTTCACAGTCTGATATGTTCTAGTGATATTCTGTTAATGGCGAACAAGCAGTAACATGATAACTGATAGATTAGTGCTGTGGTAGCAGGTGAGCCTTGCTTAACTAAGCAACATTATGGTGTTCACGTTTTGCCACATTTTGCAGCGGTAAATCCACCTGCAGTTCGAAATGCAGATTAAGGTTGTGTGCCTTCTTTCTTTTTTGCAGCCCGGCTTTTAAAGTAGTCTTGGGTGCTCATTCTCTGTCTCAGCCAGAGGACTCCAAACAAACCTTTGACATCGCTGCCGTTTATAACCATCCTGATTTCAACAAAGAGAATTATGATAATGACATCACCCTGGTCAAGGTAAGATATGTGTGGATTAGGGAATTAAACAGAGGGGTTGAGAGTGAGCTGTACCCTATGCCACAACATGGGCATATAACAGCATCCATAATTGACAGCTAAATCAACCGGTCACAGAGACTTATGCAGTGAAGCCACTGAAGTTCCAGCGAGCAGGAGGGATTGATCCTGAGGAGGGGGAGACCGTGGACAGTGCTGGCTGGGGCTCCAACTTCCTGGGCACACGACCGGACAAACTGCATGAGGTGACCGTTGCTGTCATTGAGAGATACCTCTGTGAACGAAGCGACTACTATGGGCCAGCGTTCACCAGCAACATGATCTGTGCTGCCAAACCTAAAATGGACACCTGCGATGTAGGTTTCCATCTTAGTCCTAACACCTGCACCCTTTCTATTACTTACAAACATGTATATACACAAGTTGTGCTTATGGACAAATCCAACATGTCTCTTTTCCTCCTTATCTACGCTTTTCACAGGGAGACTCTGGGGGTCCCCTTCTTTACAATGGCATTGCCGTGGGGATAACCTCAAACGGAGCCAAGAGATGTGGGGCCAGAAAGAAGCCTGGACTCTACACTATCATATCACACTATGATTCCTGGATCACCCGTACTATGGCCCAGTAGTATATGAACAGACACTAAAGATTGAAGCAAGCTGTTTTCTTATTATACTATTGCATGTTCTATTCTTCATGCTTGGGAACCTAAACACATTGTTCTAGAACAAGTTGTAATGCTACTTTCTGTAATGTTCTTTCTCAGACGTGTTGCTGTTCTGCATTCGTTTGTTGCTTTTGTGAAATGGACCATCATTCCTATTAAAATAAATATTTACAAATGTGCAATCATGTACACTTTGTGGAATCTCTACTCGGTCATTCCCAATTCTGATCACTCACGATTCCTTAGAAGTCTAGTATGTGTTGCAATATCTGGCTCTTGTGAGATGTTATGTCTGCCAATTTAACAGAGTCTTGAGCAGCCTTAAAGGAAATAACGGAAAAGCTCTTGCAGTGACTAGACCAAGGAAAATAAAACCTCTATTCATCTATACATCTACTAAGCCAATTTACAACAATTTAATTTAAACAAAGTACCCTTTGGAGTTTAATAGCGTTTAAAACATTTAATAGTGTTGAATGTATTTTTTGTGTACACTATAGCAAAACATATAGCAAAACATTTAAACTGAAATATATTTTGCAAATGAGAAGAAACTGCACCAAAGACCTGAAAAAATAAATGAGTGAGCTCAAGAAGTGCGATAGTCTTAGCCAATTTCTATAGCCAAAAAACAAATCTGCTTTATTACTCTAAAACATGTTGAACTCCACTATAAATTCTAGTGCTGTTAACAAAGTTTGTTGCATATATTTGTTTCACAGTGGTTTAAAGTCATTTTGACAGGCAACTGCAAATCACTGTATCTGTCCAGCATAATTGCGTAGCAATACAGGAAATTCCTGTTCCATTTTAGGCCTACAGGTAAAATCCACAGAATGTTTTCTTTCATATATCAGTTGCTAATCGGTTTTTTACATCTAAGTTGCACAAAAACTGATGAGGCCATTTGCTATGAGATCTTATGCTATATTTGTTACTTTTTCTGCAGACAAAAAAAAAAACCCACAAAACGATAAACTGTGGTATGCATCAAACACAAACGCTGTAAATTACATCTTTGATTTGCATAAACCACACTACGCTTCTACGGTTACTGATTTCGAGCTGTGACATTGTTAGGACATTCATTGCATTAGGTATTGCAAGAAGGCATTTGTAAAGTCCATTCTGGTCAGGAGGAGTAGGAACCGCCCCATAAGCCTTTTTTATCCACTGAATACATGTAAATGTAAAGATATTTTAAATTACGTATTTAAGTACTCGGCAATAAAATTCTCTTTCTAGCAAGTCAATATTATCTTTATCGGACTCAAATTTATCATACTACCTAGAAACGGATATACCCTCTTTGGAGAAATGGTACAGGCGGTTACTATGTTCTCCAGTCTGTTACGCTTCACCAGCTGCGATTGTTGACTATGAGGATGTTCGTGGCTGAAAAATAACGGCTTATCTTCTTTCAAATCCCACTTTTAATGTCACTATAGTAAATATGGCCGGTATAAACAGAACGAATGGAATGTCATTCGTCGATTCAGCAGTCAGGTGATTACAGTTTTATTCCTGTTCATCTGAATATCTGCATACTTTAACGGCGTGTTTTGTTTTAAGTCGGATGACGGTTACCGTAGCGCTATTGCGCTGCTGAATAGCTAACGCTAGCTAACAACGACGTCGTGTTAATTTGTCCGTCAATCATTTATTTGGTGGACGTTCTCTAGTTAAATACCTAGCTAGCTAAATTGGCATTATTATGAAAATCATACTAGGTTAAGTGTCCGAATGCAGCGTGCTCCAGCCTAGCTATGGTTAGTTAATGGCAGTGTCTAAATGTCCAGGTTTGATGCTGCATCTTCGCGATTGAGACACTTTTCTCGACTGGCGTTAACATGGGTTATGTGTTTTTTTTTCCTGGCTAGCTGCCTCAATAATTCATTTAGTATCATTCGAGCCTCGAGTTAATGAGCCAGAGGGTAACTAGCGTTAGCCAGCACAGTGACTCACTAGCTATATTAGGTTAGTTAAGCGAGCTAGCTAATTTTCTGGCTGCTGACAGTGTAAACATTAGTTAGATAGGCCGATAGCTATTTGTTTAATTTTTCTAGAAATGCTTTTGCCTTTAGGTCGGTTTGCTCCATTTTAAGCACACGTTTTATTTTTGAAATATTAATTGTCTTGGTAGCTTAATAATGCTTCTAGCAATAAATACATTGCTAGATGCAATAGCCAGAGAGGCAAGAATGGCTGCAGAACTGCAGCACGGATCAGGGAACTGATTTTATTTGTCACGTTAAATGTATGAGGCAGTTGTGGAGGTTCAGGCCGAGGATGAACACTTCTAGCACTTCGTGGGTTTGGATAGTAATTTATGGGATTTCAGAGTTTGCAGGTTAGTTAGACGCATGCTGAAACAGGTTCACAAGCCCTGCGCCTGGGGGTGGGGGCTGTTTTCAGACCCTTCAGAGAGGCCCATATTTTTTCTTCGCCATGGATATAAGAATTTAGCAGTAATTGTTTAAAAAAAAATTAAGGTCATCTTCAAGTAGAATTGTATATAGGCAGCATATAGCCTCTTTTTTTTGTTATATAATGGTTTGCTGCTCAAGTTTAAAAATAAAAGAATGAGGCTAAGCATTTAGATTCTTATACTTGACATTAGCTCTTTATTTGGTCACTGATTGATAACATTGTTTTGCCAACTGATGTATATGGTGTATTGTGTGCAATATTAAGGAAAATCGTAGTGTACCATGTAGTATACCGTGCTGTGCTGTGCTTACAGCTCCTCACGCCTTCGGCAAGTCCAGGCTCTGCTGAGAGACAGAGGGAGCACTGTTCCAGATGGCATCCTCTGCTCACTGGGTGAGTTCAACCTGTTATCTGATGACAACCATGTTATTCTGCTCATCCCATCAATGAGCATAACTAAGAGCCGTTTAAAATGCCTTTATCTGACTGTGGTTATGGTGGGCTTTTCCCCCAATTTGACTTAGCAGATATATTGTACCTTATCCAAAGTCCTCTGTGGGTGCATACTGTATGCTTCTTCTTATAAATAAATAATATCCTACTGCCCTGGACGTATTGATTTTGTGCTTCTTCTTCTATTCATACTAAGACAACACACACGCACACAAACATTAGCTGTGTTGCTGTACACAACAATAGTCACAGTGCAAACTAGTCTTCAATTGAATTTAAAAAAATAGTGATATTAATGTTGACTGGTACTGTATAGATGTATTACAATGGTACTGTAAAACACAGAGATGTCAGCTAAAATCAGTTACTAGTAAATTATGCCTATAAGTCACATGACCATGTTTCAGTATATTAATACTATAGGTGAGAGACAAAACAAGGTACACTTATTTATACAGGATATTTTATTCATTAATCAAATTCAGTGGGCTTTACAAATAAACTTGCAATTTACCTTGGGATCAATAAATCTCTTTCTGTTTGTCCTGTCTAGCTAAGACAATTTAAACAGAAAAATAAAGTTAATTGAAACATATTGTTCATTTCAAGTTTGGAAAGCAAATTCTGATTGAATGTTTGGGGGGGAAAAAAACCTTTGTTCTCTTATTCTTGCCACTATAGTTAATAAAAGATCATATGCTATTAGAAAAACCTACTGGGCCATCTCAGTATGGTGCTGTTCTCAGATAAATATCAGTTTCTATTTGTTTTTTTCATGTTTAAATCAGGCCTGTTATGGACATATGGCTTCCTGAAAGCAATGTCTTGAACTGAATTAGTTTGAATAAAAACTCAACACTTAATTAGTCCCCAAGTATATAAATTGTTTGCAAAAAATAAATTGACAAAAAGCTGTAAATATATTACCTTTACATTAAAATATCACACTTTAAGGCATTCTTAATCATTAGTGAAAATGGTATGAAATATCGGTTTAGAGTGAAATGTGAGTACAATTTCCTTAGAATTCCTGTAATTCATGATTACAATTTAACAGTGTCAACCCCTGTTATAAAAGCACACTAGGTAACCCTTGGTTAATGATAACAGGGTTGACCATTAGCACGCTAAATCTGCCATAGCTGACTAAGTGGTGAAGCAACTGTCATGTTTATGTATATTAGGAGTTCACAAATATTTAGTTCTTACAGCTGACAGTGTGAGAACTAACTTGACTTCCTTTGCATGCTATTCTTCATAATGAAATTAGATCACTTCCTAAGTCACATAACTCAGGAAAAGCTTTTATGACTTCCTGTAGTTTTCTGTACATAACAGAGTTGACAAGAAATTCAGGACAAGCTTACAGTGATTCTTTCCCCATTATTTATGCATAGAAATCTGATTTTTAAAAATGTAATTTGTAAAATCAAAACTTATATATATATTTTTTAAATATTTTGAGTATTAGCTCACTTCAATATGAAAGTGTTAGTTTTTCTTCAGATAAGCTCAGGCATATGCTATTTCTTTTGGTTTTGTGACTTTGGAAAATGATTATAATACCCAAAAACCAGTAATAACAAATGTTGAGTTTTGAGTATACGGAAATAAATTATATACGTAAACCATATATAAGGTATCCATATATCATATATAAATAAATAAGGTATATATAATATATATCATTTGTAAACATATAAGGTAACCATATATCAGAGGTATAGAAAATGTCCCCACAAGCTGAAATCAAGAAATCAAGCAAATAAAATTTTAATATCAAATTACTTGTACTGAAAGAGTCTGATCTTGTTTTGTTTGTTTGTGTGTGGACTCTTAGGCATTGACAGCCGCTATAACGAAGGCTGCAGTGAGCTGGCCAGCTACCTCTTCTTTGGGTTATATAAACATAACCAGGAACAGATCCTTGAGGATTTCCCTGAAGAGGTGCTGGATGGTATGGCCCAACTCATTAAACCACACTATTGTTAGCCTAACCTGGAGCTTGAGCACACTGTTCCTTTTCTCTGATAATACATGCTGTCTTTCACTCTTGACCTTTTCTTTCCAAAGGTGAATACCTTGCAAAAAACAATGCGAAACAATGCAAAAAAACCAAAACAAAAACATTTAAAGGTGCTAGATTTTGCTTTAAATGTGAACTATATGTTGTTATCTATTTCTCAAATGTTCCAGTTTCTATAATGCACTTGTGGAATTTAAGATGGCGTTTCAGTAAAATCCTTAAGCCTGTGTACTTATAAATATTGGCTCCGAAATGAGTATTGTATGTTATCAGGCAATTCTGCCAATGATCCTGTGGAAGAAGTTCTGCTGAGCTCCTGTTGTGGGTGTAAACCCTGTAATTATCCTGTGGACCTTTGTGTGCTTGTCCCCAGATGTGATCATTGTGATAAAGGCAGAGAATGTGCACCTGTACTGCAACCCAGTCAATTATCGCTTCCTGCTGCCCTACGTTTCTCACTGGAGGAACCTGCACCTGCACTGCATGACTGAGGCAGAGGTGATTATCTGCTACATTGCTCACTACAAGCCTTAAGGAAGGACAGAGACTGTAAATTGGTGCCTGTTTGCCATATACTTCACTATTTTGGGATGTCAGTGAACTTGCAGGGGTGTCTACTTGCTGAGGGCTTATGACTGTTATCTGTACGTTAGGTTACTTATATTTTATATATAGTTATATTCACATTAATAAACACAACACACCAACATTTATATTGCACAGATGATGTACGTTAGGTTACTAAAGGGGTTTCTTTGTGAGTTTTGGAAATATTACATTTTCATGGTCAGCTACAAATACATTATAAAATACTTATCCAGTGGCGCTTTGGTTGCTAAGTTACTGCAATAATAGGATAGCATTGCTACATGTACTGGTTTCCTGTGTACTTGTGTTGTGATTTGAATATTTAGAAGTCACTGAGTAAAAAAAAGTTCCCTTGTGATTACTTTTCTTATGAAATACTGGGCTGACATTTTGACTGAATCTGTGCAGATTGTAAAATGATTGTAAAAGGCAGTCAAGTTGAGGTGTCTGTCTTTCTCCTTTTTGTAGTATGAGGATGAGGAAGCAGCAGAAGAGTTTAAAATCTCTAGCTTCGTGTCGATGGTTGAGGACTGCAGCTGTATTGGAATCCCCTACAGCTCTCGCAGTAAGAACAGCCTGTCGTTCAGGGATTGGAAAGGGATGGTTTTCTCGTGTCTCTGTGGATGGAGTTTTGAATGTTGTTTTCCTCAGGCCATGTGCAGAAGTTTGATGTGTTCATGCTGGAGAAGTGGCCCATTATTCAAGCATTTGCTCTAGAAGGAATTGGAGCTGGAGGATTTTTCACCATGAAATACAAGGTACAGTGTCAGAGGAGACACTTGATGAGGGCTTATGACTGTTATCTGTAGAGAATCCACACCAAACTTTTCATGATGCCTTTTTTTACTGATCAAAAATGTCATCTGTCTGTAGCTGACTGATGTGAGCGAGCTGCTTTGGCAGACGTATTCTAGACTGGACCCGGTGTCTTTGGACTATCTGCTCAATGAGGTAAAGAATGCATCTTTGCCTAATTATCCAATGCACACAAAGGCCAGCGCACGTGAGGGATGAGATGTGGGGCTGTTGTTGCAGGACCTGCCTTTGTTTGAGAGGCAGTGGAGCTGCTTGTTCTCCAGTATGGGCATAGAGAGTGCACTGTCCATGCAGGAGCTATCAGAGGCTCAGACTGCTGAGGTACGCCCCTGCACATGCACACATATCCTTACACACATGGCTGCTGAATGGCCATATATGTAAAAATGGAGATTACAGACGTGTTAAAATGTTATTAACCATGATCTCTCTCTTTTAATTTTCTCTTTAATGAAGCCATTCAGAACGTATTACTCGCATGGCCTGATATCCAGTAATATTACAGATAGCAGGTACGTGCAAGCATACTTGTTTTCTCATTTAACTTGGTTGTCAGTCTGTGTGCAGCATATGAAGAGGGATGTCAAATTTTTGTGCGTGTGTGTCTCAGTAAAAGCCGACAGCCATTTGTGTTGTTTGGGAGTCACTCCTCTAAAGAGGATCTTGACAACTACTGCTTCACCTTCCCCTCTGAAGCCCACCAGGTCCGCAGCACAGGGGCTCGGGGCGGCCCTGCCAAACACATGGTACGAGAAACACCTGGTCTGTACACATAGCGTATGCAAAGGCAACCACCAATCACAGGGCGCAAGAGCTTCCTACGGTGCTGAAACATGCTCATCCTTTCCCTGCTTCCCTATTTGCTTTCAGCTGCTTCAGTGTGTGGCTCCCAAAGGCCCACTGGCTTGTGCAAGGACATATTTCTTTGGCAGCACTCATGTGCCATACTTGGGTAAGTTTGTGTAGTGAGCACAAGTCCATAAAATAAAGCCTCTCTCAGGAGGCTGGTGCTCAGAACGCTTTAGCCCCACCCCATCCTGCCCTATGCTCATTTCCATTACATGCTCACAGCAGGATGCCTGAGCTGACACGCACCACACCGTGGCGTATAGCTCCTCCTTGCTGTTTTGTTAGACGAAAAAGCTATAAATAAGAAGAAACAAAAACCAGCGTGACATGAAGTTAAGCAGCTCCTTTCCCTGTTTCACTCCTGTCCTAGAGAGATACAGTTTAGCTGTTTAGCACTGCGCCAAAGAGTTATCCATGCGCAGAGCCCGTGATGCAGGCACAGTCTGAGAGTTTGTGGAAAAGCAGCTAGAGACTCCTGGTTCTGAGCGACATATTTTATACTAACTGTATGTCTCTCTCTCTCTCTCTCTCTCTCTCACACACACACCCTTGCCCACCTCCCTTGTTCAGAGCATGATAACACACAGCAGACGAAGACTGAACTCCTGTAAGTACTCGAGCAGTGTTGCTGTGTGTGGGTTGGTTGTAGTTTGGACCGACTCTAGGGGAGTTAAAACTGAGTTCGCTCTTTTACAGGCTGCTCTCTCAGATCTACTCAGCTGCAGTTCAGTCTGTGCTGGCAGGAATAAAATGCTTCTCCATCAACTCCAGCACTAGCAAGGTAAGTTTAACTTACATTGACTGAATAGCAGCCTAATAGCCATAGGTGATCTGAAAAAGAAAAGAAAAAAGGGGAAATAAATAAATAAATTTATATATATATATATATATATATATATATATATATATATTATTTTATTTTATTTTATTTTTTTATGAGTACACGCTGTCCTTGCAGTGTACAGGGCAGTGATGTGGTTTATTATGGCAGCAAGTAGGCTATACTATATACCTATAATACCTGATTGTCTTTTTAGATGCAAGATGTACTGTAAACCACAAGCTGCTAAAATGAAATCACTGTAATGCGTTTGAGCTTGTGTCCATGCAACATGCTTCAACTGTTCATGAAATGTAAAAATGTATGGCTTATTTCCTAGGCGAGAGATGTAGCAGAGCAAACGTTTCAGCTGACCTTGGACAGATTTGGTTTGCATCAGTACAGGAGTGCTCTCAGGTCTGACTCTCCCTCTGACACTCTCTCACAAACACTTAAACTACCACGTGGTTTTGCGTTTTCAGTTGTTAAGTTTCATTTGATATTTAATACTTCCCATCTAGTCCCTACCCATACAGCCTGTTTTAAGAAGGCTGTGCTGACTGTTGCTTTGTGCTGTAATTCAGGTCCAAAGCAGTATTCAGTATCCAGGCTGTAAATGATGAGGGCAGGTGGGTCTCCCCTCCCTCACGCATAATGCACATTTATGCACAGGTGTACTCCTATTTACCCCAACACAGATACCTTATTACTGTATTGTCTTTTGAAAACTTTTTTCCTCTCAGAATTATACCCCTCACTGATGAGCAAAGTCGCTTTCTGGTGAAAACTGTAAGTTTGCATTGCATTGTTTGTCATACCCCTGGCAGAGCTTGCAAATATTTTTCTGTAACTTCCTGTTTCTCTGACATTGCTTGTTTGTGTCATCAAGGCTGTGTACTCTCATTGTCTTGACATGGTTAAGGTGTAATGGACTGTTCTCGGACTCTCCTCAGGCCTCTATGGTGGTGTATGATATTCCAGATCTTCAGTGGGGGGGAGGGGACCTGGGATCTGTAGTTTTCTCAGAGTCCTTTCTTGAGTCTAGCATCTACGTTCAGGAGAGGGGTGAGATTTCTTTTTGTTAATCACTTTATGACCAAAGCTTTTAGAGCCCAGATGCAATAGGAATAAAATGAAATTTAATTAGTTAGGATAAAACTAAATAAAATATTGTGTCTACAGTCTTAAGCTTCATCTTAAGTGTGTCATTAGTTGTCTCTGGTATTAATACTGCCTACGACGGTTAAGATAATTTATAATTATTTATTGCATGAATTCTGTTGTTGGATTCTTGTAGGACCTAATTACAGAGAGTCAAGCTGAGAAGTCTGTATTATTCCAAATAAAGCCATTGTAATTGATATTTGTAGTAAAACATTTCTGTATCACAGCATTTTTCATGTAGGCAACAACAGATTAATGAACTGATTAATACTGTACATGTTTACTACTGAGTTTTTTGTTAGATTTAAAATTTGTTACTAAAATGTATTGTGACATATCAAAATGTTGTAACATTTGAAATATCAACAAATGCTGTATCGTTGCCTTGCACATCGAATGGTAACTCATCATATGGCAAGGCCTAAGGTCTATACCCAATTGCATAGGGTTTCATCTTGTTGGTCAGTAAAATATAAAGCGTGTCTTGTCCTGCAGGTGGAGCTCTCACCTCATTCAGTATGAAACTGTAAGATATGTGTGTTTGGTCCTGCAGATGGAGTTCTGTCCACAGACAGCTCTTTCACTGTGCTTACTTCTTCAGTCCCACGCCATGTCAGCTGGCTGGTACGTTGTCTCTTATATAGTGTTATGGGTATTGACAAGCAATCTGTTAATACACATTAACAAAATAAAGCCAGCCCTCAATACTGCAATTGAAAGTTGCACATAAAGCTTTACACAATCTTTGTGTATTTGAAGCCTAGTTTTAGGTGTGGTAGTTTCAGCATACACTACTTTGATTTGATGAATTTGGGTTAGCTTGCCTGATTATGCGACTGCGTCTTCTTTGTGGGCTGTAGGTGGATGAGTCTGATGTGAGATTGTCTGGGCGGGCCCTGCATTTACTGAAGGTGACATATCCTGTAGTGCTTAGTGCAGCACAGTGTTTTTGCAGGGTTGGTCCACATGCTTAAGATGTTCATTATCTGTTGTCTGGTTGTTATTTTGTCCAACTCATGTGAGGGCGTAGGAGGAGAATGCCACTTGTTTGGGTGTTCCGCTAACAACGAAAGATTCAGCCCAGGTGTTCTCCAGCAGTCTGCTGTCCACCCCTGAAGAAGGTATTTATCACTGCCTTTCAAGCACATGTACAGCGTTTTTGTAGAGACCTGACATGTTTGTGTTGTCTTTTTGATGTTGTGTTCTAGGGAAGCTGGTGTTTTTCTCTGAGGGTTTACTGTTTGTTCATCCTCGCTATGGCTCCATCACTATCTCCAAGAACCACATCAGCACCATCAAACTCTATGATGGGGTTAGTATTTACTCTCAGTGTAGTACTATCATATGAGCCACTTATTTACTGACCAGCTGTGATGTAACAAATCTTCAGTATTCTAATTTGCATTGCAAGTACCAGAAGTGCACTGCCTACACTGGCACTTACTGTTGCATGAAGAATGTGTTTTGACAGAGCTACATGCTGTGTGAATGTCAATGTTTGGCAGGACTCCCTGTCTGTTGCAGCAGTGCTGTTCATAGAGTACGAGAGCTTTCTGCTGCCACATCTTCCCTTCCCTCTACACAGCACTGATCGCTGCTTAGCTGTCGCTCTCATGCCCAAAAGCAAGGGCTACAAAGGATTCTACTCCCAGGTAGAGAGAGACACACACACACACACACACATAAGCGTGGTGGTCCCACTGTTTAGTCTTTCCGTGAAGAAGCTTTGACTGAGTTTGCATTTTGTATGTAAATGAGTTGTGGCGGGGTCTCAGGTCCTGCAGGTTTGGAGTAAGCCTGAATCTGGGCTCCGGGTGCAGCATGTGAGTGACATCCAGCTGAGCCTGGAGCAAAAGAGCATGTGAGTGAGCCTGCCCTTTTCTGACAGCAGCTCCAGCACCAGGCTGCAGCACCGCACTGCCTTCTCCTCCATCCTTTGATCCTCAGCTTTGAGAGGTTTGTGTACATGACTCTTTTAATCCTGGCAGGCACTCCCGATTGCAGAGGCTCCATGAGATCCATGATTCTACCAGAGCAAATCCCAGAGAACCTCTGACCTCCGCTTATCCAGGCCTGCCAGACATGGACAGGTAGCACAGTTGATCGGAGGCTAAATCCAGGCTGTAGCGCTTCTGTGTTGAGTTGGTTTTACCTCACATGTGAAGATGAGAGTGTGTGTTCTCATATTTAGGTTCCTGAAGCATTTTGCTGTCAGCAGTAGCGTTTATGGGGAGTCTGTCTGCAGCAACCACCTAGCAGCTCTTTTCCCAAACACACCCCCCAAATCTTCTCCTCCTGAACCACAGCAGCAGGTCAGCATGCTTTTGCATTATGGGTATCTATATAACTCTTTATAACACATTTGTTGTGTGTGTGTGAGAGAGAGAGAGAAAGATTCACAGAGAAAGCTTCAAACAATGGTTGCACGATTACAATACAATAATATGCAAAGCAAGGTTATCCTTTTTCTACAGCATTATCAACAATAGTATTAACAATAGTCAAATATTTTTTGCAATAGTTGACAAATTATCAAATTAGCAAATAGAAATGACCCCTGAATTAGTGTCAACCTTTTGCATCCTTTTTTTCATCCTTTTTTAGCACTAAAATTGTCAATATTAGACAAGCCATTAGTATGTCTTTACCCACCAATGGGCCTGTGATTTCTGTCACCCCATAAAATTATCATGAAAATGCCCCATTTTATTTCTATTAACTATGACATTTTAATTGATACAGTGAGTTTCCTTAAATCATCTACTTGCAGCCTTGATGCCTAACTGACTAGCTTCTTAAATAATGTGCTTCATTCAATAGCAGCCGACATAATTCAGTTAGCAAACATTTACATTTACATTTACGGCATTTAGCAGACGCTCTTATCCAGGGCAACTTACAAAAGTGCTTTGTCATTTACTCATAGAATATGTCCAAGTACAGTAGGTTAGAATTAAACATACCAATGAACTAGAATACTGTAGAATACAGGGATGAATGCTGATACTTAGAAGTGCAAAATACATAAGGTCTATCTTACACAATGATAAGTGCTATAAACAATAAGTGCTAGAGTTTGTTAAACCTCATAAACAGTGTCCTAACATAAACACCTCACTCTTATTGGCCATTTTTCTAACTCACTAAAGACTGCAGTGGTGAAGCTTCAATTAATAAAAAATAAAATAATAAAAATCTGAAAGCAACTTTAAGTAATTATAGACCCATTTCATTGGAAAAATCATTGATAAAATAATTTTCAGACAAATAGCTATCTAGACAAATTGTAGTCAGGATTTTAGCCCAGTCATAGTACCGAGACTTCTTTAATTAAGGTAATTAAGGCCATTTTGTTGAGATGCATACTCTGGGAAGGGGTCAGTTTTACTTTTGCTCGATCTCAGTGCAGCTTTTGATACCATAGACCATAACATTCTCAGAGACAGAATTGACAACACTCAGGACTCTCCTGAGTTGGACACTCAGGAAGAGTCCTAAAATGGTTTAGTTCATACCTGTAAGACGAATTACTTTGTCGAAATTGAAAATAATTATTGTGAAAGATTGCCAGTGACTTGTGGCATCCCCCAGGATTTTATTCTTGGGCTGGTCTTATTTAATTTATGCATGCTTCCTCTTGGCCAAGTCACAGAAGATTTTGAGCTATCTTACCACAGCTATGCTCAGACAAGGCTCAGATTGACTTAGCCCTCTCCCCAGGCAACTATTGTCCCTTCCACTCTCTTGTAAGTGCCTTGAGCACATCACTCACTAGAGGGCCAAAACGTTCTGCAGTTGAATAAAGGTAAAACAGAGATTATTATATTCAGCAAAACACCAATGAAAGGTACAGAGTAGCTGACTTTTTGAACCCCAAAACCATAAAATCTAAAGAGCTAGCGTGTAACCTTGGTGTACTAATGACTTTGATATCGGTTTTAGCAGTCACAATAAATCAATTAATAAATCTGCATTTTATCATCTTAAGAACATCAACAAGAGCAGGGATTTCCTGACTGAACCAGACCTAGAGAAATTGATCCATGCTTTTGTCTCTATCAAGGTTGACTACTGATAGGGCCTCATAATGGGACTCCCAAAGACTACCAGATAGCTTCAGTGAATCTTTCAATTTATTTATTTAAATTCATCGTAGTCAATTTTATTTTAAAACATTTATTTGCAATATTTTATTTTTTGTTTTTGGCAAAGACCTTCCTGATGTGATAGATCCCAGAATATACTAAGTATTGACGATGTGTATGAAAAGTGCTATACAAATAACCATGCCTTGCCGTGTGTATGTGTGTGTGTGTGTGTGTAGGTGATCCTTTACATCATTGCAGGCTTACCTGGCAGCTATAAAGAGAGTCTGTGTGATTTCTTGGTGGAGGTGAATCAGGAGTGTGGCAAGTGAGTGAAATGAAATAACACATACAGTAGATGCCTTCTATGGGACTCCGCAAGGTTTCCTGATTCACAGGACCCCTTTTTTATACTGAATTTTGTTTGGTTTACAGATGGGAGGTGTACCACCCTGCCCAGGAATCAGAAGATCTGTGTGTAGCACATCTTCAGCAGTTCTTGAGCAGCCTTGTGGCCAGACAGAATAAGCCACATCTAATCCCAACAAGAGTGTTAATACTCACACCAGGGTAAGACGCACCATGACACACACACACACACACACACACACACACACACACACACACACACACATATATACACCACATAACCTCTGTAGCTTGATTGTCTTAAGATGTGTGCATGCATGTAAATCAATTTGTTTGATATAGGTACACTGATGTTCTGGATGTAGTCCAAGCTGTTGTGTCTCATCCAGACCCACGGGTTCAGAGCAAAATGTTTGTAGGTGCTGTTACAGCCTGTGTGAACCCCCTAACCTCCTTTCTGGAACACAGGTAAAATCTTCCCAAAATGCACTGGAATAGCTCTTAAAGCACCTTTTACCACTGTCGCTTTATTACAAGACTTCCTAAAGCCTTGTGAGCAAGCTTCTCTCAAATGAGTCTGCTTTGTTTTCCCAGGCTTCTCTTCCCCAAACTCCTGGAGCAGTGCAGTCAGGGTAAGCCCCAAGAGAATACTGCATATATGTGTGCTTCTCTGTGCAGTGTGTTTGGGTTGACCTGTTTGTGGCGTCCAGGTGCAGTGAACAATGTGGTATTTACGGGGCTCACCGCAGAGCAGAAGCACCCTCTGCTTAAACACGTGCAGCAGCTGATCCGCTCAACCAACCCCAGCGCAGCGTTCATCCTAGCTGAGAAAGGCGCCGTGATCAGGTCAGCAAGTGTTGGTGTTACACTTTACTGCCTCCTGGTTCTCAGAGGAGCATCAGCATGTAAGATGTGTGGTAGTGTTTCCTGCTGAGGCGTGTTTGTCTTATGTCTGGATTACAGAGCTGAAGATATGCGTCTGATTCTGAGTGACAGCAGCTTCTCCCAGCCTCAGATGATCCGAGCCCGATACCTGCTGTATCCCGGCTGGTGAGCCCCTACCTCCTTCTTCCCGTTCCTGAAGTGGGTATGTGTATGTTGTTTTTGTGAGATTACATGTGCCATACCAATGCTGTTGTGTTGGTTGCGCTGTAGGTGGGAGGGCAGGTTTGTTTCGGGCTGTGGATCAGTTTCCATGTCTCAACACTGTGTGCAATTCAGCCGTCCATTAGAGAGAATCTTATTCCTGCAACGCTGCAAAGGTGAGTAAGTGAGGGCATGATTGAGTGAGCGTGGGTGTGATTGAGTGAGCGTGGGTGTGATTGAGTGAGCGTGGGTGTGAGTGAGTGAGCGAGGGTGTGAGTGAGTGAGTGAGCGAGGGTGTGAGTGAGTGAGTGAGCGAGGGTGTGAGTGAGTGAGTGAGCGAGGGTGTGAGTGAGCGAGGGTGTGAGTGAGTGAGTGAGCGAGGGTGTGAGTGAGCGAGGGTGTGAGTGAGCGAGGGTGTGAGTGAGCGAGGGTGTGAGTGAGCGAGGGTGTGAGTGAGCGAGGGTGTGAGTGAGCGAGGGTGTGAGTGAGCGAGGGTGTGAGTGAGCGAGGGTGTGAGTGAGCGAGGGTGTGAGTGAGCGAGCGAGTGAGCGAGGGTGCGAGTGAGCGAGGGTGCGAGTGAGCGAGGGTGTGAGTGAGCGAGGGTGTGAGTGAGTGAGTAAATGAGCGAGAATGTGAGTGAGTGAGTAAATGAGTGAGAATGTGAGTGAGTGAGTAAATGAGTGAGAATGTGAGTGAGTGAGCATGGGTGTGAGCATGCACAAGTGTTTGGGCAAGTCTGTGCACAAGTGTGTGTGCTGCAAAGGTGAGTGAGTGTGTATATGTCCGTGAGAGCGGTAGATACAGAAAGATTCTTTCCTCCAGGTTTATAGTAACAAAATGTAATCTGAACTGAAGATGTTAGAAATGTTGTTGGAGTAATGTAAAGATCCACTGAAGATAACAAGCATAGCGATGAAAGATGACATTGCACTGTGCTGTAACATTAACTCTCTCTCTCTCTCTCTCTCTCTCGCTCTGCCTCGGCATAGCACTGAAGAGTTCTCTCAGAGGCAGCCCCTTCACAGGAAACATCTATCACATCAGGGGCAAAGTGCTCTTCTCTGGTACAGTGCTCGCACTGCATACTTCCCTACTTCTTTACTCCTAAAATGTTTTTTACTTTCCACACTTAACATATAAATAATATATTTAACGCCAACATGTCACACTTTTCTTAACATGTATTACTCAACCCAAGGATATCTCTCAGTATGGCTTTGTCTGTTTTAAATATGTGTGTGTGATGAATATGTGACTTTCCTTTGGAAAGTGGTAGGCAGGGGCCCTCTGGGCTGCCTCTGAACGGTAGGACTTTCCCTCTCAATCCTCCAAGTGGTGTGGCCTGCTCCACTCATCTCTGTTCTCTTCTGTTTTCACTCATTTTTCTCAGTTGTTGTTTGAAGCAGGTTCTTAAACCTATTTTTTATTTGTTCACCTTCTCTGTGGTGTAGTTGCATGGACAGAACAGAATGCAGCAGTTTGAGTGAAATAAGTTTTAGTAGTAGTTTCAGCACCAAAAAAGTACCCTGGTTAGTGCAGTCCTTTTTTTCACAATGCAAGAGCTCATAAGGTGCTGATGCCATCTGTGATGCTCAGTTATCACTGTAAGCCATCGGTGTTCTGTTTTAAGCACTTATGATTTGTGGTATTTAGTACAATGTCTGTCAGACTCCTGTGGTCATTTAATTTGTATTATAATGCATTATTTCCTTTTTAATTCTAGTTTAATTACTGCCTGTTGTAGTTCATACTGTGGCAAGAGAAGTAGTGAGATTGGGATGTGTGATTGCAAGCACGCTGTGTTAGACATAGCTGTGTTCAGCACGTCCCGTCTGATGCGTTAAATGTGGTTTTGTAAAGCATGTCAGTGTTAGACTTAAAAAAAAATTCTGTATGCACATTTTTTGACTGTATTTTGTGTGTGTGTGTGTGTGTGTGTGTGTGTGTGTGTGTGTGTGTGTGTGTGTGTGTGTACATGCTTGTGAGCAGACAGTGACAGGTTGATGGATGTGAGCTATGATTCTGTCAGTGGGAGTGTGACTGTATCCCCTAATCAGGGCTTCCCCCCTTGTCCTGCAACTACACACACATGTTACCTGGTCATTTGTGGGGTGGGGCTCACCCAGGAAGCGCTGAAGGACTGGCTCAGGCAATGCGCTAAACAGGTACTTTCACATATATACGTACCTGCAAAAGGCAAGCTACCGAGACTTTAAGTAATTGGACAGTTTCAGTTTGAGTATATATGAGCATATGTAAATTAATGTTAAATAGTTAAAATGGGTTTAAAGTGTTGGTCAGATGATTGGTTCTGGAGTTACAGACACAGGCTGTGTAAAAATAATCCCACACATTTCTTCAGGGCAGTTTTTATTTGAAGAAAGTTTCAGTTATATATAAGTATGAAAACTGTTTACCAATTTCATGTTCTTGGGTTGTTTTTTAAAATTATTAATAGGTATTTTAGTGTACTTGTCCAAAAATGTAACATTAAATCATTATTTACTGCTTGACAGGTAGTAGCCTAGCTCCAGTTACCTGTAATCTAATGGTTGTTCTACGCCTTATTGATAATAGCAACTCGTTATATGATCAAATTTTGTGTGTGTGACATTTTAATCTCATAAACATGTTTGGCGACAAGGTAGAAATGTTTCTGTATTAAGTAAATCTGTAATTATTTAAACTGACATACCAATAAAGTGTAAGTGCAGATGGAAGTTAAATGCTCCCAGCAAATGGGCAAGGTCTAGTCAACATTCAGTTGAGTACAGAGCCATAAAGCAATCCCAGGTAAATTGTAAGATATTTAAGCATTCTGTTATTTGAGAGGTTTGTAAATAACAGTTGGTATATAATTCCTGTTATGTTGCTATATCGGTGATATTTAGAGTATCTAAAAGCAATCTTTATATTTTGTAATCTCGAAATTATGCCCCATGGAAGTCTATGGGTGGTAGTTCTTGTACCATCTGTAGCTATAAAACCAAGCATTTGACAAATGAGCACTATAAAAACCATTTAAATTACCCTAAAATTGTGAGGTTTAGTACTAGTATATTCCTTTAAAACCACAAACACAGTTAGCAATAGCAAACAACCTGATCACAAAAGAATGCTTTCAATAAAGAAGCTATTTGGGAAAACTGGACTGTAGTTACAGATGTCCAGTGATGCCACAATGAGAGAAACTCACCTGTATGATTCCAGTTAAATCATTTGTTAAACCATGATTTATCAAAACCATGATGATAAACCATGATACAAACCGAAGCCATAGTGATGGAGTGAGCATGGTGTGGCTATACCAAAGAACTGCTTCTGCCGTACCTCCATACCTGGTGGTAGGGTGAACATATATGCCAGAGCCAATGGCTCACTTGCCTCAAGACTGCTCAAAGCAGCAGGATGATTTCTGAAGTGTACAAAAGCATCTTGACCAGAGGTTAAACGGCAAGGGTAATCCACAATCATGTTGGAGCACTCTGCAGAATTTTACTTGAGGTCTGAACCATATTTGCTGTTAATGCATCATTACATTTTAAAAACCACTCATGTTACTGTTTTGAGTGCATCCCAGTTGTTGTTCATAGTAGCATAGAGCACTCACCCAAGTATGAACATGACATGCATACAGGAAAACAGTTCATTTTAGCTGTTCTGCCAAGGTGAATTTAGTCCACATAACCTTTTAATAAGTTGTTTAGTAAATGCTCTTTATCTTACTCCTCATATTCCAGTTTCTTTATCAAACAACATGCCAGTGAAGCTAACCTGTTAGTCAATGTCTCAGCCCAGAGTAGCAGCTGTGCCAGGACCCTGAGAAGAGTAAATTCAGTTCTACTGGTCTGACCAACAGCAGCAGTGTGGTTAGACCGTGTTACAAACAGGCCCCTCTGGCTTCTGTGGGGTCACAGTCTGAAATGACTGAGAGAAGTCAAGCCTAGGAAAAACTAAAACCCTGGCCATTAGCTTGCTTCCATGATCTGTGATTAGTGAGGAAATAGCACCTTCACAGATTTACATCGAGTTGAGTTACTTAGAGAAGAGGAAACCAGACTCTTATGTGACCTGTTTGAGTTCAGCTTTTTCAGAGTGCTTTGGAGCTCTTGTTAAGGATGAGCTACTAAAGCTACAACATTGAGGAACACACTCACTGTCAGGAACTGAAAATGGCTGCATTACAGTTCTGCCAGTGTCTCACCAGGGAACATACTCAGCATCTGGTGATGTCTGTGGGTCTCATACTGCAGGCTGTCACTGATTGCAAGTCAAGTTAAGTAGAACTGTCATGTTTAGCACGGTCACAGATTTAAGATTGTTAGTTTGTCCAGTTGCTTCATAGTTTTTGTGTGTTTCAAATTCAAAAAAGCAAAGCAAAAACAGAAGAAAAACTGGCTTAAAGAGTGTATGTTCAAATACTCTTTCAAAAACCCTTTTCAATAAAATACATACCTGCATCTGGATTCACACATTGACACTTATATTTTCTACAGAAAGCGACAAAGAAAGTTAGGAAGACCAAGAAGACTCTTTCACCACAAGAAATAAAAAATATCCATGTAAGTATTACATATATATGTTCTGTATATACACACACATACAAAGAATCACACAGCTGATATGGTCAAAGGACAGAAGTATACACCAGTCTGTTTACAGGTATCACGTTATCTGGAACCACTCCCTGCTGGTTACTTCTATAATGGCCATCAGTATGTGAGTTTCTTTGGAGAAAAGCAGTATTTCCACCCTCGTATCCTTCAGTGCAAGTACTTCTCCCTGTAGAAATGGTCTCTGTTTTCCATCTGTCTGCTGTGTCATCAGACCTGGGAAGCTGGCGTGCTCACTGTTTCCTTACATATGTGTGTCCAGTGATGGACCAGTTCATAGAGGAGTATCTTCAGGAAGCCAATGAAGAGATTGAGTGTTTTAACAGAGAAGTGGAACTGCACATCAATGCTGATCTCTTTGACTAGAGCATTCCTTCTGACCAGGTCGCAGGGTGTGGGGTGCGGGTGGGGGGTCATTTCTAGACCACTAACATTTGCCCTTCAATCAGTTGTTCACTTTATTATTCAAATGATGTCAAACAGTAAGACAAATACCCTAAGACACTAAGTGAGAGAAGGGATAGCCACTTCATCCTCAAGTCGACGAAAACCACTGCAGTCTCAGTCATGACAGATGAGAGATCTTCACCCAGGTCACTACCACTCTCCTGAGAGACACTGGCTTTGTAGCTTTGTAAAAGTCATATATGTGTTCCTATGTTTAAAGAGGTGTTAATAAAGGCTATAAGCTGCATTGATTTAACCTTGGCCTAGTTTCCCAAAGGCAGCATGCAGTGAACATTGTCTTAAACAGCATGTGATTCCTTTTGGAAATCATGCCACGATCCATAACCATATGGAATTCTTCACATTTATCATTGCCTAATACCTCTGCATGTTCCTGACTTTTGCAGGGACAAAAATCACAACCTGAAAGACAGAATTTAATCTTGTTATAGATCTCAAGGTAAATTATAATAAATAGAGAGCTAATATACATGGAAGGAGCTTCTGTAGCACTTTGTATTGCCTTTACACCTTCTAATGAGATGAAAGTGGTTTGTCTTTCGGTTACAATTCCAATATTGCATTCACAAATAGTGCTAGGATCACAGCTAAATGCTAATAGAGTTATAATACAGTCAGCAGGGCCAAACCTGATCTAACAGGGGGAGGCTCTGAAGCCCACATCCAGGGAAGTGCAGATGGGAAAACAGATGTGATGGTTCATCAGTCTGCACTCCAGCTGTGAGGCTAAGGTGATCATCTCTCATCTACTACAGCACTGATGTGTCCAGTGGCTTCCAGCCACTCTGAAGTGGTCATTAAAGCAAGCATTGCAAACATAAGCACAGAAATCATTCCACATAGGGTGGGAAATGGAGGGCTTAGGATTTCAGGCAATGGTCACAAATCTGGGTTTTCAGATGGGTGTTACTGCTCACATTAAATTTGTGGTTGTAGGGGTTATGTGTAGCAGTAGTGTCTGGTTGTCCATCAGCTTGCAGAAACTTGTGTTAAATACCTTCTCAACAAAGTCAGAGGCTGATCTGTGTTAGCTGAGTCTTTGGTGAGGGTCATGTAATAACATTGTCTAGCGGAAGTGGGGTTATTGTGTGATCCTCAGAGCCTGTAGGAGGGCAGTTATTTTGTCATGCTGTTTGCAGGCAGATTTACCTCTTTACTTGGAATCTGTTCTCTATGCATGTGTCTCTAACTAAGTACTCACAGCAGGGGGGCAGCCGTGTCACTGTCTTACAGTTTCCGTTCTGACCTTGCAACTGTAAGATGAACATTAAGAAACTAAAAGTGCGATGCTAATGAAGTGTTTCTGACATGAAAAGGGGGAAAGATGTGCTTCCAAAGAAACTGAGACACAGCTGCCCTTCTCTGTATTGCAAGTATAAAGAGTGCAGTAGTAGAATGCTATATACGTATTAGCACACTGTATGAGACAGCATCTCTCACCAAGCCATATGCAGTATAAGAGTGTGTCACAGTTGCTGTGGTCATTGATATGCTAGAGAGCAGTGTTACTCTCACTGTCGACACTTGTCACTGTTGCTATGGAGATGCACAATATGGTAAACTGGCAGCCATCGTCATGGAGACCCATCACTTTGTATCTTGTTAGTAAGCAAATGCAGTTTGTCCCAAGATAGCACAGGACCTGTTATGGTGAACTCTGAAAGGACAATGTACTGTGAGTATGTGTGTCCACTCTAAACTAAAAAGCAAAGCCAGCCAAGCTTACATCATTGACTGACAGTTCCCTAATGCTGAGCAGTTGTTCCCAGTGGAGTTACGCAATCTCTGCCGTACCATGAACACACATTATCAGAGTGGTATCATTACCAGAGCCAGGCTCAACAGAGCAGCTGTCCTTAAAGGGTGTAGGGCTAGCTAACACTTATATAATCTGTAGTTCAAAGTAGCGGTAATTTTTAGCACATACAGTCTGCATGTGTTAAGATGTCTTTCTAAGGTCTATTTATACGAACAGAAATGCCTTTCACCAAGCTGGTACTACAAAGAAAAAAACTATTTTACATATCTGAAGAAAACCGAATTACCTTGAGAAGAAAATTGTATTTTTGTAAGGTGAAGAATTTTAAGATGAAAGAAACAAATTAAAAAAAAAATCAGATTAAATAAGGGGTCAAGTCGCACTCCTGTATGAAGAGCAAAAATTGTGTAGTAGGCTTCAGGGGCCAGTGCCACTGTAGTACCTTGGCCGAGAGGAACAGGTGCATTGCCGGGCAGAACCGAGCGCCAGTGTTGGTGAAAGGATAAGCAGAGTGTTTGTCTTATATGTGAAGGGCTGGGGTGCATGCTGGTTGGCAGGAGGGCACTGGAGGGCAGCTGATCAAAACTAGACAAAATTGTTTTTCTGTTAAAGACCCATATTCAAGTTTTTACCTAACAGTTGTGTGGATACATACAGATTTGGCAGAGGGTACTTCCTTATTATCTTTTTTGAAGGGAGGACCCCATTGAGGCCCTCCAGACTTTCCCCCCCCACTGCCTGCTGGATGCTCCCCTGGCCATTGTCCCTGTGCAGCTGAGGTTAGAGGACTAAAACAGAGTTTGGTGTCCAAGTGTCCAAGGGAAAGATTTTTCCTATTATATGGAAAATAATCTTAGATTTGAGGTTGCATGTTTGGATAAAAGGGGATATCATTTTATTTTTAAGCTAAAGATTGGCATTAGTGTTCCAAAATTGCCATTCTTATAAATGAAGCACTTTTTACTTTTTTTAAATTTAATTTTATTTTTTACTTTTTTTGAGGGTGGGGGGTTGAAATTGACCTCACCTTGGCCTCTAGTGGAACATTAATAATATGCAGCAAAATGTGAAATTTGCTGTAGATACTGAAGACTTGTTCGTAACCAAACTGTTTAATCCCCATCTGTTTAGGGGCTCCTTAAAGTCTATTGCTCATTGCTGAAGTCTGAAAAGTCTAGCAGAGACTGCAGAAGAGCAGATTTTACTGTACCAGCATGGAGCTGTTTTGGGTTAAAACATCCATTACAGATGACATAAATCTTGATCTGATCAGTTTACTGCAGGTGTTCAGAGGGGCCCCATTAGGAAAACAGAATCTAAAGGGCTAAAATATTTTAATTGCTGCTGAAGATGTTTGGTAGGGAACAAGACTGATGTAATTAATTTTAAGTGCAAAAATAGAAATGGCCACTTTGCTATTGTTTGCACAGAGCCGAACACCTATGCCATCCTGACTTTGGACATGGTGGGACATCACAGATACTAGGGAAAGTAGGGTAATATAAGTAATGAATTTCCAAGAAGACTTTACCTCATTATCAGAATACCCAAAGTTTGGAGTTCATAGTATTTTTTAAAACTTAAAATGATTCCAGACAGTTCTACTTCAAAAGTGCCAAAAATTGTTTTGTAAGGGGTCCACTAAAGTATATGAAAATTGATATAATTGAGTTGTATTTGCATAAAACTACTGTAACTCTTGTTTTCTCCTGTGACTGATGCTTTTTTCTAATCTATATGTTGTATTTATGAGACTGAATAATCCATTAAACTATTTATAAGTGTTTAAGATGGTGTCGTTTGATTTTCTGTTGTTGGTAGATGTTTCTCACTATTCTTTGCAAAGTCTCGGAATTGAGTGATGAGTCACGTTTGTTGGTGTGAGTGGGTGTTTGTGTTTATATGCTCAGCAGTTACAGTTGTCACCTGGTGATACCGTCTTTAAAAATGCCAAACCCTGCATCAACAGAAGCCTCAAGAGCCTGCCATTACTGAACCTATTTATTACTCGCTCTCTGTCTCTCTGTGTGTGTGTGTGTGTGTGTGTGTGTGTGTGTGTGTGTGTGTGTGTGTGTGTGTGTGTGTGTGTGTGTGTGTGTGTGTGTGTGTGTGTGTGTGTGTGTGTGTGTGGAGGCAGTAATAGAGCTGTGTGTTTATCTGATATTCACTCTGCCCTGCTCTACACATCCTTTTCCTCTCACTTTTGGTTTCCATCCAAATGTACATGCACACCCACACAAAGCAGTGATCATATTTATGTACGAAAACATAAAGGCAATAAAACTTGACAACCCATTGGACACATCTATACACACATGGCAGCAACTCCCTAGCCACTATTACACAGTACCAGCACCGTACACTGATCCAAAACCCTCCCACCACTCAGAGACACAATACCCTGCGCTACTGTCACCTTACATCAGCAGCACTTCACCTCTCCCCAGAGGCAGTACCCCCCCCCCCACACACACACACACACACAGAGCAGGCATTGTTCCACTTCTCCCTGGGCAGGGAGCTATGGTCCAGGCTCATTCTGAGGCCTCAGTTGTTATGACTGCAGCATGTAAATACACCCTGTTCTGCGTCTCCTGCCTGGCTCTGTACGGTGGCGCTCAGTGCCAGCCGGATACCAGGCAGAATAGAACTCACTTCATTCCAGCTGCATCAGCCTGCAAAAATGCCCAGTGTGTGCTGCTCATTTGTCTTTTTCAAAGATGAAGCTTCTTGTAAGATATTCAGTTTGAAAGGTGTTTAGTGTAAATTTTTTGTATTCAACATATTTAGACTGGTGCTGGGCTGGGTAGACACAGAATGAAGATGTGGTCTACCCTTCTGAGAAGTACAAGATAACATTGGGATTTGTTTGTGTAAATCAGTGGCTTGTGTTATTTGAAAATTCAACAACTTGTCTAGCACTTTAATATCAATATTTTGTTTTTATTACTTTCAACCACTAATATGCATACAAACCCTGTTTCCCTTCCAGTGGGCCATGTATTCTGGGTATGAATCCTACCCTCCACTGTACACACAAAGTCTTAAGGGACTGATCTAAGAATTATATCCACCTGAATTAATGTCTACCTTTTCGCAAAGGACATTAGATTATATATAGATTTGTGAATTACAACGTCCTTCTAACGGCAAAACTCTGTACAGAGGGTGTTGGGACGCTGAAGCATATTTTAACGTGTGAGGTGATGTACATGGAGACATAACCAGGCGCTTAGACCTTTAGCATGTTTATTTCTCTCCTTTTACTTTCAGAGTCCAACACTAAACGGTCTCAGCGTAGTTGAAGCAGTACACTGAATCTTGTAGGGTTTTTAACTCCCAGATCGTTTGTTTTATAGAGTTGACAGTTCCATTTGAGGACGCGGCTGATGAAGCTTTTGAAAGTAAGAAGCTGAAACGTGCAGACCTGCATATGTCTGAGGTGAGAGAATGGGTAATAAGGATGTATAAGCCTGGTCGAGAAAGGTATTAGGGGATTTGTAGCTAAGTCTGCCACATCCTTACTTGTAGAATTTTGTTTTAGAGGCTGTTAACCAAGGATAGCCCTGAAGGAACTGTCTAGCTGAAAGGCCTAGTCATTGGTTGTGGATCAGGACAGTGGATCAGGGTTGTTGGGGATATCCATTATAAAGCTGGAGTGTTCGGTGTTTCAGGAACATGGAGGACTGGGCATGTGTGTGGATTGTTGTGTCATATCATTGTCATTTCTAGAATGGTAGATCCATATGAAATTGGCATCACTGAGTACACATTAACAGGGCTGGATATGGCCTTGATTGGCAATATGGATTTTATGGGTTAGGAAGTGGTTGGCTGCATGGTGCAGTACACTGGTAAACATAGGAACATTAACTCAGGTTTGCTGTTGGTGCAGTGTGTAAAGCCCATATGGAACTGTTGGCAGTGAGCATACATTAACAGCATCAGTGGGGACTGGGTGAGGCCTTAGTCACCAAGGAGGAACACAATGTGGGTTTACATAAGAGGTTTTGTATGTGGCTGTTTTGAAGTGAGCTTGGAGGGGGGTGAGTCTGGGATGCCAGAGCCTTTTGTAGGTGTCATGGGCTTAGTTCAGTGAAACACAGATGAAAGCAGGTGCCAACCTGATGATCTCTGTGAAGAGTTTGCTATAGCGTGGTTTCTAGTATGAAGTGAGAGGAAGGGGCCCTTTGTGAAGTTCTAAAGTTTTGGCACAGGATGTTTGACATGTTATCCTGTGTAGAGTTACAACCGACAAAGACGCACAGCCAAAACAGAGAGAGGTTTACTTGACTTAAAAGATTCCAAATTTAAGATTTGCCATACCTGAAATTCCATTTCACAATATACATCTAGTCCAAGTCAAAACATTTTACAATAAACACTTGGAAACAATAAACGATAAGCATATCTTTATCCATTTTTAGCACGTTCCATTAAGCTCTGCTTAAGCGTTCTATCCAGCTGCCTTCCACACAAATGTACACTGCCTTTGTCATGGTTCGCGCTCCAGGTCGAGTACATCAAAGGTCATGAGGACGGCCATGTCGCAGGCCTCCGAGGTGGCGGCGGTCAGTTTGAGTTGCGTGGCGTCTCCTGTGAAGGCCTCGCCCTCCCACACCCTGCTCTTGTTCATCGTCAGCTCTGCCCGCTCTGGTGCCAGCACGCTGACCCTGCGTGCGCCTGGCACGCGCACGCGAAAGCGCGCGCAGCTCTGCGGTGCCAGCACACCCCCGCGTGGCTCCAGCAGCACGCAGCCTCTTCCCCATGCCGCGTACACCTGCGGGAAGGGGACACCGTGCCTTTCGCACGTGCTTCGCACCACGTAGTCGCACAATGGCGCATAGTCCTGCTGAGGGGGCTGGCGCCCGTACAGGCCTAATCGATAGAGCCCGGGCCGCGGCACGCACACGCTCACCGTCACCTTCACGTCCAAGTACGTGAGCAGGAGATGCCGAGACAGTGGGAAAGGTGTCTTCTCAAGCAGCTCACCGTTCGGGCCCTGCTTGGAGTTCACCTCATCCTTTTGGGCCTGTTCTGTACTGAGGACCGCGTGTATCTGCATCTCCGGTGAGGCGCGGTGGAAGGTGATATTACAGCACCCCTGAGGTGTGTTTACCAATGCCCCTGTGTGGCTGAAGTGGGATAGGCCAGCCGCTTGGGTGCGAATTCCTGGGCCGCACCACGGGCGGAGGTCAGGGGGGTACAGCGAGTTCAAATTCGCTCCCTGACCCCTACAGTGCAGCAGGAAGTTGCCAGCATTCTGAAAGGGTCCACTGGCATCGTGGTAATCCCGCACGAACACAGAGAGGCGGTAAAAGCCTTTGTACAGGCACAGAACATGGCACACCAGCCGCTCCTCTGCTATTTGCAATGCCTGGCAGCGCTTGGCCAGAACAGGGTCAAGCCCGGGGTGGGTGAGCTCACAAACCATCATCAGGGGCCTAGAGGTGTGGAAGACCACCTCAGCCTCCCCTCCGTCTCCCACCTCCAGCGCCTCTTCCCCTGGCACGCTGCAGCCTTTCACCCCCAGCGCCCCTGCACCACCCCCCAGCCCCCAGCTCACATACGGGTTAGCCGGCATTGGCTGGCTCTGTCGGACAGTGGGACATTCCACCTCCAGGGAGCAGACCCAGCGCAGCGCCTCGGTGTCACCCTCCGGCCGGGCGAACAGCTTCAGCTGGTAGGACGCTGCTTCCGGTGGTAGCAAGAGCAGAGTCATTCCCTGAGGGGTCACTGACAGCCGGCCACAGGAGCTGTCGACCTCTCTCTGCCCTGGAGCTCCTGTCTGAATGTCCCGCTGCCTCAGCTCATAGGCAAAGGTCAACGCTCTTGATGAACTCATTGACACAGTTGCCTCTCCGTCGTCTGCAGGATACATTAATATATTGCCAAACATTAGAGGAATAGAGGTTTTGTATTCAGGTTCAGTACCCAACTAATTTACCTGTGGCATCGTTAAGGAAGTTGTTATTTTCACTTTTCATGGTTTCATTTCCATGTTTATATGTTTGCGTCCGTGTGCTTGCAGGGCTGTCTACAGTCGGCATTCCCTCACTCTGTTTCAGGAAATCTTGGTAACAATAACACACTAGCCCTCTTTCCCCAGAGACACTCTAATCTCTGAAGCACACAATAACTTCATAAACACTGAATAAGAATAAGTTATTTTGGGGTTCTCTGATCTGTTGTCCCAGAGCTATACGCTAATGGCAGCAGCCAAATATTACCGCACCCTACTATGTATTTGTGTGTGTGTGTGTGTGTGTGTGTGTGTGTGTGTGTGTGTGTGTGTGTGTGTGTGTGTGTGTGTGTGTGTGTATGTGTGTGCGTGCGTGCGTGCATGCCTGGCTGTCTATGCATTTTTTTGTTGTTTTTTTTTTTACATTTCTTCTGTATTTATGTGAGTATCTTAAAATATTTAGTATTAAAATATTCCTGCCTGTGTGGTGTGTTACCTGTAGTTATTTTGTATAGTGTGGGTTGTAGAAGTGTAAGTCCCAGAGTGTAGAATGCTGAAGTTTTCAGCGGTCTTAGTTCAAATTGCTCTGGTGAGAGTGGAGTTTCCAGCAGCTGCCAGTGCTGGTCATCAGGGAAGTGAGAGTTTATAAACTCCGCCGGCTCAGTCAGGAAGTAAAACTCATCAAACCTAAGACACACATGCAACATGGAGTTACTTTCTAGCACCTTACGTGATTCTCTCTAATATAAAAACACACAATAGAACCAGGAGTGTTTGGATGCTTCTCTTTGTACGTATTGGCCTTGGCAGGCTTGCATGCATGGATGCTGATTCTAACCTCTTGATGAATGATTTGGTTTCCATGTCGACAGTACCAGCTCCCCAGCAGGCGTCCAATAGCCCCCACTGCCCTCTCACCCAAACAGCGTTCCACATGTGGTCCGAGGGCTTCTCTGCCAGCCTGCACCCAGGCCGGTGCCCAATGCCCTTACTGTATCCACTCACCTCCTCACACTGAATGCCGACCTCCCTACAGAGCGCAGGGAGAAAGTGAGATCAGAACACAGTATATTGAATAAACGCGTGAACCTGAAATTAAATGAGAGGAAATGTGTGTGGAGGCAGGTGATTTAAAGCTGGGTGGGAATGCCTTCCAACCACATGGCACGGGTGACTACTAGGTGATTTACTGAGCAAGAGCCCTGTGCGTTCTGGGCCTGAGAGATCCATGCGGGGATGAGGAGAAGCCTCTGAGATGGTCCTTCTGCCACCATCACAATACACGGCATGATGGCAGTCCTGGAGGATCCGTGCTGCTAAGAATGGTATCCACTGGAGTGTCAGGAATTCCATCATGTTTTTTTTTGTTGTTGTTGTTGTTATTTTGGAATTGCTGTGTACTTGTGTGTTATGAATTAGGTAGTCATTGTTTATTTTAATGCATATTTGTGTCAAGATTGTCACCTGCACATCTCTAGACAGATGCTGGAAAATCCACTGCATAACCCCCGTCCCTCCTTGATGACTTCATCAGGGGTGCAGAGCTTTGGGGAAACACCCAGGTACCCCTCCAAATCATACTCTACATACACACCAACACACCAACAGGCCTTACCCAGGGTTAGGCTCACGTGTGGGCCTATGTGTGCACAACACAGAAAACAGCAACTGCCCAGTAAAGAAATGATGCATTTGTAATTCTCAGACACATTCTTTTGGGCATGTGTGGAACTGCAGTGTTATCACATTGTAATTAGTAATAATATTAACACTTGCATGTGTTACCTTGTTGCATTGTTGATTCAGACTCCCATATGTAAGTAAGTGTGTGTGCGGGGGGGGGGTACTCACCAATACTGTGGCAGAGCCAGACCCATATGGCTCTGAGTTTCTCCAGCTCATTTCTGGCTGTCTGTGTGATTGCATGAGCAATGCTCTGAGCTGAGAACACTCCCTGTCCCTTCAGCTGAAACATACACAGCATGCTGACCATCAAACACTATAATGATAAGTATAAATGCATCTAGATAAAAAAAAAAAAAAACATAACTAGACTAGACACTAGAAAAACATCTCTATCTCTTTTAGAATTTTTAACTTGGTGAGTTTAGCAGAACTCAAACATTTAGCCTGTTAGGTTTTGTTGTGGCACTTTGGTTACTATCTTGGTATATTATTAATCATGATTACTCCAATGCATGATTATGAATTCAGCACGATTATTGTTCCATAAACATTTTTGCATTGTCACTGCCCTAATTGCATCAGCACTACAGCAATTCTGTTGACACAGAGTTCCATGCAAACTTTTGAAAAAGAACTGGCTGCCAGATATTATTTGCTACTATCTTATTGTTCTTGGGAATATTTTTCATGATGTAAGTCTGTCTGTGTGTGTTTGTGTATGTGTGTTTGTGTGTGCATGCGCACACATATGTGCACATTTGTGCTACCTCTCTCCCTGTGTTAATTGCATGTGTGTCCACTCTGTGGAAGACCGCGGTGCTGCTGAACAGCTGTCTTCTTGGCTTCCTCTGGGAGGAGGAGCTTGCGGGCAGACAGGCTTTCCTTGGCCGTGTGCCAGGGGCAGAGTGAGGGAGAGCCTTCGCTGGCTCCTCTTTGCCACTCTTCACGGTGCTCCTCTTCCTGACGCTCACACACTTTGCAGCACTCTCTGCAGAGAGCTGGCGCTTTGTGCTGGGCCGTTGCTCATCGCACTGGAGGCTCGCCCATTTTTCAAAAACAGTCTTATGTGACGACACCCCCTCCAGTGCTGAAAGACTGACGTGAGGCTTAGCCTGACCCCTCTTCACTGAACGTGCATTCCCGCCCTCTTTCTCAGTAGTCATACAGGCTGTAATGGTACTCTCGTTTTCCCCCGTGGGCTCCGGGTCTGGGCTGCGATTTGCAGAGACCTCCACTGTGCTCTGTAGTTCTGGCTGTGTCTTGTGAGCTTGTGATTCTCTGTCCTTGGGAGGTGATTTTGTGCCTTTATATTCAAGCTCTAAACTCTCATGGTTTGGATCTTCTGGCTCCTGTACTTGGTTGCCTTGGTGACACTGCTGCTCTGTGGTTGGTTGATGATCAGGCTGGGTGTGGCATGGCGGGCAGGTGAAAGGGAAGGACAACTTCCGAACCATGACATCTGTCATCATCCTGGTTACATATACAAAAATTCACAAACAGAGTGCTATGTTCAGCTGGGTGTATCTGCTCATCAACTTAAGAATATGCACAATGGTGCAATGCTCCTCACAAACAGACATATAAACACAATAACACAGATGATTCACACCTAGGCTTAAAATCTTACTTCGAAATAGTGGTTCTCCCCAGAGACAGTCAGCAGGTATATTAATCCTCAATTGCCAAATGTTAGAGAAAGGGTAGATAGTATATATGACTAGAGTGTGTGAAAGAGACTTTTGTTCTCCGTTGTGGGAATCTGTATATATCTATTCTGACTTGCCGTATCCGCCCCTCAGAGGGGATAACAGCCTAAAAATATATTTGGACTCAGCAGGACAACCAATGAGCAAAGAGGGGTGAGGGTAGATGCTTGAAAGGAGGGTGACGAGGGTGGTAGCAGGTTACAGATAGAAGTGTTAAAAAACATACAACCATATTAACCTCGTCTATATGTCTGGCAGACATATTGACAAATGCAATGTAATGTTTTGTATACAAAGTAAAAATTAAATAAATGAAGTGTAGTGGGTCGACACGGACGCAGGCAGGTATCATGTAAACACAAACACAGAAGTGCAGTTGGGGACATATTGTTTCTCCTTCCAGCTTGTCTTAAACGCTCTCCCATTCCACAGAGTAGTGTCCTTCGGTATAGAAACACACAAATATGGGGAACAGTCCTGACCTTGGTGGATACTGTCGCTATGTGCAGGGAAACACAGCGCCTTTTATTTCCATACATAGAGCCGCTTCATCCTCATTGGCCCGGGCATTGTGTCAGACAGCCTGCCTGAGGTTCTCAAGGGTCTTCTCACATACGGCGCTCTAAAAGCCCAAATTACCGCTGACCAATTACCCATCGGCTGCCTGCCAACATAAGGCCGGACACAGTAAGGTCTTTATTTATTTAGTTGTCCCCTCCCGCTCTCAGCATAGGGCTCAACTACCTCTGGCCTGTATCACACAGGCAAGCTGGGCTCTAATGCCATTTTATATAATCCACCTTGTGCCCTTAAGTGTTTCGTGGTACTCATTTTGGAAGTTGCACCCCTGTAATGGCCAGCAGGTTCATAAATGTGTCCACTTGGAAGTTAATGAACATTTTGCTATTTTTAAGGGTGCACTGTAAAATATTTGGCCATTAAAGTGCTTCATAAAGAACCGTACAACTGGACTTTTATTTCCAGTCGCTTATAAAAAAGCTGATTTTTCAAGACTGAATGCTTGATGCATCTTGATTATTTAAACCATCTGGGCAAAATGATAGGGGGTGTATGTTGTTGATTTCTTTCTTGCAATGTGTTTATAGTACTAAACCTAGGCGGCAGCCCAAAGTTTAACATGTCTGGTGGAGATCCCTTTATTTCATTAGAAAAAAAAAAAGGCACTATGAAAACGCAGAAATTTGTCCACAAAAGCAACTGTGCTCTCAGTTGACAAAGTGATTGTCTTACAGCAGTGGTAACAGAAGACCAATGGTATTGACCATGCGAGAACATTTCCACTGTCCCGTTTTCTCGAGCACCATTCAGGAGTGACTGAATAACCTATAAATGGAGAAAGCGCTCAGTTTGTCCCGTCACCTTGTCTCCTGTCTTCCTGCGCAGCCGAGTGCGGTGGGCTTGGCGTGAGGAACAAGCCTTTGTTTGCTTGCTCCTCTGAGCGCGTGCTACCATGCACACCTGCGGAACACCCGCGCGCCCCGACAACGCGCTTTCCTGTGTTTCACGCACCGAGAGAAAGTGGATGACTTCACTTGGGAATTTTTATGCGCAGACCAATTGAAAATATTTGTCAGTAAGATGTTTTGAGAAGCGCTTTTATGAAAGTTTCCTTGGATGTAATTAAAAACAAAAGAAAACAAAACTTCCAAATTTTAGGAAAAGATGAAGACTGACAGGGACGGTGGAGACATGAGGGGAGTGACTGTGAACAGCTTTGCAGAAGGTAAGAATATCGTCTCACGACATGAGGTAAATTTACAGAAAATAACTCCGTGTCAGTAACTGTAAACGTAGTTCGCATTCTCGTAATGGGATGAGCGCCACATTGTTATGCTGGTTTAACTTGTGTTCTTGAGATGGATAGCATCACCTTATGCTATAGGCTACGGGTTTAGGTTACCTTCATATAGTGCACCAACAGGCCAGCGCTATAACGAGGCCATAGCCATCCGAAAACACAGTCGTAGAATTTACATGCATTGCTATCTTTTTCTGATCAACTGATCAAAAGCCGCGTATAATTAAATTGTAAAGAAATGCGCTCCACTTTGCAGCAGCGATATGTTTTTCAGTGTCGGGGTTTTTGATTTGCTTGCCTACCGAGTCTGAATAGGAAAAGGGCGAGCATCTTCCTCACCTCACTACACATATGAGATGAGCTCAAGCTGGCTAAGCTCATGTTTTAAGGGAGATGAAAGCGAGACCTGAGGATGAATACCCTATCGTTCGTCTGATCTGTCTCTCCGCTGTCACTGTGCTGAAGCATCTGGAGCCTAATACCTAAGTCTGAGCCAAGTGATCTCACACAGTGATTAAAGTCACACCACATTCCGCTTGCTCATGACCGTTTATAACACCAACAACGACATTTGTGAATATTGGAATGCACCTTCCAAAATCTGAGTTTTTTTTTTTCCTTTTGAGTTTTCTGGGTGCATCCATCGAAATAGAAATGGAAAATTCCCTAAAGATGCACACAGACACAACATGGAAGTGTTTAAATGGAATGTTGCTGCTGGCTGTCACACGCTGTCCTGGCCTTGGAGTTTGGAGGTTTACAGATTTGTTGTGACGTGCAGTATGAGATGAAGAATTTTAGAAGATCTCTGCATGATGTAACGTAATCTATGTACAATGCATGTAATCAGTGGGTTATTCTAATTTGATATTTGACAAGCTGCCCAACCTGCAAATATAGTTCATTGCCATTTACTGTAATTCTCGCATTAGCTTCACTGAATGTCATTGTCACTTAAGATATTTCAAGCTTTCAGTTATTATATAACAAATGCAAATGTTCTCTCTCTCTCTCTCTCTCTCTCTCTCTCTCTCACACACACACACACACACACACACACACACACACACACACATACAGAGAGACAGATACACACATACACACACACACACACACAGACAGACACACAGACACACACACACACACACACACACACATACAGAGAGACAGATACATACATACACACACACACACACACACACACACAGACAGATACACACACACACACATACAGAGAGACAGATACATACATACACACACACACACACACACACACACACACACACAGACAGATACACACACACACACACACACACATACAGAGAGACACATACACACACACACACACACACAGACACATACAGAGAGACAGATACACACACACACACACACACAGACAGATACACACACACACACACACACACACATACAGAGAGACACATACACACATACACACACACACACACACACACACAGACACACACACACACATACAGAGAGACAGATACATACATACACACACACACACACACACACACAGACAGACACACACACACACACACACACACACACACAGACAGATACACACACACACACACACATACAGAGAGACAGGTACACACACACACACACACATACAGAGAGACAGATACACACACACACACACAGACAGACACACACACACACACACACACACACACAGACACACACACACACACACATACACACACACACACACACACACACATACACACACACACACACACACACACACACACACACACAGACAGACACACACACACACACACACACACACAGACAGACACAGACATACACACACACACACACAGACAGATACACACACACACACACACACACATACAGAGAGACAGATACACACACACACACACACACACACACACACACAGACAGACACACACACACAGTCAGAAAGACACGCTGAGGTGGGTGTCAAGGGGAAGGAAGGTCCACCCACTGTTGTTCAGTAATGCTGACTATTCCTGCAGCTGTACTGCAACATTGTGTGTTGGTGTGTCTGTCTGTCTGTCTGCGTCTTGGAGTGTGTGTTTGTCTGTTCATGTGAAAGTGGAAGAGAGTGAAAAAAGAGAGACAAAGTGAATGTTTTATGTGAATGTATGGCTACTGCGTAGGAAAGAGAGCGAGATACAGGGTCATGGTTACTTCTGAGCTCATAGTGCAAAGTGCCACTGTCAGCATCCATTACCCGTAAATCCACTGGGTGAACAGGACAACAAACGTTTCCTTTCTAAGCTTGTGATTGGAATATATCTTTCTAACACAGGCAGAAACTGAGGTCAGAAGACAAAAAGGTCACTCTATAAACTTCTCATTAAAGGACACTGGTGTATGTGTGTGGCACTGTGTTTTTATGCAAGAGGTAATAAACTAATAAATACGTCCATCTAAAACTTGAACAGTTTACCTTTACTGAGCTTATGGGCTTGTAAATTACCCACAAGATCGCTAGGGGGCAGTGTATCATCCCAAGCCTCCCTGATAATAGAGATTTTTTTTGTCAGAGTGCTACTCATCTAGCCCAAACATTTCTCCCTCCCTCTCTCTCTCTCTCTCTCTCTCTCTCTCTCTCTCTCTCTCTCTCTCTCTCTCTGTGTGTGTGTGAAATGTGTTTGACTTTGAAATCTCTGGACAACTGTGCTCAACTCAAGGACAATGGAGAAGTCAGAGGTCAGGGTAAGCCTTCACTCTGTGTGCCCATGGCATCCTGTGCCCTTACCAGGAGTTAACCATTTATGTGCCCTATATATGCATTTTAAAAGCCTACATATTAAGTTCAAATGGATAATGATGCATGTCTCTTATCAAAGGTCCAATAACAATCCTCTTCTCCAGTTTGGTTACTGGGGTGATTTCCAGGCAGAGTTTCCATGCATGACCTTGAATTCAGTAGAGGGACATGAACACATTTTTCTACCACTACGTGTAACTGCTAGAGGAGTTTACGTGTAAGCAGTCCGCTTACAAGTACACTCCTTTACATTCTGGGGAGGCAGTGATGTTTCCTGACATTGTACTTGCAATGAAGTACTAAAATGAAGGTTAGGTGGAGAGATATGTAATATTACATGTTTGCTGGTGCAGAATTGAGTGGGTGAAGCAGTGAATAGTAAATATGTTGCTGAACTGAAAATTCTTTTATTGTCTGACTATGGGAGTTAATGTTTCATGACAAGAAGCACAGCATGTGCAGTATTGTTAATACAGAATTAAGGTCCAGCCATGCTGCACTTTGTTAAACGCAACATATAGCTGACAGAAACCACCTTTCCATAAGGAAATACTCTTCCAAAACTGCTTTTTACTTATAAATACTCTGCCACTGGTAAAACAATCAACTCTCAGTGACACATAATGAACACACTCCTCATGTTTACTCATATCCATGTGTATGCTTCCAAAATGTTCGTTTACATGCGGTCAACAGGTGCATGCTATGGAAAGATCTTTTGTTCCCAACTAAATAGAGCAAGAAAAAGCAGAGAAAGTTTCTACTCTTTTAATAATGGTTATATTTTAGAAATGTGGGCAAACCCCCCCCCCCCCCCCAAAAAAAAAACAACAACAGACCCTCCATATCCACACAGACTCTCCATATCCTGCTATCAATGAAAAATAAAACACAAACAAACTTGAAATTATTCATTATTCTGCCTTTGAAGAAACTGTAGAAGCACCGATGTTAGCCAAGATACTAATTGAGCGTCCAGTTAATAACCCAGTGTCCACTGATCCATTTGATATACAGGATGAAAATTCTATCCTTTACTACCCATCTAACCATCAAGGTGAATGACTAATGACTGAACTGCATTATTAGAAAAATCTACAGCTCAATAGTATCCAGTAACAATTCAGGTGAAAATCCCATCTTGTGTCTGGCCTGATGCCATGTGAGTAATGTGATATAAATCTAATATGCAAATAACTTTTCAGTATAGAACCAGGAAATATTTTCTCAAAAGCCAGACAGATATGAATCTGTAACTTAATATAAATGATGTTTTGTTTTTATACTGATTTTTTTTAAACAATAAATCACATTGCATTCCTACCGAGTAAAAGACCTACCTAAGCCTACCTCAACCACAACACACTGACATACGTAATGTGACTGTTATCAAAGCAAGTATGGCTCAGACAGCACATGCCATGCTAGCTGTGTCCTGTCGCGCACACACACACAGACACTGACGTTCAGTATTGTTCGTGCAGCTAGTTAAGACTTATGACTGCAGGCAATGACAATCAGAGGGACAGGCTTTAGGACCCAGAGTAACAGCTCTGAGGAGGCAGAGCAAGACTGACTCACTGAATGTGTCTGTGAGGGAGCGAGAGAGAGGAAGAGAGAGAGAGAGAGGTAGAAGGGAAGAAGGGAGGAGAGAGAGGAGGAGAGCAGAGCAGAGGTGATCTTGCCCCTATTAGTCTGTGGACTACAGGAAAATGATGGGTTGAGAAGGGAGTCATGGAACCAAACAAAGTTCTTCATTTTGTGCCATCCGGTAAGGACCCCTCACACACTATCTCTCTCTCTCTCTCTCTCTCTCTCTCTCTCTCTCTCTCTCTCTCTCTCTCACACACACCCACACACACACACACACACCCACACACATACACACGCATGCTCCTGCACTGTCACGACAGTGCATCCAAGGGGGGGGTCCCTGACACCTGAGATTGCATGTGTCAAATGTGTGCTGCTGCTGAGACGCGTGTCAGCGCGTGCGTCGGTGAGCGCGAGCGTGCGTTGCTTTAAGTTTTCTCCTGGCTGAATCCTGCAGGTCTGCGGAGTGTTTTTCTCTGGAGCTGGTGCTGGGTTTTTTTTTTTGTGTTGGGGTGCGTTACGCTGGAATGCAGTGGGGCTTTTGGGGCTGGTCTTCTGGAATGTGTCGTAAACCCTTCTTACATCGCTCATCTTTGTCGAGTAAACAGAAGAAAAATGAAAAAGAATATCATACTCTTTCATGTAAAAGCACATGCACACACACAAACGGGCAGGCACACAAACACACACACACACACACACACACACACACACACACACACACACACACACACGAACACGCAGGAACACAAACAGTGGAGCAAAGGGTAGAAAGAGTGAGCAGAGAGATGCACTCAGTATATACCTGTAGAGGAGGGGGGGTTGTTCTGGGACACTACAGCTTATTTGGAGGTGTGATGCTACTGTTCACTTTCATTTTATTTTGATGACTTCCTCTTATGCAGTAGGCAATACATGTCCAGACACACACGCACGCGTGCACACACACACACGCGTAGTCATTTTTGAAGCACGTATACAGTATAAACACTCATGCTGTCTTTCTTTTTCTCTCTCACATTGGCACATGCACGCAGACTGCAGGTTGGCCTGTGAAGACTTTGCATTTGTTTTCCCTCAGGTTAAGCAGCAAGAACATTTGATCTCTCTCTTGCCTTTTTTTTTTCTCTTTTTTTGCGCGCTTATGATCAAAAGAGCAAGTTGTGTGAGAGACGCCGCATTTCAGCAGTGTGTTATATTGCCAAAATGAGATACATTTCTGTATATTTTCCGCGACGGCTCCACAATAGGTTTGATGGTGTGTCAGTGGACTAATTGTATCTCTGTATCTACTCTCTAAAACACAGTGCACACATGTTGCATGTTGTGCGCACGTACTGTAGGTTTGCATGCGCAGCTATAGGAAATCAAATTTCCTTTTGTCCTTGGCTTCCTGGAGATGAATGGATGGGGGAGGCGAGGCATGATGGAAGTGAGTTTAAGAGGAGGACACAGGCTTAGGAGCATGGCAGTAATGCCATGGATGCTTCAGTGTGTATGGAGGCTCTTTTATTGAGGAATGTGCTCTGTCTATATGACTGCCTTTCCCTAATGAGTGATGTCTGTCTCTCATTATGCACATATAACACATCATTCTTTTGATTCCTATATTTACTATATTTAATGTATGTATATATATATATATATATATATATATATATATATATATATATATATATATATATTACATTTATAACCACAGTTGATACTCAATAGCTTATCTTTCTGGCAGGCCTAATCACTTTGTGTGCATGATTAAATATATTGGGAATTGAGTAGTTAGCTGAATTACAGAAACCTGTGACCATGTGGTTGTGACTTTAGAGCTAAACTCACAGTGTCCAAAAGTGAAGATAACACACCGAGTGAGAAAATAGAATCATACATTCCTCTGTGTGTCCGCTTTGTTTTTTGCGGTACGCTACAAATCATCGGATAGAGATCCATTCATACAGAGATGAGTGCCTGTGAGCCATGGAGCAGGCTGGGACAACGTTTGGATCGTGCAAAGCATCTTTGTCTTGGGAATTACGGAAATCCTCCGGAGGCCGTGAGGGAGCGATGGAGTTTCTCTGATGTGTTAGATAGAGTGTTTGTGTGTTCTAATGAGAAGGAGAGTGTGTAATGTGTGGTGAGGAAGGGCTGTGTTTATGCTGGAGAACCACACAATGGAACATACCAGCATCGAACTCGTCATAGTAGATAAAACAGATAAACATGCCACTGCCTCCTTGTAATGGAACAAATATAGCATGAGGAAATCATACCAAATGGACTGTCTCTCAGAGCTATGAGCATGCTAAATCTCTAATACGATTTGTCAGGACACCCCTTCGTACATGCACACACAAACATACATGCAAACATGCACACTCAGGCAAACAACCACCCCCCAGCAAAGCTGAGATTGGTTCAAGATGTCGGAGGATGCAAGTGTTGTTGAATTCCGACCTTCACTTGCGAGACTGCCCGTGTGCCTGAGGAGAAACCTCACACTGGGTGCACACACACACACACACACACACACCCTTCTTGCACAATTACATACAAGCACATGCATACATGAAAGTGCACCAATGTAATCAAACATACATGTTCAGCTGTGCTTGACAAGTTCTCTAATGTGACGGTTCCCTACCCTGGTGTATTGTGCACTGCATGTGCACGTTTGTGTCATGGACGGTGTTTATGCGCAGACCAGAATTACATGTGTCACTCTCCCTGTTTCACTTCCTCTCTCTTCATCTTGCGTGCTCTCTGCTTCTCCCTCTGTCTCACCTCCTCTCTGGGCTCCTCTTGACTTCCTCTCTCTTCATCTTGCGTGCTCTCTGCTTCTCCCTCTGTCTCACCTCCTCTCTGGGCTCCTCTTGACTTCCTCTCTCTTCATCTTGCGTGCTCTCTGCTTCTCCCTCTGTCTCACCTCCTCTCTGGGCTCCTCTTGACTTCCTCTCTCTTCATCTTGCTTGCTCTCTGCTTCTCCCTCTGTCTCACCTCCTCTCTGGGCTCCTCTTGACTTCCTCTCTCTTCATCTTGCTTGCTCTCTGCTTCTCACTCTGTCTCACCTCCTCTCTGGGCTCCTCTTGACTTCCTCTCTCTTCATCTTGCTTGCTCTCTGCTTCTCCCTCTGTCTCACCTCCTCTCTGGGCTCCTCTTGACTTCCTCTCTCTTCATCTTGCGTGCTCTCTGCTTCTCCCTCTGTCTCACCTCCTCTCTGGGCTCCTCTTGACTTCCTCTCTCTTCATCTTGCGTGCTCTCTGCTTCTCCCTCTGTCTCACCTCCTCTCTGGGCTCCTCTTGACTTCCTCTCTCTTCATCTTGCGTGCTCTCTGCTTCTCCCTCTGTCTCACCTCCTCTCTGGGCTCCTCTTGACTTCCTCTCGGTCTCTCATGGCAGTAAAGGGAATGGTGGCCTGGCTTTAATAGAGGAAGACAGGAATGTGCAAGCAATCAGCAGGAATCCCCCAGCAGAGAGCTCACGAAACCAGAGCAGCCACGACGAGCCCGGAGTGAGAGAGAGGGAGAAGACGAGAGCGAGGGATTGAAAGATTAAAAGACGGAGTGTGAGAGGGAAATAAAATCTGTATTCCCTTGACATGCAGGACAGCGGTGTCCACACAGGCACGCGGATACTCTCAGCGCTCTCGTGGGTTTTCTGGTGTTATTTGATTAAAGACGGCTGTCATGTCGATACACGTCAGGACTGCAGTGAGTGGACGGGAGTCCTCTGACACCCTGACACACTCTCTCTCTCTCTCTTTCTCCATCTCACTTTGTCTCCCGCTGTCTCTCTCTCTCTCTCTCTCTCTCTCTCTCTCTTCTTTTTCCCTCACACTGTGGTTATGCTTGAAAGGACATTGTTCAGCAGAAGAAGGATAAATACATTCTTCCCTTTACTAAGGGGATGAGTTGTCAAGCGCAATTATCAGATTGTATTTTCGCTGCGGCTTTTCATGCCACTGCGCCTTTTCTAATGAGCTTTTCACACTTTCAGAGAGACAGACGGCAAAAAAGGGGGCTATAGATGGGGAGTGACGGCAGGCACACGTATGTCTGTAGAGGCTCAGGTATGTGTGGATCACACGTATGTCTGTAGAGGCTCAGGTATGTGTGGATCACACGTATGTCTGTAGAGGCTCAGGTATGTGTGGATCACACGTATGTCTGTAGAGGCTCAGGTATGTGTGGATCACATGTATGTCTGTAGAGGCTCAGGTATGTGTGGATCACACGTATGTGTGTAGACGCTCAGGTATGTGTGGATCACACATATGTCTGTAGAGGCTCAGGTATGTGTGGATCACACGTATGTGTGTAGACGCTCAGGTATGTGTGGATCACACGTATGTCTGTGTAGACGCTCAGGTATGTGGATTACATGTATGTCTGTAGAAGCTCAGGTATGTGTTGATCACACGTATGTCTGTGTAGACGCTCAGGTATGTGTGGATCACACGTATGTCTGTGTAGACGCTCAGGTATGTGTGGATCACACGTATGTCTGTGTAGACGCTCAGGTATGTGGATTACATGTATGTCTGTAGAAGCTCAGGTATGTGTTGATCACACGTATGTCTGTGTAGTGTCAGCGAGAGGCTCAGGTATGCGTCGATCACGCTCAAGGTCGTCCAGTCGGACCGAGAGAGAGCACAACGGAAGAGTGTGAGCTGACAGAAGCAACTGAGCGACCAGAACAATTTCACAATTTGCATAAAACCAGTGGTGTCAATTGCTCTTTTTTTTTTTTTTTTTGCAAAATCATATTATACTTTATTATTAGGTCTAGACCTAATAATTGGAATCCACATATAATTAGAGTCTTTTCATGAGGACAAAGCTGCTTTACCATCCTATGGCCGGATGGCTGGACACTTCTCCTCTGCGCAGTACAGCGAGAAATAGAGCCTGTTTTGAATTCAGCCCAGTGATTGTAGAAGTAGACTATGGAAACCACATTTGCAGCCTTTCGAGCGAGCCACTGCAGGCAGAAACTGTCCACGAGCAACGAGGACAGTGCTTCCTCTCCATGCAGCTAGAGTGTGACTGCAAGATTTTTACTTGTGTGATGGGCCTTGATTACTTGAGTCGCATGCATGTGAATACTTTTTGCTATGCATGCTGTGTATGTGTATTGTCTTTCATGTTTGTTTTTATGTATGGTGTTGTGAAAGTGTATCGTGTTTTCATTCATTGGATCTGTTTGATATGCTGCATGTTAAGCACTATATAACATTTACATATGTTTCATTTCTGTGCATTACTGCAATGCAGAGATGGCTATTTGTCTGATTTGATTTAAATTACTTGCAAATTGGCACTGTGCTGTTCACGTTTGACGTGAAGAGATGATGGACTACAGGGGCCAACCATCTATAGACCATCTAAGACCTAATGTAACATACTCTCTATTCCTCATCAAAGCTTCCACTTTATTCCCATAACAACCTGATCTCTGCATATGTGTGTAAGTGTGTCATTACTGGTCATCAGAAGGAATTCCCTCTCTCTTAAAGCATTCACAGACTCCAGGAGAATGAGTGCCAAAAAATCTCCAGGCAGATTTAGTCAACAAAACCCCTCTCTCTCTCTCTCTCTCTCTCTCTCTCTCTCTCTCTCTCTCTCTCTCTCTCTCTCTCTCTTTCTTTCTCTCACTCAATCTCTCTCGGCTGTAAGTGACATTAGAACGCAGTAGGGAGCACCTTTCATCTGTCTCTTTCTTGCTTGCTGTGCTGTTGCGCAGTACTGGTGAGCTTGTGTTTGTGTGTGTGTGTGTGTGTGTGTGTGTGTGTTTGTGTGTTTGTGTGTTTGTGTTTGTGTGTGTGTGTGTCCGCACTAAAAACGATATGCATAGGCCGTTAGACAAGAACTGAAACATCACGCCCACAATCATAGGAGCTGAGGCATTTCCACTGCAAGGCTTTTGCAAGTAGGACCAGACCGCCAGCTATGAACAGTTATAACAGAACACTTACAGCAGCACTGTTGCCTTGCACAGAGCAAAGCAGCACCTCTCAGTCATCACATCCATATGCTTTACTGTCCATATGGACTGGACTTGTGACATCACAGCTATAAACAGCTTATATAAAAGGTATTTCTAATCAAAGCCACGCACATGCTTGGTGCATGCACTTTTACTACCCAACACCATATGTAGAACATTGCTTCTAGTGAACAATGTTCATTTGTCAGAGAGGGGATTAATCTTTTTTGTTTAGAGAGAGCTTAATGTCTTATGGCTATATAAAACAGCTCCACCATTTTGATTTGTTTTAGGTTGTTATGCAATCTGCTTAAGTTTGACAACTTCCAAGTCATTTCTATAGAGAAGTTAAGCCAAGAACATAGTGAGCTGTGCTTCATTGCCTAAAGCCTGTGGCCTCCAGGACCACAACTCTGAGTCTTCCTAGCAGAAACCTACCTGGTTTACTCACAAAGGATCTGATATTTATTTTCACTCATTTTGCAGATGCTCATAATCAGAATGACTAACCAAAAACCTTAAATCATTTTAAATCAGTGAAAGCCCAAGTGGTTAAGAGCAGGATGTAGATGGGGGCAGTTTGGGTTTGTGACTGGCAAGATTTTGGCCCTTCTGAACATGGCAAAAGTCTGGAGTAGTGCTAAACCATGGTTTGCAGCAGGCTAAGTTCAACGGGCACAAGAGTTTTGTTTTTTCTAACCTTGCTGTGAACCCTGCTGGGACCAGTGCAGTGATATCAGTAAGGAGGTCCCATGAGAGAACTTTAGAGAAGGTAAGAAGCAGAGTAGAGCAGCAACTTCTGGGTGGAATCATTCATTTGCAGTATTTGGGGCCTTTACCAATGAACATTGGCTTAAAATAAAGGAAACATTTTAGGCTGCATTTTAAATAGTGCAATAAATATCTACAGAGCACATTCTTCAAGGAAATGCTATCATTTACTCTTTCCACTTAGGATTTTGTCACATCATTATCTGAAGTCACACCAAGCATACTGGAATAATAAACACAAAAATAGTAGCTGTAGTTAAAAAGAGAAGTATTATACTATAATACTTATATAATATTATAATATTATGTTGTGATTATTTTGCCTTGTCCTGCATATTGCAACATATTGCTACCCTCTGCAACATCAGTATTACACAGGACAATGTTGCGATAACGATTAATAAGCCGTATATACAATTCAGCCTTAGTCAGTATTTGACAAAAGATTATCATAGAATAAGTAACAGTTACAATGTTTCAGTATCATAAAGGATTTCCCATTCTTCAGAATGATCAAATATAGTTAAGCTCCATGGTAAAGCTGCGAAATAAAAAAGCAACAGATAGTGGTTTTAGTCTCAGTTTAACATTCATTTCTTAATTAGTTTTGCTTCAAGTAACTGTAGCATGCAAACCATTACATTGTCACAATAACACTTGATTGGTCATAGTAAGATTTTATCCACTGGCCATCAAGTTTATTAGAATTTCCTACCTTGCGTCCATACTCAGTGAGCACTTTATTAAGTGCACATCTCTTATATGTGCATGTTTAAGTGTGCAGTTACAAAATGTAGTCCACCTGTTGCCATGCTTAATTCCTCTGCCTTGTTCATCAGTGGTCAGGTTCTGACCACAAGACAGCACTGAGCAGAAGGTTTTTACATGACACACTCTTCTTACCACAGCAGCGACATTAACATGGTAAAGGGTGACATGAGTGTGTCAGGCAGTGCAGGAGATGCTCAGGTTTTCATGTGTCTTTGTTACTGCTGCGTTAATGGAGGTTTGCCACCCAAAAATATCTTTGATCAGAAATTGTCCAGTGATGAGGAGTGAAAGTTTAGCAAACACAAGGTTTACATGGCAACATAATGTACAATCAAGAAATATTTCTAATAAACTGGATGCTGTGTGTATATGTAGTCCCTTTGCAGCATATGTTTTATTACTCTGCACTTTGCAGTGGTATTTTCTGTTGTATCGTTGCAGCCTAGTATGTAATACAATTTTATTTCTGTTGCTAACTAGTACAGTAATGGTGTAGCAAGAGATAGGAGGGTGTGCGAACTGAGTGGTCGAGTGCATGTTTATTCCCTGAGCAGCACAGTTTAGCTGCATAAAACCTATGCAGTAGCTCTAATGAGAGACGCTAACTGTACGCTGATAACTGTTAAGTGCTTTTCTGTAACTCCAGCTGTGTCCTGACTTTATCCCATTCTGTCATTTTGTGTTTTTTTGTTTTTTTTTTTCATTCGTGGATGTTAATCCTAAAGCTGTAAATTTGCATTATTGTCCCACGTGTACATAAATTTTTGTCCATTCCTGCTGTGTTCTTCTAGCATATTTGGTCCTTTCAATGTCACACAGAGAGGGCATTTGGTGCTTCTCATTTCAGCTTAGCACACAGAAGGAAACGGGGGCTATGCAAAGGAGTTTGTGGTTGGGTAGCATGCTAACCACATAAATGACAACTTCTCAACGGCAGAACCTCTGGATCTCACTTGATCTCTGTCTTTCCCTTTTAAGTTTCCAAACTGTTCTGTGTGTCATAAGACTGGACCTTTTGCTCTGATAAGCGTTCATTCATCTGTGTCTGAAAAGCAAGGAGTGTAAACAACAGTAAACAACAGTGCATGCCCACAAAAGAAATTGCACTTCAAGTTTTCACTTCCTGTTTTTGTAAACAGCTAACGTCTTGTTCTCTTACTATCACGATTAAAATGAGTACAAAAAGTGAGACCAACATCCCTGCCTATAGTTGGTACTCAAAAGTAAGCGCTTTGCTTTAGAAAGGCTATAGCCAGGGAGGAAATGCAAGTAAAGGCGGTATTAAACTAAATATGAATATAGTCTACTATACTTTTTGAAAAGGGATTATTCTGAATAAAATTTATTTTAGGAGAATCTTTTAGAATACTTCATCACTCATTAAAAATCCATACAATTTTTAAAAAAGAAATAAAGCACAATCTAAAGTAAAAAAACACCATTGTTACCTGAGGTCAGTGCTGAGTTGCAGGCTGCACACTTAGCTGCCTGGCTAACAAATGTCTTATGGTAAGTGAGTACAAAACTAGCCATCTACCTTAAGAAACAAATTCAGCATCTATTTGACATCTATTTTAATTAGCTAGCTAAGACAGGCAGAAACAAGCTAATTAGGGTATAGTCATTGAGAAATAAGGATGAAAAATAGTTGCAGAAAGCTTGCAATGAGAAATTATTGGCTAATTGATTACCTGGTCAGCTTGAATACCTAATATTTTTAATAGTTATATAGCTAGCTAATAATCATTTTATGTATTAGGGTCCCTTGCACTTTATTAATGGATAGTTAGCTAGCTATCTAGCTAGTTACCTACTCAAGCTAATAAGACAATTATTAGCCAGACAAGACGAGACTACAAAACATTTGAGATTATATTTACACCGCTGTGGCAGAAACTACATATTTAAAATCTAAACAAAAAATGTTACTTAAATTCAAGTTTACTTTAATGAATATGCAAAGAGATAATGCAATAAAGAAAAAAAATACCAATGAATAATGTGACTTTCCTAATACTGACAAATAACGATACAGCATAATTGAGTAACATAACCTATGGCTTTTCAAAATTTATTTTTAATGTAGTCCCATTGTAAATATATTCAGAGGTTACTCATTTTATTTATTGAAGGGAATACATTATTGAATACATTTAGGAGAGTATATCTATTTTTCAGCAACCAATACTTTTACCAAACTATTCTGCCCAAACCTGAGTATGGCATTATGGATTCCACTGCTGTTAAGCATCAATACTGATATCCATAAAAAATATAAATATTCATCTCAAGTAGAATTCCCAACTTACAATGCCGTTATGGAGAGGGAAGTCCCACTCTCTCTTTTCTGATCCAGCTTTGATCGCAGTGTGTATGCTGGAGGAAGAGTGCAGTTTCCTGATTTTGCAACAGAAGAAATAAAAGAAAATGGGAACTAGAGGAAGGGAAGGTTTCTCAGTCTCTGATTGTGCTGTGACTATCCTTGCCCTAAAATAAAGAAGGAATGAAGGTGAATTAATTATGGGATCTCTATCCTTAATTGTTCTTCACACATACCAAATTCTGGTTAACAAGCACCAAATACCCACTATATTTGTTTGTACGTGCACACATATGTATGTGTGCGTGTGTGTATCTTTGTGTGTGTTTGTATGTGTGTATGAGTACGTGTAGCTGTTTTTGTATCTTTGTGTGTGTATTTGAACATGACAGTGACCACAATAATGCTAAACATGCTCTGTTGCCTGTGTGCTTTTTGAGGTGTGCTCTGCAGCAGTCCCAGAGCAGCATGGTGTTGCAGCCATGCTAGACTCTGTCAGGTGATTTAATGCTGGAAGAGCAGCTCCTCCACTTCCTCCATCGGTTATTAGTGTTATCCATTTCCTGCCATAGAGCAACTGTGCAAGGCACCCTCATTATCTCTGACTGCAGGTAATGACAGTAGATTATCACATTATAAGTGTATAGAGCACTGGAAAACTATTGCGTTGGAACAATACTCACTGGATAAAGCCTTTGGATTGGCAGTGTCTGAGAGATCATTGCAGGATACGTGTGGCCTCGGGCTACAGCACAGTTCTCACTGAAAGGTCATGGTAGGGGTAGAGAGCAGAGCAGAGGCACAGGCCTGAAGAATGGCCCCAAGGCACTGCTGGGGAGCCAGAGAAGCTGGAGAAGCCCCACAGAAGATTTTTAATCTGGTCTGAGGGAGACAGCAGTTCTACTTCCATGGAAAGGGAGGCCAGAATATGCAGTCTTCAGTAAAGTTCAGTAAAGTGAGGGTAGACTTCCCTTTGCTGTGGAAAGGTGGCTATTCTCATTGATTAAACACCAATCTTGTGTGAAGAAGATGTTAATTCGTGTTTGGCTAAGTGTGTGTGTATGTGTCTGAGTGTGCGTCTGTGCAGGCATGTGTGTTGTGCACTTTTAACACAGCATCCTATTTCTAAGTCAACAACAGGCTACACATGATCTCTCATTTGACTGTATGCAATTGTTAGGTGATGTTCGTTACTGTTAGGTGATGCTCACCTTGTAAGAAAATTATATTCTGTTAGACATAGCAAAGTTACATGAGGAGTCCGTTAACATTCATTCTGAACTACAAAATGTTCTATCAACTATTTACCATATATCAACTGCTAGCCTGTATGCCTTATCCTTGGGGGGGGGGGTTTTGGTTTCATGTTTGTTTGTATTTTATTTGTCATGCCTCATATTTGATGCTCAGTGAATTGACCTTTCATTTGAGAAAGGTGCTATACAAATGAAAGCTATTATTATCGATGCAGTCAGCAGCTGAGCAAACCTGTAGGCATTTTCAGCCAGGTGGACCAACCAGTTTCTCTGCTGGCACAACCTGCCAGTCATAAATCATAAGAGGTTACAGCAGGGTGTGATATCAGTTAGGGAGATATTTACTCTATTGTCATTATATTTTAAGCAAATTACTATTTGTTTTTCAAAATGCCGTTTTAGTTTGAAAAAAAAACAAAAACCCAATCCTTGTGTGCTTCTGGCAGTTTGTATTTTAGAGATGTGTGTGTGTGTGTGTGCGTGTGTGTGTGTGTGTGTGTGTATTGTATACATGTGTTTTTGAGGTGATATTTTAATGACATGAAACAGGCAAGGCTTTATGCAACATCAATATATATTGTGTGAATGTGTTTTTGTGAGTGTATTAATGAGCATAATCTGTGACAGGGGATGTCATTTTGAACAGATTAATTTTTAAAATAACCTGATTTGTGATTATATTTTCTATAGCAGAGAGTTTTTACAGACAGTTGCCCAGTCAGAATGGAACCACTGTAGCGCTGAGTGCAGATTTACAGACAGACAGCATAACAGAGGTTTCCAATCATATGTCTCTGCTTTATTGGCTGGGGCCTTGTAGAGTTATTGATCAAAAAGTGGCTCACCAGCAGTGGCCCTCAAACTTGACTGAGGCTTTAAAGTCTGAATGTTGCTAATGTGAGCCGTGTGGGTTACCTAGAGACTTGGAGCCCTCCTTGCTCTTCCATTTGACACCACCAACGTACCCTTGACAGAAGCACTTAACCCCAAAAGGTGAAGTAGCAGAACAGCTACTGTAGGGAGGGTGAGCGCTTGTAACAGGGTGTAGAAAGGCATCCGAAAAATTTCCAAGTAATTCGTGTTTGCACGTAAGTGTTTCGTAGCTTTATAGGAGGGTGTGTGTCGAGGCTCGGTGAGCATGTTTTATCGAGTGTGTTTCTCTTTAGCGGCAGAAAGGCTAAAGGAGCTGGAAAAAGACATGCCTGACAATTAGGGAGTCAAAAACTGGAGGGAGAGAAGCCTCAGTCACGGGTGACTTCACCTCATAAATATCCCTCTAAACAGCACCAAATGAATGTGGGACACAGGTGTGGAAGTAAACATAGTGGTTATTCTTGTGCATGTCTCTGTGTGTTGCTTTGTGTGTGCGTGCGTGTGTGTGTGTGTGTGTGCGTGTGTGCGCTTTGGCACTGTCAATTTATGTGTGCTTTTGCTAAGTGAATAAAAGTGTGTGTGTGTTCATACAGTGGAGTAGACAAATAATTTGCCATTCAGCATTTACCTGAAGGCCACACGTTTGTACTTCTGTAAATATATAAATACCCATCTATACACTTAATAAAAAACAAGCAAATATCTAACTAAGGCTGATTAAGTCTCACACAACTCATATACTTTACATTTGAGTCTTGTCTGTGAACATATTTTTGTTCTATTTTGAATTACAGAGGCTCCTTCCTCGGGCATGGCCAAGAATGGATACTTCTATCAGGAGATGGGTGAGTGTGTATTTATGGTTGTTTGTGTGTGTAGGTGGGGGGGGAGTGAACAAAGTGGGTGCGTGTCAGAGACACAAACTTTGGTTTTTAATTTTCTTTCATTTATGTAATGGAATCCTCTATTGTTTTTAAGAAACACAGGCTTTTTATGTGTAGCATCATGCTGTTTATATAGCCTGTGCAGTTTGGGAATGTCGAAATAGAGGCACAAACTATAGGGAGATTATGTTGTTTGAACTTTCCACAATCTGTAATTACTCAATCAAAACATATGCTTTCCCACCTTTGAGAAGCAGGTGTGTACATCAGGTGTGGCAGCACTTGTGATATGCTTCTAATTAGTCTAGTCTTCTTAGTCACATTCACTGCCCTCTGGCCCTCACTCTACAATGAATAAATAAATAAGAACAACGCTGAATCTTTGTGCCATGTTAACTGATAGACTTTGTTTCTTAATGTGACCTTGGTTAGAAATGAATATTAGTACTTTATACATCAGGTTTTTTCTTTATGCAAAAGGGCTTTTTCTATTACAGGAATTACAAACACTCATATCTGGATTGAGCAAACATAGTTTGTGGCAAGTTTTGTGACCTCAGTATTAAAGGTTCTGTTTGAAAAACTTAAAAATAAGTTTAGCATTAGTTTAGCTCATTTTTCTGTTTCACTCTGGAGTGTTTCTGCATTATGTTGTACTACCAGCCTCTAATTACTGTTCTTTTTTCCTCTAATTCTTAAAAAAAATCTTTAGTTGACTATAATGGAGTAGACGAGTTGCTAGAAAATTCCTTCAGTTTAGATTTTTTTTGTTTTTATTTGTTTTCTCTGGCATTTAAGTGCCATTATAATAACCTTACTTTCAACCATATGTTTATTGTCAAGTTTATTGCCATTTTTCTGGAATGAATGGATGGCAATTATGTATTCCC
>NC_137508.1:10720000-10795000 GCF_041902795.1 Electrophorus electricus | reverse complement strand
CTATGCGCACAAATATGCTCAATCCAATTTTAACATTAATTTTTTTGGTCCAGTGAGCCCTGCACAGCCATAAGATATGCTCATATCAGAGCAAGCGGGGTTTGTTCACACACTGTCTCGTCCGAACCAATGTGTCATCAGGCCCTGCACACGCCCGTCAGCATTTGTCTGGTTTAAAAACACACTCCTCTCTGTCGCACTGTAGGCGAACTGGATGAAGAGTGTGTGTGTGTGTGTGTGTGTGTGGGGAGGGGTGTTGAGAGACCTCAGGGGAGTAAGGGACACCTTGTGCGATGACAGGATGACAGTTGTTTAGGTGTGATCACCCCTGGTGAACAGGAAGACTGCTGTTCTTATGACAGGCGTAATTTTGCACTGTAGACTGCTGTTGTTAATCTGGTAGCAGTGTGGACTCATGCGCAGTTTTTGGGACAGTTTTGAGTTTTGTCTTGATGGCAACTTGTCTTAGTCTGCAATCTTGACTAGACATTATGTTGAACGTGTGGTTTTGAATGTCTTCCTATGGTTGTGAACTGGATTGGAAATATATTTAGAGAAGGGAATACATCATTTAACCAAAATGAGCTGTTTCAAATGTTGGATATAAGCCGTTAAAAACGCTCAAACATTATGTAAACCTATTAATTTAACACATAGTCTTACTCCTTATTAAAAGTTCTGCTTTAAACCAGGGCTTTTATTCGTAAAGTTCCCCTTTTAATCCTAAACCCGTTCCATCAGTCCTCTAATCTGAGAGCAGACGCAGCAGGAGTCAGCAGTGGGCAATGGCTAATCCAGCCGGAGTGTGTCTCAATAAGACGGGCTTCCTGAGCAGGCAGCAGCAGGATCTCTCCGTGATAAAGGATCTCTGCAGTCGCTAATCTCTTTGTGGACAGGCATTAAATATGCAGTGATTCTGTGAGAGGTTTAATCTAAACAGGAAAGCAGGGTTACATGAACACACACACAAGCACTGTACATCTTGCCGTACATGTGCTCACAATATACTGAGGGATAGATTGCAGTTGGGGGAAGAAATATGTTTGTTGTCAATGTATAAAACTTTTGCAATTTTTAAAATCAGGCATTTGAGACTTATGTTGAGGAGGAGCCAACTGTGTTTCTAATTGCGCCTTTTTTTGTGTTTCATGCACTTGCTATTATGTTTTCTCTCACAGATTTTGCTTATTAAGAAACAAAAGATCATGTTTTCTTTATGTGAAGCTGTGTCTGTTTCCCCCATTTGTTAATCTTACTCTGATCTCTCCCCTACGCTTACATGCGGTCTCTTCCTGCAGACACCGACGTCCATGGCTGTGTCTTGCTCAACACGTCACGAAAAGTGAGACACTTTTGTTACTTCCACATACCAACTGCATGTTACAAAAACCTTCAATTTACACTGGGATTTTTAGTAACATACCTTCTAATGACTTTCTTTAGAATTTTGCCCTTGTTATCAAAAGTTCTCTAGCAACCTTCCTCTTTGTGCATGCTTGTGTGTGTGTGTGTGTGTGTGTGTGTGTGTGTGTGTGTGTGTGTGTGTGTGTGTGTGCGCGTGTGGTTGTGTGTGTGCCTGTGTGTGTCTGTCTGTGTGCCTGTGTGTGTCTGTCTGTGTGCGTGTGTGTTTGTGTCTGTATGCTTGTGTGTGTGCTTGTTATCAGTATGTAAAGCTGATGAACTTTGAGGAGGAGGTGAGGGCCCACAGAGACCTGGATGGCTTCCTGGAGCGGGCGAGCATCTTGTTGCATGAGGATGAGGCGTCGCTGGACGACGTGCTGAAGACCATGCTCCGGCACATCTCCCAGGACCCGCACACCGCCGAGCCCGTCTGCAACTTTGAGGAGATCATGAGCTCACTCTTCACTGATGCTGGCTCACAGGAGGTCAACGGTGAGTGAGTGTACGTGGGTTTGTGTGTGTGTGAGAGTGTGAGAGAGAGAGGGAGAGTGAAATGTGTGTGTGTGTGTGTGTGTGTGTGTGTGTGTGTGTGTGTGTTAGTACATGTACATGTGTGCTTAAGAATAAAGCATATAAAAGGTTAGTTCACCAGGGTATTAGCACAGAGTGCTGGGGTGACTGACTCATTGAGGACGTTAGCCGCCGCCTCTGACATCTATTATTCACACTGCCTTCCTGTGATCAGACATTTCCTCTTTTTGCAAACTTTAAATATGCCTGACTTTGCATTTAATAGTGGAGTACCACGCTGAAAGACAGAATTAGAGATGTCAGACCAAAATAGAGACAAACAGGAAGGAATCCTGGAGAGCAAGACAATGAAATGTCTTTTTTGGGTGGCAAACTTTGGAGGGTGCGTGGTGGCAGCAAATGAAGTCCATCGTACCCTCCCACCAGCTTCCCGCAAACCTCAATCTGGTAGGTGGCAGGGAGGGGTCGGGTGTCAGGCCCGCGTCTGTACCACCTGAGACAGATGAGTCAGGTGATAATAGCTCACTGGTGCCTGCGCAATTACACATCACCACTCACTACAACTGTCATACACTCCCAGAGGACACCAGCCTACATGCCCGGACACAGGCTCCAGTTAGTGTTGCGCCGGCCTGTCTTCATTCCTTTTACTCTTTTAACAGCTCCGCAGCAAAGACTTACACACTTCACACACACAAAAGGACAAAGGATGATGCCCGAAGCCATTAGGAACTACCCTCTAAAATGAAACTCCAGATCAAACTATTTTGTGTTCTTCTTACATTGCCCCAAAGGAGGGTTTCTCATAGCTGTTTTTGCTGTGGATTAAAAGTCGGCTATTTTCAGATGTGGGAAAGGGCAATTAAAAGTGCTTCTGTTCACATGACAAACTTAAAATGACCAGCAGACTCTACCCAATTAGTTCATTTTGTAATGCTTTAATACTGTTCCTTTCGTTAATTGAGAGAGAGAGGGAGACAGCGAGAGAGAGAGAGAGAGAGAGAGAGAAAGAGAGCATTTAGAGGACAGTCTTTTTTTCCTGAGAAATAGAGTTTCCCCAAGCATTCTACACAACCTCCTTCTTTCAGAAATGTCTACAAACAGAAGTCAGATGGTTTTGACTGTAACAGCCCGAGTGCCGCAGGGCTCAGAGCAGGACGCAGGCTCCCTTGCCGTGGTGAAACATTTATTGACATTAAATACAAACGACATGGGTGGCACTCACGCATAGTGATGACATTGAACATGAACACAAACAGTTAAACATTAACAATGGAGACTATATAAACATCAACGTGACATAAGCAAATGGCAATGACCAACAATGACCAACAATGAAGCACGTACTGACGGAGGTTTAAATAGACAAACAATCAACATTAAACCCCATGCAGGTGCGTGCCATCACGGGGGGGTGTGGCTACAAACGAGGGTGAACCCCCCCTGCACATGGCAGGACATACCACGTGACTTGTGGGGGGGGGGGGGGGCGTCCCATGACAGAACCCCGTCCCAAGGGGCGCGGCTCTTGACGTGTCCGTCCGAGGACTGCGAGCCCCAGGCCGCCGTGTACAAACACATACACACGACACGGCAATGCGCGGTGCCCAACCAATACAAGATGAGGATCTCTGCCTCCTTCAGGGTAGTCCGGTACGCTTTTCTGTACATTACGTTGCGCGTACAAACATACAGAAGGCGCAAATACACACAAACAGGGGCGCCTGTACAAAAACACTTAAGGTGCTGTGTTGCAGCGCCTGCTTTAGGCGCAGGCGCTGTAGGCGTGTCCATGGCCTCTACGGACATGCGGGGGTGCACGTCCGCCCCGGTTCCGAACGCGCCCTCTCCCTTGACAGTCCTCCTATCCTCCACCGTTCTAGGAGCGCCCCAGAGGCGGTCTGCCACCAAGGCTTTGGGTGGACTCCTCTCGCTGGCGAGAGGAAATAGACAAACACTCAACGTTAAACCCCGTGCAGGTGTGTGCCATCACGGAGGGCATGGCTACAAACAAGGGTGAACCCCATACCACGTGACTCGTGGGCAGGAGCGTCCCGTGACAGCTCTGTGTGTGTGTGTGTGTGTGTGTGTGTGTGTGCGTGTGCACGTGCGTGTGTGTGTGTGCGCGTGTGTCTCCTGGTATTTTCCAGACTGCCTATTATTTTCTACTTTGATGGATCTCATTGGGATTGTTCCACATTAATTTGCCTAATCCATTCTAAATGTTCCTTAAACCAGAGTGAAATTCATTAAGTATTCATGACTTTGCAATATGTAAATCTAGCTACTACAATCTCTCAGGCTTCTTGTATTATGCCATATTCCAGTTGATCTTTTGATAGAAAGTTCAAGCAGATTTTAATATTTTATCTAGCATTTCCACCTTAATAGCTATGGCCAAGCCCAACTGTATTTATATTATTTGGTAAATTCGTTAACATCATAAATATTAAGTTGTTAAAACGCATATAATGATTGGTTGATTTACTTGTTTCAGAACCACAGGGATGATCCATTTTCCCTGTTGCTAGGATACACAGCTCATATGTGAGAGAGAGTCTTATTAATGACATGGGCCTGGGAGCATGCAAATTAGCTGAAGTGTGATTGGGTTGTAGAATGTGAACATCATGAATATGATAATGCTTGATAATATTCTGTGGTGAAGCACTGAATGGAAGCTAATTGTGAGGCTTACATTACATGTGATGTGTTTGTGTGTGTGAAATGTTTTGACTGCACTCCCACATATACGCACATGGACACACGCATTCACACAAAAACGTCTTATCGGGCAGAAGCAGATCAAATTATAGTGAGACGAAAATTAAGTTGAAATCTTGAGTTCCATCAGATCTCATTCAACTAAGACAGAGGCACAATGACAGATTATGGCAAAAAATCATACTTCATGTGGGGTAGGACAATTATCAGATGATTCAGCGTCTGCCTGTGAGCCCAGTCCCAATTAGAGGGAAAGGGAGAGTTGGTGTGTCTACAAGTAAGAGTGTGAGTGGGTGGTTCAGCAGAATTTGTGTGTGAGCAGGATGTTTCACTGCTTACTAAATACTCACGTTTGGGCCTCACCATATGTGTTTCTGTGCTACAGCTAATCTTACCCCTTTCCTCTCCTCTGTGACCTCTGAACTCTGAGTGTGTCTGTGTCTCTGATTTTCTCACACAGACAGGTCGCCAAATTTCCTTTTCTATGATAAGGGTAAGGACATGTGATCAGCTGTGACCTGACTCCATCATTACTGTGAAACATTCCTCACTCCCATCTGCCGCTCCCCCCCGCCCTCCAGCAATTCCTCCCGTGTTGGTCTTGCTATTGGATTTGATTGACAGATGTAACCGTTCAACACAAACATGCTGATCAGTTTGGTCAGATCTGTTTGTTGAAAGTCTGAAACAAAAGACTTCAAAAGATTTTATTTTTTGTGATTTATCATTTGATGTGAAGTCTCTATCAGGTCGCTCTAGTGTAGTTCTTCCATAGCAATCTCTGCTCATCTGTGTTCTGTTCTGCTGCCTTGAGTTTGGCTGTGTCTGCATTCACCCGCTGAGATTGAGAAAGCACACTCTCATTTCTGATGTTTCTGGGACTCACACACATTTACGCAGCCACACTGTGTGAGTTTGTATACTGTATCTTTCCATACACAACTCTGCATGTGTGTGTGTGTGTGTGTACGTTTGTGTAAAAAGCATGTAATTCCCTCCTGCTGTTCAGAGCTTTGGTTATCTTGGGGAAGGTGGTGGTGGTGGGCTGGTGGGGAGGTGATCTGAAGCATGCAAGTTTATACTAAGTAGTGTGTGGTGGATGGCCTGAATGTCAATAACAGCGGTTGTGTGTGTGTGTGTGTGTGTGTGTGTGTGTGTGTGTGTTCTTTAGTCCACAGTGTAAATGTCCCCATGCGTGATCAGAATGCCGTCTCTGAAGTTCATTATTTTTCTAGCTGCCATCACTTCATTTCTCACACCAACTGCATTCTCGTACTCTCCCATGATCTGTCCTGTCTCAGTGTCATTCTACAGCTTCCTTGATTTCTTCTCCCCTTTTTTGTTTCCTCGCTCTATTCCTCACTCTTTCTTGATGGTACTGAGTGTGTTGTCATGGTGATACCCATCAGTCCTGGATGTGAGTGTGTGATGTCTTATTGATGAGACAGTGTGACTGTGCCAGAGAAATCCATCCTGCTCGCTAAACAGCTGACACACACATACACACGCACACATCCACACGCACACACACACACACACACACACACACACACACACACACACACACACACACTTCCTGCTGGTCATACAGAACAGCTCACACCTGCCACCTCTGCCAAAGGACACACACACACACACACACACCTATACTCACGCATACTCACACATACACACACACACACACATGGTCTCATACCCTTCTTACTTAGTATGCTAGACAGCTCACACCTTCGTAAGACGGAGGACAGGGCACGCACTCACACACACAGATTGATTAATTTGAATTAAACATTTGCCGCTGTCGTCGGAAAGGTCTTCATTGTCACTCACGGAGCTACAGAGTTGTACACTGCCTCTGATGCTCCTCTCACTCGCTCTTCCATACCCTGCTCTGCACTGCCCTTTCCATCCGCTTTCGTGCGCTAAATGACTAATGCCTTCCCGTGGCTGCACGTGATTTTACTTTGGAGGTGTTTCTGTCCATCACTTGGTCTTCCTGGTCAAGGGAGAGGACGTAAATGAAGCATCATTCATTGCTGTCCTGTAAACCTGTGCCTTACCTGACCCTGCGCATGCTTCCGCTCCTCTGCCCCAGTCACCGGCCAGCCCCCGCCCCTGACTTAACGCCGCCCCTCTCCCATCCCACAGTGCACCTGTTGTCCGAGACTCTGCAGTGTGTGACAGCCACAGCTACGGGCATTCAGTACCAGCAGTCCTGGCTATGCATCCTGTAAGTCCCGAAGACACCTTGAACTGCACAGGGACTTTATTCCTTACATCCATCGCATTTTAACTAGGATATTATGAAAAGTATATTAATGCATTACTATTCATGATTATGTATGATATCTAATTATTATTGCTTTTATGTTTATTACAGCCATATTGACACAAAGGCATTGGCCCTCTATTTACCTCATAAACCTATAAAACGGCCCCAAAATGGCATATAACAAAGATCAGGTGCCGCAGGTCTCTCAGCATGATGTCTATTAGAACGTGATGGTTTTCAGAGACTTGGGCTCATGTTACAAAACACGCCGGTCATCTCTTATATTTTGAAATGTGTATTATTAATACATTTTGGTGCACCCAATACAATTAGTAATTTGCTGATTAATGCTACAGTATATTGAACTAAATAATTTTATGTTTATTATAATGATTTTATAAATATGTCCTAAATACCACTACTACTAACTTCTGTCAGCATAAGCCTGTTTCCCAGATCTGCTTTAATGCTGACCTCTTCATTTTTCAAAAGGTTTTGCTGTGATGTGTAAGCTGGTTTGTTGTGGGGAAACTCAGCCCGCTATATCTAACCTTGCATGCCTGTCCACAGCTGTAATGTGAAAAACCTGCAGCGGCGGCATGTGTGTATCTCTCGCCTGGACCGTCCTCAGAACTGGGGAGAGAACTGTGCTGAAGTCCGCTATGTCATTCTCATACTGGCACCTCATAAGATGGTAATATAATCGCCCACCCAACCCACACACTCACACACACACACACACACACACACACACACATCTCTTATCCCAACTAACTCGACTAGCTCTGACTCCTCTGTTTCTATAACGCCTGTCAGGACCTCTGCTTTGCTCCCAGCGAGTGCCTCTCCTTTCTCTTTGTGCGATTATTTTTGCACCATAATTCTGTGTGTTTGTAGCTATGTGGTTAGATCTTACCGTAATAATTTCTCTCCCCTTTATAAGTTCCAGTCTAAATGCCACTGGCACTCCCACACATGGGCGCACAGGTGCAGTATCTATGTGCTCACTTGCAAGTCTCAGTAAGAGCTGGACTGCTCGTGTTTATAGATTCATCTCTCTTTATACTGTGTGTATTAAAGCAAAGCAAGCATTCTGCAGTTTAATAACTGCACACACATATGCTTGAATGTAATCCAGAGGAACTAAATTGCACATTCCTGCTGCTCATGCTCTCAGAGGAACTGAAGGACTCACACAGCCTAATGTTTAATTACTAGAATTATTAAGGCAGTGTCAAACAATCGCCTTGGCTTATTTTAATTTGTCCTTACGTACTTTAATTATATAACGTGTAATTAATACATTTAATGTAAGAGGGTGAGTAAGACATGTTTTTAAGAATAACTTTGACCACCAGCTCTAATATAGCTCTAATAACACCAGCAGTTTGTCAGCCATCATTTCATCGAGTCTCGCTAATAACTCGGTCGTGCAGAACGTCATGTTCTCTGACTCTCCTCTCTTCTCCTCTCTTCTCCTCTCTTCTCCTCTCTTCTCCTCTCTTCCCCTTTCTCCCTCCCCTCCCAGAAAAGCACCAAGACAGCGATGGAGCTGGGCAGGACGTTTGCGAGTATGTTCTCAGACATCTCCTTCAGACAGAAGCTGCTGGAGAGTAAAACTCAGGAGGAGTTTAAGGAAGCGCTGGTCATCCAGAGATACCACCTGACCGCCGCCAAGCGCAAAACCACCACTGTAGAGGAGGAGGAGACTGACCCACACAGCCACAAGCCACTCAAGGTATGCTGATATATAGGTGTGTGTGTGTGTGTGTGTGTGTGTGACTGTCTGTCTGTGTGTGTACTCGGGTCTGATTTAAAGACAATTCCCTGATTTCTTTCCTCAAAAAACATTTTGCATTTTTCAGTGTTTTAAAAAGATTCTATGAAGTGTATGCTTATGACAAAGAAAATAAAGAGGCATCCACAGGGCAGAGAATAATGCTTTGGGTTCAAACAGAATAGTTCAGGGTCATCACGTGGCTTCTACATTTTACAGTATTCCCGAAAATATTATAGCATGACATCATTATTTAGCTTTGTTGACCGTTACCCTGCCCAGCTTTGGTTGCTTGTGAAGTGATAATGTCACTACCACAGCACTGAACTGAGTGAAGAGCAGTAAGGCAGTCCTAGACTTGAAACCCCTAAGATGGAAACAGCTGTACTTTATACTGCTTCACTGTACTGCGTCTATATTGGATCTGCTAAAAACAATTTTTTATTTAATTCCATACCCACAGAAACTGGTCATTTTTACCATATCTTACTTTAAAAGCAAACATTTCACAAACATGCCGAAGTCATTAGGTCATTAGGTCTCTGTTACTGGCACCAACACTTGACTCAAGTGACATGCCTGTGATTGCCTTCTATGGGACATCTATCAGCTAATGAGACTTTATCTTGTTGGCTGCTCTTGTTTCACATGCATATATACACCCACCCACCCACCCACACATTAGACCACCATGGCTGAGGTTTCCTGCTCGTAAAAAAGCCCTTTTTCTGCTTGTCCATAAAGAAGTGAACGGAGGTCCAAATAGTTCTGTTTTGTTAGATTTTTTCACTCCATCACACATCTGAAGAATGGTAAACAGGTGGAGGATCATTACTTTGTGTTTGTGTGCACTTATGTGTATCGGTGAGTGTGTGTGTGTGTGTGTGCACCATGGGTGATTCATCAAACACAAACAGCCACAAGAAAGACCTTTCTCATTCCCCTTTTAAGCTCACTCTCTCCCTTGCGCACACACACACACACACACACACACACACACACACACACGCACACACACAAGCACCACATATACGTTATGATAAATGAATTAATTATCTGTGGGTTGTAATGAAGTCTAAAGCCTCTGAGCCTTTACTTAAGTGTTCCCATAAACAGACTCTCCACGGAGGCCAATTCATACATATTCAGAGCCTCCATGCTAAAAAGTGTCCTGTATATGTATTAGATTTTTAGCTTTCTGAAGAACATGATGAAAACTGTACTTATAGTTCTTTCTGGAAGGGTGTTTGGCTTCATCTTTTGTCATTTAGAGAATATATGATGTATATATTCTTGAAAATCTGACAGCAATGCTCTTTTTTGACGCGCTAGTCATTTTAGATTTAGATTCTACATTGATCAACATCTATAACTGTGCTCCGGTAAGCAGTCAAGTAGATGTTGACCAATATTGCACTTTATTGTTTCTGCTAACCCTGTCCTGTTGCTTTAACCTTGCAGTGACATTGTAGTAGGGTAATTCTAACACCGGGCTGTCTCTCTCTCCAGTCTGCAGTTTCTGCTCACCTTGTGTCTCTCTCTCTGCTGTGCAGGGGGCTTTGTGTGAGTGAGATTCAACCGCGCTTCTGTATGTGAGCGTGTATAAGGGTGTGGATATCTGTTTGTGTGTGTGTATGTGTTTGTGTGTGCATAAGTATGTATGTGTGAGAGATTATGTGTCAGGGTGTTTATGACCGTGTGTGCCAATGCGTTTGTGTGTGTGTGTGTGTGTGTGTGTGAGTGCGTGCGTGCGTGTGTGTGTGTGCATTTGTGTGTGTGTGTATGTATGTGTGTGTGTGTGTGTGTGTGTGTGTGTGTGTGTGTGTGTGTGTGTGCATCTGTGTGCATTTGCTGGCTTTAACTCTGCGTTTCTCCCTTTTGCAGTGTGAACTGTTCTGTTAGCATGTGTGCTGCTTTTGTTCGTGTTTTTGCTTGTGATTCTGCAGGAGTCTTGTGCGTGTACGCGCGTGTGTGATAATTTATGTCCGTGCTTGTGTGCTTTAATTCTGTGCCTCTCCCTCTACAGTATCTGTGTGCATAGCTCTTATGCTGTGTGTATGTGTGTGTGCGTGTGTGTGTGCGTGTGTAATTGTGCTTTCCCTCTCTCTTCATCTCTGTAGTGTAGAGATTTTTTCAGAGTGGGCAGAGGCATTTATGAAGACCTGTGTCGCCGCCTGCCCTTCTACACATCTGACTTTACTGATGGTAAATGGGTACAGTAAAATCTACAAACATATTCATTTGATTGATAATGTATTTTGTTGTAAAAGAAATGGAAAATAATATGTAACATGCGTATTGTATAAATCTTCTAATAGATGCATATGTATGCTCATGTGTTGCAGGCATAGTGGGTAACAATAAAGCACTAGTAAAGTACATGACAACATCCATCTTTCTCTACATCGCTGTTCTACTTCCTGCCATTGCATTCGGCTCACTTAATGATGAGAGCACAAGAGGAGAAATAGGTAAACACTCACACACACACACACACACACACACACACACACACACACACATACACTCACACACACACATACACTCACACACACACATACACTCACACACACACACTCACACACACACACACACACTCACACACACACACACACTCACACACACACACACTCACACATACACTCACACACACACACACACACACACACACACGCACTCATGCACACACACACACACACACACACATGTACACACACACTCACACATACACACACTCACATGCACACACACACACACACACACACACACACACTGAGGTTTTCATAATTAATATTATGAATATTGTTGTTAGTTTAATTTATTTTAGCTTCATGTGTTGTTTAGGTATGATTAAATATGTTTTTAGATCAGTACACTCTCTAATTTTTTGTTATTTATTTATTTTAGATTTAATTCCACACTACAATAATGTCATGTGTTTGTGCATTAGATGTGCAGAAGACGATCATTGGGCAGAGTATAGGTGGAGTTATCTATTCTCTGTGTGCTGGCTCGCCTCTGGTCATCCCCCTGACTACCGCACCCATTGCCATTTTCATCAGTGGTATGGACATTTCTTATAGACACACACACACGCACACGCACACGCACACACTTGAACAGTGCTGGCTCACATCCACATCCACACATACAGACACACTCATGACATTTGCATGAGAGATGTTTATTTCGCTCTCTGAGTGTGTAATGAGCAGCATACACATTTAGAGGAGCAGAATGACAAGTCAAGATGGCTGATGTTTGTTTGGGTGTGTTTTGATGTTTGCCCTGGCTAAAAAACTGATCCCATCTAAAGCTCATTCCTGTGGCTTTTATCACAGGCTGTTTTCTGAGGGGGAGGCTGTGAAAAAAAATCGTTTTGCTGTGGGATGAGCTTTTGTTTTGAAAATGTACACTAACTGGGCCAAAAACCCAAGCAGGATGTGGATCCATGTGTAGCAACAGTTCCTCTCAGTCAGAGAGTCATGTTTGTGGCTTCTCTTTAATGAACTTAATGGAAATATCTGAGAGAATTTTAAAGGAGATTTGGGACTACATTTATAGTTGTCCAAAGAGCTACACAAACAAACACACACACACACACACACACACACACACACACACACACACACACACACAAAACACACACTGGATTTAAAATTTAAGCAGCAGCTGCAAGGTTGAAGTGCAGAAGGTTTATACATTTCAGTAGAACAAATTTGTTATTGGACAAATAAGCATAATCTTAAATGACATTGTCACGTTTAAGTCTTAGCTGCCGATCTGTTGCAGTTCTTGTTGGCTTTAAGTGTACGCCCCACACACATCCCCAATCTTTTTGCCTTTAGGCTTTAGTAAGTGAATGTCTGTACTTGTTGTCCTGACGAGTAAGCCAGTGAACCTTACAGGAACCACAGCCCTTGTGAGCCCAGACAATACCCTCAAGCATTTCTTTATGTTTATCAGCAATTTTGATGTTTGATGCTTTCTGAACTTTCCAATTTTATTTCATATCTTATCTGTCCATGAGACTTAATCACAGACCTCTACAAGTTTACATTTTTCTTTTTTTTTTTATGCAAGCCGTAACCTGAGTTTTCTGTTCTTGAGGATTGCCAGTAGTTTACATCTGGTGGTAAATCCTTTGAGTTCATGCTGGTATATTATTTTTCATGGCAGGCAGCCTTTGACACATCTGTACCTACATTTTGAAAGGTGTTGTTTTGTTTAGGGTCTGAAAACATGTTTTTCTTCATGATTAAAAGTCTTCTTTGAAAGTCATGTATTAAGATGGTATGCCAGGTATTTTTATAGCTAAATTTCTCTTGGGTGTTCTTGTTTCCAGACAATGTACCAAACAGTTGATTTTGACACAACTAATGTTGTTGTTGATTTGTCCATGATGGCTGGATTTACTAGTATCGATGCTCCTTTAATCCTCATGACAACAGCAACAATCTCCAGATGCAACTCCTACATCTAAACTCAACTCTAGATCTTCTGTTAACACTCTTGTGCCTGGACTAGTCGTACAGTTACACTTGGCCAGTCAAGAAACACCTGCATAGCCTGTTTTCTTGTTTACTTTTGGAACTTTTCCAAAGGAAAGCTGACAGCATACACACTGAATCACTCATTTTAGTTTGTGTTGGGTTAAGCCTGTGACTGTTCTCTTTGTTCAGTAATCAGGGAGATCTGTGATGATTACGAGCTGGACTTTGCTGCGTTTTACGCTTGCATTGGCCTGTGGAACAGCCTCTTCCTCATCATTGGAGGCGTCTTCAACCTCAGCCTCCTCGTCAAGCTCTTCAAGAGGTCCGGCTCCCGCTCCATGCACACACCAGGGGAAGGCACCCCAGACCCTCACACCCCTAGATGACTGATACACGTTTTTCCTTTGGCCTGCAGGTCGATAGAGGAGGTGATTGCTCTGTTCATTTCGATCGCTTTTGTAGCAGATGCTGTCAAAGGCACTGTCAAGAGTAAGTCCCTATTTCTCCTCTCGCCCGCATGCACACATGCAGCCCTAAGCATTAGTACATCCTTAATTGTGCCTCTCTTACAGTCTTCCATAAGTATTACCATGCTCCTACACTGGCCAACGGCAGCATAGAGGAGCTGAATCGAATAAGCCGAGGCCTTTCAGTAGGGGAGATGAACCTGACCGGGGCAGGGCTACTGTCCCTCCCAGAATCCTTTATTCTGTGCACACGAGCACGGCCTCTGCTCTGCCTGCTCCTCATGCTGGGCACTCTGTGGGTCGGGTACACACTCTACCAGTTTAAGAGGAGGTGAGGGTCACACAGAATCACACATACACAGCCCTCTAATACAATGTTTGTGCTGGTGCATCATTCTCTTGTGTATTAAGTAATGCTTTTTAACTATGCCTATGTTTAACTTTAACGTCAGTAATCAGAAGGAAATGTTCTGCATCTTTTAATTTTTCTTATGAAAGCTACGTTTTAGTGAAAAGTATTTTCCTTTGCAGGGACCTGTCAAATGTCCACACATAATTACCATTTTCATGTTTTCCTGTCGTCATTTCCTTTGTGGTCTCCTCAAAGAGATACACACACACACACAGTTGAGCATGTTAGTAAGATATAGCTTTGATACAGTAATTGTATGTGCAGTCCCTTCTTGCATGCGAAGATGAGAGAGATTTTGTCAGACTGCGCTCTTCCCATCTCCGTACTCATCTTCTCCTACGTGGGCTCCTACGTCTTCAACGACATTGGCTGTAAGTGAGGCTGCACTGTAGATGCCGATGGCACACAGAGACATGCAGATGGATGCGCATGCACACACACACACACACACACACATACACACACACAGACATTCAACTTAGTTAATTCTATTCAAAGCATGACTAGACAGTCTGTCACTCAGTGTTGTATAAGGTGTCTGTACTGTATTTTGTGTTTGTGTGTGTGTGCGTGCATGTGTGTGTGTCTATGTGTGTTACAGTGCCAGTGTTTGACTTCCATGAGGGTCCCGTGTTCAGAGTGGCCCCGTTAGAGAAGCTGACAGGAGCCAGTGTGCTGAGTGCCATGGGTCTGGGTTTTCTCCTCGCTGTTCTCATCTTCATCGACCAGAACATTGTAGTCTCCCTCACCAATGCCCCAGAGAACAGGTACACTGACTGTGGACTCACTTCACCAGGCAACCACTAAAAAGCAGTTTTATCAGCCTAAATGGAAGTGAATTCAATATTGAATATGACTTGTATATAAGCAAAGTTATATCCACAGCAATTTGCTGGTAAAGGCTGCAGTGTTTAGTTGTAAGTGCATGCATGCGTTGGTGTGTTGGAGGTCAGTGAAGGGTATAACCTGCTGAGCAGTGCTTCAGGGAGAAACGTGGCATTGTGGTTTATGTACAGCATATAAGGTCTAGATTACTGGATGGTTTCTGCTTCTGTGCGTAACTGTATTTCTTGTGTGCCTGTCTGTGTGTATATTTGTGTGTTTGTGTTGTGTCGGTCAGTAAAAGGGTACGCCGTATCACTGGGAACTGACTGTTTATATCTGTGTTGTTTGCATGTTTGTAAACATCTGTGTGTTTTCTACATGTGTGTGTCTGTGTGGGTGTCCTGTTGCTGTAGGCTGCTGAAAGGCACAGCATATCACTGGGACCTGACTCTGTCGGGCCTGATCAACATTCTGATGTCGGTACTGGGCCTGCCCTGGATGCACGCCGCGTTCCCCCACTCCACTCTGCACGTGCGGCAGCTGGCCTTCGTGGAGGAGCGGGTGGAGGGCGGCCATCTCTACGAGACGTGAGCGCACACACACCCGTCTAGCAGCAGGGGGTGCCGCGTCACGCCCCCATTCCAACCCCACCGCACAACCATCCCCCCACCCCCACCCCCCAACTCCCCCTGAAACCATATCGCTAGCTTCACTCAGCTGCGCCCAGTCCAGATCACAAGTACCACATACCAAGCCACACGTTAGCGCTAACTGGTGGTTTCAAATTACATTTGTGCATGTGTGCGCGCGCGTGTGTGTGTAGTATAGTGAGTGTGAAGGAGACGCGGGTAACATCGCTGCTGGCCAACATCCTGATCGGCGTGAGCATGCTCCTGCTCCCCGTGCCTCTGCAGTGGATCCCCAAGCCCGTGCTCTACGGTCTCTTCCTCTACATCGCCCTCACGTCAATCGACGGGAATCAGATGTGCGACCGGATGGCGCTGCTGCTCAAGGAGCAGGTATGCAGAAGGACGTGCTGGTGCGTTCGCCCGTGGGAGTGACACATAGCATGTGTGAGGCAGGCAGCGCCAGTCACATGAGTGTGTTGATCGAGGGCTCAGAGCAGCTGCCTCTCTTGCATGAGGGCAAATAAAAGTCACGGAAGGCATTTTATGAACATGATTAAAACGGTGCATCTTGTACATAAAAGCAAGACACAAGAGTGCCCTCTGCCTGTCATTGCTTGGAAGCTCATGGATTAGAGGAAGTGGCCTGACAGAAGAGGCAGACTCTCTGAGGGTCCTCGTTCCAGCATCGTTTATTTTCCAACCACGGCCTGCTTTGCCAATTTTCTTTGAAAATACTGAGTAATATACTGAGGTACATTGATTTTATGTTTGTCTTCAATATGGGAGTAAAATGCACATTTCCTGTCACCAAGTGTCTTTCTCTCTCTCTTTCTGTCAGACATCCTACCCTCCCACTCACTACATCCGGAAGGTTCCACAGAGGAAAATTCATTACTTCACTTTTCTTCAGATGGTGCAGCTGCTTTTTCTCTGTGCGTTTGGGATGTACCCTCTCCCCTACATGAAAATGATCTTCCCTCTTCTAATGTTTATCCTCATACCTATCAGGTATGTCTTGTTAAAAGTTTACACACACACACGAGGCCTGGGCTTCTAAAGTAATTTTCATATTCAATAAGTTTGCCCAGTGAATTTGTGCATTGCTAACGTTGTCATCATATTCAAACTGGCAATAGTGGATATGTTTGTTGTTTTACTTCCTGGAGGAGTATGGGGAATAATTCTCACCTTTGTGAATGGTAGCACAGCTCAGGACACCTTTGACAGACACAGTTCTGCACTGCACAACCCGACCCATACACTGATTTGGGCTAAAACTGTTGGATAGTGTTTCTAATTGCACTTTTATTGCCTCAGGAATTGTCTGCTGCCCAGGATCATTGACGCCAAATACCTGGACATCATGGACGCACAGCACATGTAAACGCACGCACACTGCACCTCCAAGAAAAGGACTCTGGGAATTGTATTTCAGAAATGCAAAACTCTGGGAGGAAAAAACAGACTGATTCTAGTGTTGAACAGCAGGCATTCTGACGAAGCACTGAAACAGAGAGAGACGGAAAGAGGAGAGGGAGAGAGAGAGAGAGCGAGAGAAGGGGGGAGAAAGAGAGGAACAAAGGTGAATATGAAGGTCAGACTATATTTCTGACTGCTTCATGCGATCTTGGTCAGTCACTGCTTCTCATGGTTTTCCCATGCCAAAGCTTGTAACTTTGGTTTATTCGGATGTACCCGTGCATCATTAAATTGACCACTCACTGGTTTTATTAAACGATCACACACGTAAATATATATTTACACGCAATTACATTGTCGTGCTGTTGAATCACAACTCTGACTGACAGCAAGAAAAGAGATTGATGGTTCGGCTCTCCTCACCACGTTCTCACTGTGTTTCTGACACCACACAAAAAGGTCACTGAACAAGAGAGTGAAATGAATCTATCTGTAGCAATACCTCTTTGATATTGACCACTCACACATATGAAATGATCTAGATGACCCATGGTGCATCTCCTGTTCAGTCATTCAACAAGTGAAATCAATCTGTGTATCATAGACATTCCAGTGCATTGTGGTGCATATCACTGATACTGATGAAGTCAGCACCGACCAAAAGAATACACACACCCTGCTTGATACTGTGTCTCATAGCAATACAGTGTTATAGAATATGAATATTTTAGATATTTCTATGGGAGAGATTTCTTTTGAGGTTGATGTATTTCTTGATTGGATACATGGCGACACGTGTTCTGAATGTAATGTTATAGCGCTGATGCTTCAGGGAAAGGGTGTCCAGATTTAAGACAAAGACTCTCCTCAGACCTTAAAGCCCTTACTCACTGCAGAAGGAATTATTACAATTTAAGCTTTGCACATTACAGAACGTCACAACTTTCTCTGTTCTCAGAATGCACACAAACATGATTGCATACAAATACAGCCGCACACACACACACACACACACAGATATGTATAGGCATGTAATTATACACACAGATTAGCATGCTTGCTCACACACGCTCAATTCTGGCCCTACTTGACACAGTATATGGCCGTAATGAATAAAGCATGGCTTTTATAAGACACCAAAACTTTTACAGTTAAAGAGAGTGAAAGTATTTAAAAAGTCAAAATTAAGATGGATTGTTAAGTGGAATTCTCCGACAAGCTGGTTTTTATATGTTTTACCCCAGCCTTCAGCCTTTTCATACTGTACATGTCTAGACTGGACACCAGATAATCAGATCTCTCTTGATTTGTTATAGCAATATAACCATTTAAGTGCTCAAAAACTTACATTATATTAAAGTCACTGACTGTTTTACTCTAGAAAAATCTAAAATAGCATATAGATTAATATTTCATGTCATTGACTTTTATCAAGACTTTTCCGATCTTGCTGAGTCATATACAGTGTATTCATCCTGAAATCCCCAAGTAAACCTCTCAGAGCATCCCATGTTACTAACACTGAAAGTGGGAAGAGAAAGGGAGAGAGAGAGTGAGAGACAGAGAGGGAGAGGGAGAGCAAGCACAGAAGGGTGAGAGAGGGAGGGAGGGAGAAAGAGAAGGGGGAGAGAGAGCTAAGGAGAGAGAGAGAGAGAGAGAGAGAGAGAGAGAGAGAGAGAGAGAGAGAGAAACAAACTGCATCCTTGTAGGGCTACTGCAGGATTTAGTCAGTCTGCATTACACACCTGAATCAGTTCATCATTTAATTGCCAAAGGTTTTTCTAAGTTTTAAATCAGGGCAGGGAGAATACCAAACCCTGCAGTGCTGTGGTCCTCTAGGAATGCAGTTAGAATCCCACTATTCTAGAGATGAGTCGAACAGCACAAATGAGAAAGGTAACGTAGATGGACATTGGACATACAAATATAGACATAAATCTGTTGATACAACTGGCTGTAGAAAGAGCACACGATGGAAGAGAAAGCAGGCATGTGGCATGTCTCTCATTCACAGGCTCCTTGGCATGAGAGAACGCAAAGTGCAAAGGGGGGGTTGCGGTTAGAATAATCTCTTTCAAAGCTTTAAGATAGTGTAAGAGAGAGGTATCCAAAATGGGGGTTTTGTTGTTATTTATTGTTGTTGTTGTTGTTTTTAGTCAATTAGTCAGTTTCTTAATCATGCCACACTACATTCTGAATAACATGTCCAACTCTCTCTCTCCTCTGACTGTGACAGTATCATAGTACACTAGTTCTGGAACTGTGCCCTCTGGTGTAAACAAAAAAAAAAAAAAAAAAAAAGCTCTCTGTATGTCATTGGACTTCTCTCTCAGTATTTGACTGTAATATTGAAGTATTCAACTTTATTTTGTTATTCTTCTTACCTGGATTGGATATGTTGACAGTTATGTTCTGTGCTGGTTTAATATTGTTTAAAAACTTTTCTTCTTCTAATAATGAATGTATAATGTGTAGATTTTTATATAACACATACAAATTCATTGTCAAAATAATTTTATCAAGCAGATAAGCTAAATTTGTAAACTGCAATATGTAAAAAAAGATAAATGTTTATCAGAAAGACTGTGTGATTTTAAAAAAAAAATTAACGCTATACACTGAAAACTAGGTCATTTCAAGCTGGTTGCCAAATAAAGAGTTATATTGATACTTGACTGCTGTTGTTTTTTTTCTCAGCCTCTTTTCCAGTCCGTTTTTTTTTTTCAAAATTTTGGGGAGCAATAATATTTACTCAACATTATCTGTTTATTGTTCTGCTAGTATATTTTCTAATGATGGTTAATGGTGAAACTGAAAAATCACTCAGATTTGGAATGTGCTGTTTTTTTTCCGAATTGTACAGTATGACAACATGGCCTTTTACCTCAGCTAAACAGTACGCTTCCAACTCTTGTTTTTCTAATAGAATGACTGCAGCTGGATACGAGGCCCTCTAGTGGTGACGATGAGCATGGCCAATGCGTGTGTAGCCCGTTTGTTTTATCCTATTGGCTTAGCCGCACGTCTATCAAACACTAACTCGGCTCTGGTGTATAGCTTTAAACTTGCATCCATCCTGAAGAGGACTATTCTCTTCAGTCAACGACGTTAGCGTCATTTACGCGTTTAAAATGACGCTGTCTTGAGTTGGCCTGCTGGAAGGACACGGTAATGACCTTGCGGACGCGGTCTCGACTCGGCGGGATATCCAGGCTCCTCGCGCCGCTCTCCGCACGTTTACGCAAACACGTATTTCAGTGCCGCTTCTGCGACTGCAGTACCACGATGGCGGAGGAGGCGAAAAAGCTCGCTGCCTACGCTGCTGTTAACAACCACATACAGGTGACGTTGCTTGGCTGTGCCGTATGTAAGAGTAATTAGTAAGGTAGCTGGCCAACTGACTGTGGGCTTTGCTAGCTTCTAATAGCTGGCTGCTCCTGTGGTGCTCGACATGCGTTACAGTGGCTGTTCGTTTGTATGTCTGATTCGTCTTTCATCGCTAGCTAGCTTACGTGCAGTGGTCACATTAGAATTTCACGCTGTGAACAACTAGTCGGCGTACATGTGGACGTCCGCATCTTACTTACGTTTTTATTTGGCGCGCAGTTCTCTAGCTAACGTTATATCGACTAATGCTTTAAAATCACTAGAGTATGGCTGATCCATGCGCGCGCATCATGAACCGAAGTTATTCTGTCAGGTTTACCTCTGCATTGCTAGGAAAGTGAACTTGCAGATATCTAGCCATAATCTCGTGGGTTGATGAAAATACCCGCTAATTTCACACCAGCCCGAAGTTGTCGAAAATGAAGCCAAGAATCTTACGGAACTAGACAGCGGTGCGTCCGCGCATTGTTTTTAATTCTGCCTTTCTCTGTTCAACAGCACAACCATGTGGTTGGAGTGGGTAGTGGCTCCACTATAGTCTATGCTGTGGACAGGCTAGGTAAGGTTTGCTGCATGTAAGACCTGAGACACCATGGTCGGCTCTTTCTTAAGCCTTCTTAACGTTTTTGGTTGTTTGTTTCTCCCCACATTGTAGCTGAGAGAGTAAGGCAGGAGAAGCTGAACATTGTGTGCATTCCTACATCTTTCCAGGTGAGTATGTATGGCAGCAGTTTTACTCAAAAGCAGGTGTCAACGATATAATACCGATGTAATAATTACATGAGCATGATTTTTGCCCTCTTTCCATCAGGCCCGTCAGTTGGTCCTGCAGAATGGTCTCTGTCTGTCTGATCTGGACAGGTACCCAGAGGTGAGGCAGCTACAGCTGAACACATGCTTAACGGCCCCTGGTTGGGAATCACTTACCATTTCTTTATTGTGCTTCTTTCTCGTTCCACTTATGGAATAACTGCAATCTCACATCTCTTTCAATTTCACATGTCTCTGTGGTGCTTGTGTTTGGTGTGTTATGGTATAGGATGTTGACAACAATGAATATTGTGTACTGCACACCAGTGTCACCTCTGTATGCCAGCCTGCATTCCAATACTACTATAAACTGAGTTTAACATGTGCATATCAAAACCTTTGGTATGTGAATTGGTAAAAACAGGTGTGTGTGTGTGTGCGTGTGTGCATGTGTGCGTGCATCTTAGCTGGATGTAGTGATTGATGGAGCTGATGAGGTTGATGCGTCACTCACTCTTATTAAAGGAGGCGGGTAAGGAGCATGATTTCATAGGCTACAAACATTTTTGCTCAGTGTAATTGCAAACTAACCTTTTGTTGTTTTGGCATTCTGTGATGAATAAATACAGCAGTATGAGCAGTATCCCATCACATTATTAAATAATAATTTTTTATTTCAAGTCTTTAATCTGTAGAAATTATTATTCTTTTTTTAACCTTAAAATAACTTCCTATCTGCGTCCCAATCCTACAGAGGATGCTTGACTCAGGAGAAAATTGTAGCTGGCTGTGCCAAACAATTCATTGTCATTGCTGACTACAGGTAAACGAGCGTGTGTTAATTTGTGTGCGTCCTTCTTCCTGCTTTGATGTCATTTCACATGCTGATCAATACTAGCACAGCCCTGCTGTCCTTGTTGTTTAGTACTGGATGGAGGTGGCTGGTGACAGCTCATCTCTTGTGTGGACAGGAAGGACTCAAAAATGCTGGGGCAGCAGTGGAAGAAGGGCGTGCCGGTGGAGGTGATCCCCATGGCGCATGTACCTGTGTCCAGGGCCATTGTCCGCCGCTTTGGAGGAGAAGTTGTGCTGAGGATGGCTGTCAGTAAAGCGGTGAGGGGGGAGGGATGGGTTCAAGAGTGTTTCAACTGGAAATGTAGAAGTGATTATATAACTGAACATTTGATCTTGTACTTCTCCATGCAGCTTTACAGCTGCGAGATGTGTCCCGCTGCTGTATTATTATTATTACTTACATTTATGTAGCACCTCAAGGACGCTTTACAGATATATATCAGCTTTTTACAGTCACCCACATACCGATGAGAAGCAGCAGCCAATCTGCGCACAGCATACTCTCGATGGGAAACCACAGTTCCCTGGGGGACTGCTGCAGTTTTTTTTGACAAAAGACCAAAACCTTGAAACCTTTAAAGAGATTTACTGCTGATGGTCCACTGTTGAAAATGGAAAACAAAAATTTTCTGCATGCTGTTTTAGCACATAAATAACTCCCATTGGTAAGGTTTGTCTTAAAAATTCTAAAAGCCATAGAGCGAAGGCCAAAGGCTAGATCCTTTTAGATGGGGTTGTTTTTACTGAGCTTTTTCCCCGCACAGTCAGTGGACTGACCTCCACTTTTGGATGGAGGATATGGCACTTCCACAGGGTTGGGATTGGAATGAGGGTGCAAGAGGCAGGACTGACTTTATTTATAACAAAAATAGCAAAAAAAAAAAAACCAGCTAGGAGAGGATTCAAACAGGCTTTTTGTAAATGCATGTTTCAGCAAAGGTGTTTGTTTTCCAGCAGGAGATCTTGTGTGTGGGAGCTCTCTCTGCATCTGGCAGCCTACTGGGAGAAAAGTCAGCATACAAGTAGGCTACTGTTTGCACAGGTGTAGCCAATTTTAATTACCTGCTGGTTCACCCAGACAGTGCCTCTGCCCTGCAGACGAGCCTAGGCCACACCCATGCCGCCACAGTTGTTCTAAGCAGATTCAGCCTCAAGTCAGTAGGCTGACCTTCTCTTTTGGATGGAGTTGTTGTTTTTATGGAGTTCCTCCCTGTAGTCAGTAGGCTGACCTTGAGTTAGACATAAACATATCTTTGACCTGAACTCCTGTGGCATTCACCCGCCATTATCTTGTTTTCTTCTGGGGATAGCAGTGGTATCAATCTTCTATAGATTTGAGAGTGTAGGGACAGAGGGTTCTGCTAAAGTTGAGGTCCTGCAATTATGTTGCAAAAGACTGATTTTCTACTGCCAGTGACATTCACTTCTTTCCGTGTTCTATTTCAGGGCCCTGTGGTGACTGATAACAGCAACTTTATCCTGGACTGGAAGTTTGAATGTGCCCAGAACTGGAAAGAGGTCAACACAGCCATCAAAATGATCCCAGGTGAGTTTGCGCCTCCCCCCATATACATATGGTGGCTGTTCCTCTTTGCATTCAGAGCCACCGACGCCCTCTTTCCCTGTCTAGGTGTGGTGGAGACGGGCCTGTTTGTGGACATGGCCAAGCGAGTGTACTTTGGCATGCAAGATGGGAGTGTGAAGACCAGAGACTGTCCGATCCATTAAAGGAGAAAGACCCCAACAAAGGCCACCATGACACCTCAAGTGCCAGTGGAGTGGGTGTGTTGCTGCTGGGGGAGGGGCATGCCACTAGAACACGCCCTGTAATCTTACAAAGCTTTCTGTATTGAATTACCCTTTCGCCAATCACAGAGGATCATAGAGATTATTTCAACACCCGCACCCCCCCTTTGTTGTTGTTGTTGTTACTGCTGCTGTTTTTCACTCATGTTGCATACTATTTGAACCTTAAGCTGCTAAACCAGCCTGGCCTCCATCCTGTGGGCTCAAGTGCAGCCTCGAGAACATGACCTGCATTTCCAGACAGGGATCAGATCTAGTCTTGGGCTAAATTATTCAGTTGTAATTATTCATGAGTTTTAGCTTGGGGCTAGATCAAATTTTATCTGATAAAACAGATTTTGTTTTTTTTTTTTTTGCCTTGTTTTTCTACAAATTCATGTTAACACTGCCGCACACTTAAATCTTCCAGCAACAGGTTTCATTTTTTTCTGTGATCTTTCAGTGTCCTTTTGTACTGATTTGCCTTCTTTTGAAAACTCACTTGTGGTGTGGGCTTTTTTAGTTAACAAAACACGAGGGATTTTTAAAATCAACACTGCATGTAAATAATGTTCACAGGTGCACTGGTACCATTTTTGGTGCTGGGTGAATACCAGTCTTTATTATTAATAGTATCATCTGCTACATGCTATATCTACACATTTGCATTCCATATAATTTTGTACGTGTGTTGCTGTTTCACATATTACCTAACCTTTTGTAATCTAAGAAAAAATGTAATGCAGATTAGATTCAGATTTTTGTTTATTTTTATAAACTGTCCTTAATTTCAGGCTGTTTTTAATATTTTGTACTCAAAGTTTTGGGGGGAAAAGAATTCTGTTGTTGACTTGAAGTTGAGGGTTTTTCTTCTTTTCTCCTATTATTCAGTACTTACAAACACCTAGTAGCATTGGGGTACTCCAAAAACAAATAAGACCTTTGCTAGGTGATCAGTGAAGATCCCTGAAACATAGTAGTAGAACATTAGACAGCCAGTGTTGACTAAAGTCATATGATATATACATGTGCCTGTAGGAAAATACTTTCATCAGGGATTGGAAGTTGTGCTGAGTACAGACTCAGTTCAAGTCACCAGGCCTTAAGTTAGATAAACTGGGCTGTATGTTATGTAATTCAGAATATTTAACTTTCCGGTAAAGTCACTGTTAATTCTGAATAATATAGTACACACCAGCTTAATGTCGAAGGTTCTGTACCAATAGTACTGTGACATTAATGTTTTGGTTAATGACCACGATCAAGAATCACATGATGTGCTCAGGACTGAAAACTAATCATGTATTAAAAGATTAACAATCGGCCATGAAGGCTCACTTGTATCATTATATAAGCGTTCGCCACCTTCATCGGTAATATTCAAAGTTTAATCTTCTGATTTTTTAAAAACATTGATTCTCACCACGAGGGGGCAGCATGTCTCAGTAAAAGGACGTGTAAATGTTTCATTGAGCCTGGTGGATTTTAAATCGTCAGATATATGCCTTATTTTGGCATATGCCTATTTTGGCATAAGGCAAATGCCTTATTTTGGCATTTACCGTTGCTTCTTGATAATACGTGTTTACGTGCCTCATTTTTCGAATGTCTGCTATGGCTTAAGACTAAATAAGCATTTTGCATCGGTTACAAATTCACGAAATTAAATGTGCTTCTCTGGCAATGGCTTCTCGCCAGTCCTGTTAATTATCGCTAATGTCCAGTTCTGTGCCGGATTTAGACTTTGTTGGCTCTAATCAGCCAAGACGGATCATACAGTCCTTTTTCAAACCTGATTTAGAGGTCATGGTTCGTTAGCGTTTCTAAACCTTGTTATCAGAGTGAGCAACTTTAGAAGTGGCTTTAAATAGTCGGTTCGTGTGTATTACACGGTTTGAACTCCAATACGTTTTAATAGGCCGGAAAAGGAAGTCTAAACTTGTTGAAGCCATGAGCGAACGGCCACGTTGCTGTTTCCATCTCGGTATTTGGCTGTCCTGCTGGATCCGTATGCTGTTCATTAGTTCCACCCTGCAGCGGCAGCGATCTTGACAGACGGGCTTGAGATACAATGGGCAGCGCACATGTCTTTCGCGGCCCATTAAACGTACCAATTAAAAGCAGTCGATGAGAGTCTTATAATTTCGTTGGTCGTTTCGGTCTTCTCTGTTTACTAACGTGCTTCTAAAGCATAGAAACGCCACCCTTCTCTCGGCGCTTCTCTTCCTCGGGGAATGTGACTGACAGGCCAGCAACCAATAATATTTTTGTTTGGTCCGGCAGCCAGCGATAGACTGACATTTGTACCACGCAATCAGATGCTGCTTAGTAGACGACCTGCACGGATTGATGTGCGTTTACACCTATAAGGGCGCAGTAGCCGGGTTTTCCAGCGCTGTCGCGTTGTGTGACCAATGCGTGTTTGGAAACGGGGTGGGCTGAACGTTACTAAGGCACGACCAGCGTCAGGTATAAAGCGAATAACATGGTGCTTCAGCGACTTCTCATGTTTACGCAAAGAAAAGAACCTGAAAGTTGATGTACGGCTTGTGGTTTTTTTTGTGTGTGTGTGTGTGTGTGTGAGAGAGAGCCTTTTAGGATAGTTTTTAAAATTAACTTTACACTTTGGTATGGGATTGCCTATCTACTAAATGTGCCACTTGTCCCAATGGAAAGGGGGCTTCGGTTTGAAAACGTGGGCATATCCCTTGCGCTGTTGTTGATCTTGAGAGCTGTAACGGGGATTTTGCACGCTAACTCCGTCTCCGGGAGCGATCTCCAGACGGCTCCGACACTGAGGTCCGAGCCGGCAGAAGATGCTACCGTTATGGAGCGAGGGCTGGAGAGCATCGGAACATTTGGAGACGTGACCGTGGAGGACGACGATAATGGCTCAACTGGAGAAAGCGAGGAACCGTCTGGAAACAACGATGCAAACTTCCATCAAAACAGAAGGTAACAAGCTAGCTAGAGCCGTTCAGCTCAATATCGCTAACGTTTAACAGACTGAGTCATTGAACGCCACGTACTAGCTAAACTGTCGGTGTAAACAATAATGCTAAACTTCCCGGAAGTTTGCTAGCGAGCAGAACTACAGTAGCTAGGGTTAGCGCTAATTGATATCGACTGTCCGTAACCGACTTGGTTTAGCTAGCCACCTTGAGCAAAGAAACCATATAACATGGCTAGCTAGCGAAATGTTTTAGATTCTCAGCCGAAATTAAGGAAACATTCATGATAAAGCTTAGCTAGCTACATTGACGGAGGACTTCCATCCAGTCTGTCGTTTCTTGCTCGCTATAGTGATTGTCGACCAAATAAGGCAAGATAGCTAGGTTAGTTGTGTTAGCCCTGAAGCTTACATTTAAGTTATCAGTGAGCTAACGCCAGCTATCTTAACTACTTTGAGCTTCAGTTAGCTAACGCTAAGTAGTTTTGGTCAACTAAACCTTAAACTATCTTAGTAAGTTAATTTTGTTTTGCCCGGGACGGTTAGCAGGCTAGGATGGCTAATAAACTCGTCTGGTAGACGTTAAAGGATGTTTTTATTGTTGGGCATCTTAGATTATATACTATAGGCTGCGAAATATAGCTGTCTATATATTTTTTAGAATGTCATTCTTGGACATCTATTAGACATTCATTAACTTGATTGCATCAAGTTACAACAAGAGATCCTCACAAGTTGGCACGGAAAAAACGCCATTCCCTTTGACACAGTCGGTACGAAGAATTAGGTTGATCGGGAATAACGGGACCTAACCTAGCTACCATAGTTTTGGGGGGTGTACGGGCATTGCACGCAAGCTACCGAATGTAAGGTTAACATTTTTGTTGTGGTTTATGACTTGCTGACTGTCCGAAATGGCTTTTAAAATGGTCAGTTATTTAACATTGCAGAGATTGCACGAGTTTCTTTGCACAAGTTTTAATGATGCACAGGTACAGTTTATTTACTCTATTGTCTGACAATAGCGGAACACCTCTGTATGTAGGCGCAACCAAACAGCTCTTGACTGAAGAAGTACGCGGCAGTGCTAAATCGCAACCTACATAAACCATAACGTGTATTCAAACAGGAGTTCGATCTCCTTTCGTTTAGCGGATTTAATCAGCTTTTTGTACGTCTGATCAGTTGTGATGGTGGTGTAGTATCGCTAGCCGGGCGTTTATGTGTTGAAAAAGGGGGAAAACCAAGTGCTACATTGAACTTGGCTTTAAATTTGGAACTTTCCGACGGCATGACAAGTGCTGTAATTAAACCCTGCATCATATTCGGCTGAGCCCCACCCTAAATCCGAATCCAAAAAAGCGAAAGGTCGTATAGGTATTGTAGATCCTGCAGCGGATTTATGTCCCCCCGGTTATGGATACTAATCATGAGCTAGTCTTAATAGTGATGAGAATTCCTGCCCTTTAAAATCGAAAATGTTCTGTTGAGAAGGAGTCTGTCAGTAGGTTTTTATTTGGAAATGGAGCTTTCATCAGTTGGCACCTGTTCTGAAATTTCCGTTCACATGTTTCCCCCAGTGTTTTGTTATTCACCGGCTCCTTGTCTCTCTGAAGTATAGACAGAATACCGCGGAACAGAGTGGGTTTGATGTTCAGTACATACTGTGCATGGACTGGATACCACCATTCACACACTAGGAGAGCACACTGTGGCTTCTGTCTGCAAAATCTTACTCCTAGCTGAGGTTCCATTTACAATGTTTGATTTCTGGTAGTGGAATTTGTTTTGGTTTGGCTCAGTTACTATTCACTGAAGCAGGCATCTATTAAAAGGCAGGGACCGAGAGATGCTTCAATCAGGTGGTTTCTTCCTACTTAAGGAATCGTGTTTTGCCAATTCCATCGTCAACATTTAACTGCGGCTAGAAAGCTAATAAAGAATTGATGACTCACAGCAAGGAAACTGCAACTAACATTCAAAGACTGCTTTGGAGAGAGAGACTTCAATTTTCTGACAAACTGTTTGTTTCCAGGTAATTACAACATTTTGACAAGTGAGACAAATGGTCTAATATCTGTTTGTTTATTTATCAGAATTTTCTCTCTCTTAAAGCCTAAAAATATGCTAGTTTAAGAATGTGTCTTAAATCTTTAGACTGGAATATTCTACAGGCCGTTTGTGGGTGAATTCAACTCATTTTTAATATACCCCATGAGGAGCTGATAGAGACAGTCTCTTGCATCGTATGGTGAATACCATACCTACATGTATTCCTGCCTGTGAGCTCCCCCCACCGAGCCACCAGACCATCAGCTCGTGCTAGGGTAGAGGCCTTCCTGCTTTCAAAAAATAAGGTTGACATTAGGGCTGCACAGTATGGACAAATGATCATTATTGTGAAAAATTTATATTGCTTCACATTTCAATTTTGATGTGTGTTGTAATGAATTTAAAATGTCCTGGTTGAGCCTTTAATGTGACTTGGTGAAAACGTGACCTGCATTTTTTTTTATTATTATTTTTTAATTTTTTAGGTTTAGTTTTATTTATATTTATTTAAATTAATTACATTTGTATATATTGGTGAATGCTGTGGTTGATTGAAATGTCCAGTTATCAGAGATTGATCAGAATGTGTTCAGCATTCAATAACTAGTTTAATGATTTGTTTGAGTCCTCATTTATTGGGACCAGTATTGCAGTGATGGTCAGTTTATTGATATTTTTGGTTAACTCAACAAATAATGTGACAGAGGGCCTTTAGACTGGCCTGCAGCTGGTGGGTAGGTTCTCAGCTGGATCTACCCTCTCCTCAGCACCCAGCACACATAGACGTTGAATGTTGAAAAGGCACGCATGCCAAATCAGCTCTGTAGCCATGTTTTAAATTGTCAAATGATAAGAAAAATGGTGCAAAACATGTGGTGTGAAATTGGTATATCAAGAAGGCATGACAATTTTGGATACAAGTATATGTAAGAAAAGCTGATTCCAGAAGGTCTGTCACTTGATGGACTTTATGCCCCACACTTTTTCAAATGTTGAACGGCATGTTTCAGTTCATTAGCATCATGCCTTCCGTGACCATCGTGTCAAATCTCTCGACCTATGACAGAATGTCAGTTCTGGGCCTTAGGTCGGCAGACTTGGGCCGACTCTCAAATTGTTATATCCATTTTCTGGATTTCATCTCATTAGAATCAGCAACAAGACAGGAAAATCAGCAAATTTCTGTGTTACTCTGTGTACTTAAAGGTAGCTTAATTCTAGGGCCCCTTTGACCAGGGACAGTGTTGTCGCATGGAGGACACCCCCTGGCGATTGTCCTGATTTGTCCATATACATTATTTATGATGCTCTGAACTTTTACATATTTTTAAACTATAGCAATGAACATTCCCATTCTAACATTATAGTTACAAAAATGCTCAGATAAATGTAGATTTGAAGCCTAGAAAATGGAAGGCAGATCAGCCCTAGCTAATATGAGGCAACTACTACACAGCTATAGTAACGCTGCAGTGAATATTGGCAGCAGGGCATTTTCTTTTTAACAAATGTAATCTGAATTATTTTTTAAACTGAATTAATGGAGTGTGTCTCCATGACCTAGCTGGTGTGTTCTGGTGGTTTGCTGGTGGTTTTGGAGCCATTTTGTGGGTCACATGCACTCCTTGTACACTCTGAAACTCCTCAAGGGCACAGTGTGTTGTGTGTTTCTAATAACAATCTGCAAGCTTACTATCTCTACAGGGGTGAGTGTTTTAGCTGCCTTTGCACCTGTGCTACCAAAATCTCACACACCCTTTACACATTACACATTCCCACCTCTGTGGAGCCACATCCATGTACACTAGTAACATCTGGAATTTTCCAGAGATCTGACTTTATTCCTGTAATTTGATGTGTATGAACCTTGGTTGCACCAGACATTGGCTGCCATGTTGTTTTCACCTAAATTGGCTGTGTCTTTGAGCACAAACACATGGAGGAACTGGAACCAACCTATTGTGTGCTGTTCCTAGGAACTCTGATGATAATCAACACCCCCAGGCCCTCCCCGAGACATGGAACAGCTTTACTGGGGTATGGTTTTCTCCAGGGACACTTTTTTTTCTGTGATGCACAGCCTAGCTGACTGGCAAGAGGGAGCCTAACCCAGGAACCCGAGAGACTTCCAGATACTACACTGCACAAGCAAAAATAGTAGGGGTGCACTTTTTGATGAAGAACCACTCAAAGATTGGTACCCTTGTTCAGTATACAGAACCCACTAGCAGAAAGATCAATCATATGGGAAGTGGTGAAGGAAAAAAGAAAAGCACGAGCTAATTTCCCTTGTGTGTGGTTTGCCATGTTGGGTCAAAGACAAAGTCAACAACCCTGGCAAGGTTGTTCAATAAGAGAGCATGAATATAACACTTAAACACTGCTGTTTTAACCCACTAATGCTCTACAGTGCCCATAGGTTCAGGCTATGGGTTTATTTGATAAACCTTTAGAAAGATTAAATTTGTCAGTACAAAAAAGAAATGTGAAGAATAAAAACATTTAAGATGGGTTTTAAATGGTTACTGAATAATGCAGTGTGTATGGAACTTTTTTTAAAAAGTAAATTTGTTCAGCCTGTTCTGTGAGGCCCATTTACGGAACATGTTCAGAATAAGCATTAGTTTTTAATTTAATTTATTTATTGCAAAAGCTGCTATTATGAATAGAGAGAAAACAGAACTTGTGACTTTTGCAATGAGGTGTTGAGTGAAGCACAGGCAATCAGACTCAGAGAAGCAGCAAATAAATGGCCGCATTAACAGAGCTTTCATAGTGCAGAAGTCCCCAGAAGAAACTAACAAGAAGAAACAACTGAACTATTGCCAAAGTCTGTTTAAGAGAGATAAATGGTCTCTGTGCTGTTGCTTCTTCATGAAGGGAGTCTTATTAAAAACGTGCTCCATAATGAGCAAGTTAACTATATCATATAAGTAGTTTGTGGCACAGCCATGTCTAAAGTGTGGTTTCCTGCACTGTTTTTGTTTACATGCGTGCCTAGAGTGGTGCTCCTAAACGGCCCCAAGTGATCCCACATACAGTCTAGCTTGGCCTGATTGCATGTATTTTTGGACCAGCAGAGATCCAGAGAGACCTTTTGTAGAAGTAACGCTTTACTTGAGGTGCCCTATCTGACACACACACGTGTGTGTGTGTGTGTGTGTGTGTGTGTGTGTGTGTGTGTGTGTGTGTGTGTGTGTGTGTGTGTGTGTGTGTGTGTGTGTGTGTGTGTGTGTGTGTGTGTGTGTGTGTGTGTGTGTGTGTGTGTGTGTGTGTGTGTGTGTGTGTGTGTGTGTGTGTGTGTGTGTGTGTGTGTAAACACACATGCGACTTGCTGTTACGGTTCTCTGTTCTGCCTGCTTGGCACAAACCAGAGCAGACGTCTAGCTCCAACTGCCTACTGCTTAGCAACAGCCAACCAGAAACCTTGAGCTGGGAAACTTGTTAGCCAATTAGAGGGATGGAAGGAGAAAGTGCTCAGAATTTGAGTTGGGTGCAGAGGGAGAGACCAAGAGAGGGGAGGAGGAGGGAAAGAGGGTATATAGTTCATGTGCTTGTTTTTTATGCATAATATAATGTCGATTTTCATCTTCCTGATTGGTTTTTTTAACTTTGGTTTGTAACTTTTGCTATAGATGCTTCAGAAGGGAAACACCTTTTTAAAACACTTGTGTGTACTGTTACACCTAAACTTTTCTTGTTCATTTCTGTCGCTTTATTGTTAATTTTGTTATTTTGTATCAAAACATTTTGGTGACACATTATCATATCAATTATCATTGGTCAGCCTATCCCTCACTGTTTGAGGAGTTTGTTTTTAATTTCACAGTGAGTACTCTGCAGTTCAGCCCCTTGGCCTGGCTCAGCGTTGGTCGCGAGGTGTTCATCGCCATGTGCGGTTAGTCAGTTCAAAGTTGCTGTATTTGTTTATCGATTCTTTCGGCTTGGCTATCACTTCAGTCATTGCGGAGGACCCACCCTGCTGCAGTGCAGCAGTGGGTGGAGAGCAGGAGAAAGGTGGGGAGGAAGGAAGAAGAGTGAGTGTGGTGAACAGAACTGTGGAGAAAGTGAGGGAGAGGTGCCGTGATGGGAGATGAAGGGCACTAGGACCCAGCGCCACACAGTCCATGTAGTTTGGTTCCTCACTGCTTAGCAACAACAAATCAGCCACCCAGATCAAGGCCAGGGCCTGACCAATAAGAGAAGTAGAGCGCCATGCCACGGAGTTTTGATTTCGCTGCTTGTGAGCTACGCGACAGTGAGAGGAAACATAAGAAGAAGCTGGAGAGATGTAACAGGAGAGTGTATGGAGGACTGGGGAGATGGTCATGCTTGAGGTTGCATGGGGCTCTCGCTTTGAGCGCTTGGGTTCAAACCTTTCCCATGCCAGTGTCCGTGTGCGACATGTGGCTTATGACACCTCCTGTAATAATAGATGATATTGCTGGGTTGATGTGGGATTTGTGTCCGCTCTTGGCTGGAGCATAACAGAAGCTTTCTGTGTGGGTGGGTGTTTCTTTGGGGGGGGTGGGGGTGTTACTTTTTTTTTTTTTTTTTTTTAAATTACAAAAAAAAATAAATTTTTTTTTAGTTAGATACATATAGTGATTGCTCCCAGTTTGAGTGTCGTTGTGTGTGATGTGAACTCCAACAAGAGATTGCATGTATACACACTTGTATCAACATGTGTCTTAATCAATAAATGAGGGATAAACTTGATGACCACAAGATCTCATTGCCTGTGATCCTGGGTTATAGAGATAATCTAGCTGGGTTTCACAATCACTTAACAGCAGGACTGCAGCTTCATGATTACGGAGCACTCCAAAACATGGGCTTACAGCAGCAGTTCCACATCTTTGGCTCAGTGTATAACTAACTCTGTGTCTCCTGCTTAAAGACTCCCATGTGTTCTTATCTACATCCTTAATAAATCTTACTGCTTTGCTCCTCCCTCTGCGCAACATGTCATGCACCAGTGGCACACCTTGTACCCCAGAGAGGGGTGGGTGGGTGTGTGCGTGCGCATACTGTTAGGAAGACAGTCTATACGGAGAGCTTTGGTTTGTCAGCTGATTGTCTTTGTGTGTGCTGGTTCACTTGCATTTTCTAAGGTGTGTGGATGATTTTTGTATGGTTTGTGTTGCTTTGCCTGTTCACGGGGGGGACTGTATAGTTCCTGTGGCATAAAATATGCTCACTTCAGCTCTCTGAGCTGTTTCGAACTGTGGAGTTTCTCTGCAGGGGTGTGGCTTCATATCCACAACTTCCACACGTGGTCCCCATGCCCCTGTATTTTCATTCTGTAGTTTGAGCATGGCTATGTTGCAGTAGTACTTAAGTACTAGATGGCTCACAGTGGGATGATGAGAACTGCTTGCTGTTGCATGGTTACAGTGAGCTCTCTCCCCCTATTGGCTGAGCATTTTCATGTTATTGCATTCTGATTGGCACTGCTGTAATGCACCTAGGTTTTTACTGGCTATGGACAAGGAAAAGCTGCTGCGATTGGTCTAAACACCTCAGATACTGTGTGAGTCTGTGTGTTCACTTTAGGAAGGTTTGTTTACGTCAGGTTTGGTGTAAGAGCCTCTCAAGTTTGACTGTGAGAGTAGGAGAGGGGGAGATGGTCAGCAGAGGTATGCTCTGAGTCTCTTTTTTTTTTTTTTTGTGTATGTATGTGTTTGTGCTAGCGAGGAAGTGCAAATACTGCTGAACAGGAACCTCTAATGTTCACAGACACAGAAGGCAAATAGCTCCCCGTCCTGTCAGAGTTCAGGCGCACATTTCTAAGACAATTTCATGTACTTCAGTGATGCCCAGCCCAAGCACACTGCAGCAAATCAAATACTCCCACCGTCTTCATCGTTTAAGCACTGTGTCCTGTGGAAAATTATTCCGCTGCTAATTGGGTTATTAGGTTGGGATGTGAAGGGGGAGAAATGGGCATTGTTAATAATTGATACATGGCTGTATCTGCTGAGTCAACATTTTTTTTATGTGTAATATTCAAACATAAAAGTGGACTAACCAGATTGAGCATAATGGAAGTTGAATACTTCACACATTTTGCCTGCGTATTCACATTCCATTTTAAATCTTCCCGAGAACAGTGTGATTATGAATGTATATATATATTCTGTGAGAACAGATTCACTCTCTTCCTCAATCATCCAGAGAGGGGTGTGGTCAGTGCAGTTTCCCCATTCATCCTCCCAACACGCACTGCTTAGCAACAACCAATCAGTCCAAATATTTTTGGAGGGGGCTATCAGCCAATCAGGAGTGATGTGCTGTAGCGTTTTACACCCTAGTATCCCATTGGAGGAGGAGGTAAAGCAAACAGTCTTAGCCTGGAGCAATGGAGTGATTCCATAGGAGCTGAGTTGCCCTTAAAATCAGTCTCCAGCAGTGCTCATATCTAGTTTGATGTGTCAACTGCTATAGACTGGACATCAAAACTCTCCTCCTTGCCCCCTCTCTCAGACCCCTCCCTGTCTCCTAATGAAGATGTGCATCTGCAACTACTGCATCTGTGATGAGTTTTAAAGCAAGTCTTCTTAGTCATCCTAGATAAGCATGAGATCGGCTGAAGTTAATGGGGGGAAAAAACAAACAAATTTTTATATATATATATATATATATATATATATATATATAAATAAATTTTTTTTATTATTATTTATTTATTTATTTTTTTCCTCTCTCCATGAACTTCAGCCAATCTCATGCTTGTCCAGGAACTAGATTTATATGGAATTGAATTTGAATAAAATTGCTACCTGTAATTTATACTTGTAATTGTTTGCCATATGTAAGTGTTACAGGACAGGATATATTTACTATTTACATTATATGGTAAGCTTGTACAAGACTAAGCAGCCTTAATATGACATGTATTGACTTTAGGTCATACTTTGTATTACCTGGCACTAGTGTATAATTATTATATTGGTATTTGAGTAATTGTGAGCCAATTCTGTTTTAGTTCTAGGTAGTGTACTACAGGAACTGTGTTAACAAGGGTCGCGAAAGTTGTTTGGGTTTTTTGGTACTGTAATCCATGCATGGAAGTTGACTTTGGTCTGCTTGTACCGTATTTGAGGCCGCTGTGTGTGTTTGTACCTGACTCTTTGCTTGACCTTAATAGGAGCCTGGTGATCATCAGCACACTGGATGGGCGGATTGCTGCGCTGGACCCCCTGAACGAGGGCCGCAAACAGTGGGACTTGGATGTGGGCTCTGGCTGCCTGGTGTCCTCCAGCCTCAGCAAACCCGAGGTATAGACAAGTCCTTTCACACACACGCAACATCACCTACCAGTAACTGAAATATACACATTAAACAAGTCACTTCACAAAAAAATGTCATTTGTTGTAAGAGAAAACTACACAGAAAGCTGGTATTGCTAAAGGATTTGCCTGTGTGTTTGTGTGTGTGTGTGTGGTGGGGGCGGGGTGTTTGTGAAGACCTCTTTAACCCAGCAGAGACGAACATGGCCCTAAGTGATTTGGGTCTGAGAGAGATAATGGTACACACACACGGAGCGCTGTAGTCACTGGAGACTGATTTGTAGCCTTGGGGAAGAGCTTTTTGGCAGCTCTACACCATAGGAAATGTGTGTATACATATACATACACACAGACAAACATATATTGCAAAGCACGGCCCATGTAAGATGATATGAAGACTGCTCTACTTTTTATGATACTTTGAAACCACTTTATATGCAGTTTCTCTTGATATAAACTGCTGGTGTTTTACATATGTGGACAGATACGTTTTTCTCTGCTGTGTGTGTGTGTGTGTGTGTGTGTGTGTGTGTGTGTGTGTGTGTGTGTGTGTGTGTGTGTGTGTGTGTGTGTGTGTGTGTGTGTGTGTGTGTGTGTGTGTGTGTGTGTGTGTGTGTGTGTGTGTGTGTGTGTGTGTGTGTGTTCACTCTGGAGCTCTTTTCATTTCCATACTCTCTTGCGCTCACTCGCCCCGTGTCTGGCTTGGCGGTAACCTCAAATGCCTGGCTGCTGTGGAGAGAGCTGCTGCTATTGGTTCTACACTCCCTCCCCCACTTCTGTTACCCCTGGGTATCTAGCAGCCAGCCGCTCTGATTGGCCCGTGCTGTCCCTCAGACAGCAGTCTGCTCAGTGATTAGAGAAGGCTTCCACCGTCTGATTGGCCCTCTCCATGGTGCAGGCAGGCAACACTCACCTATAGCATACCATGGCACCAGGAGAGAGGCCAGCAGTAAACAGCATTGTCTGCACAGTCATACTGTCACAACAGAGAGAACGGGGAGAAATGATGGAGAGGGAGAGCGAGCAGGAAGAATAGAAGGGGTGGGGGGAGTGAGAGAAAGGGAATGAGGGCCAAGGGGAGGGAGGTCGAGAGAGGAATGCCACTGATAGAGTTGTGGTGTGAGTCATGCTGAGTGGATTTTAGGATGAGATAATGCCTTATGTGTGGGATGATGTCATCCAACCCATGCGCACACACACACACACTGTCCTTTTATCTTTAGGCTGAACTTTTTGTTTGGGAGGTGCTTATTTCTAAAATGTCAAGTACTGATGTCCTCATGCATAAATGCTGTATTATCTTGCCAATGTGTTGAGAGTAGTGGAAGTGGTTTTATTTATTTATTTATTTATTTATTTATTTATTTATTTATTTATAGCAGCTGAGCGTGTCTCCTCTTTTTGCTTGGTGGTGGTGCTGGTTGTGGTTATAATTGAGGTTATTTGTGGTATTAGGCCCACAAGCTGTGTAGTGATTTTAGAGTTTACCCTGATCGGGGGGGGGGGGGGATCCAGAGGTTGTAGGTTTCTGTACTATCATCTCAAGCATCTTAAATTCTTATCTGTTTAGTAACCATGACACTTTCAGTTAGGATCTCATTCAGGGTAAAAGCCATTGCAAAATATTTCTTGTCCTAACTTTAGAATAACCTCAGTGATGTCTTATCATTTTCCTCTGCATTTCTATGGAAAAGTGTTACCTTTTGCTTGATGGAGGGGGGAACTATGGCAGGTGGCATAACAATAGCTAGCTCACTAGCGAATTAGCATAATGGTAGTCCATTTATGTTGCCACACAGTGTATATAGACAATTATTCATGTAACTAATAATGTAAGGGCTTGTGGTTGAGCCAAAGCATGCACTGGGTTCCAATGACAAATTGCTCAAGAGCAACAGTGTCAATTTCTTCATGATAAATCCTGTGTTGAGCTTTTCAGATGTAAACTTAAGACCATTGGAAGGAAGTGTGTGTGTAATACGGCCCCTGGACATGGAGGTGCTGGCATTTCCCGATGTTTGTAGATGCCATCTGGCGAAGATGGGGGAACGGTTGTCAGATCAGGGGATGCAAGTTACACAAGATTGTCATCAATTCTGTTTCCCAGGGCAGCCGATTCTGTAAGGCAGCGCTCCACAGTAAAACAGATATTCTCTCCCTGGGACAGTGTGAGCGGCTGTAACAGCAGCACCGAGCGTGCCACATTCTCCAGAGCTGGAGGACACTGCAGTGTGCAGGTGTCGGATGTGGCTGGTGAGGCCTGCCGTGCCCCGGGCAGAGCTGCCCCGGGCAGAGCTGTTTGTTTGCGTTCCATTTTGGTTCTGGTGTTGTGTGAGCCTGTGTGGAGGTGGGGCGAGGGGGCGCTGCAGTTGAATTAATGATATTTGTCAGATTCGACCAAGTAGCATCTGAATCAATGTCCTCTTCAGGAGCTTTATTGAGTCTAGAGGGAGATCCTGTACAATCTCCCATAGCCAAACACTCAAACGCAAAAAAAATCTAATCAGCTCATCCAGTCTATAGACAGAATGCTAGACTCCTTATGCCTAAGCTCTGAAATCCCCCATAGTACTGAATAATCAGCTTTCTGCATTCTCCATATACACATGCACAGAGGAAGAGTCTTATGTGGAGAGATCGGAGAGGTTGCCGTGTGCCAATATTCGACCTGGTTATCTTCTGCTAGTGTGGTAACCTCAAGAAGACAGTAAATAAAAGCAGTGTACTGAACTGAGATTTGGTGACACTGGAGTTGAGTGAGTGAGTTGCCACATGTCATGCAGTAATGACTGACTCTGTCTGTCTGTAGAAGGTATTGATCCATTAGAGTCAACATTCAGTTTTACTGTTTGCTGTAGACATATCAGCATTTTGCATACAAAGTTTTGTAGCCCCTCAGAAGAAACGTTGTCGGGGTGCAACATGACTGAGTGGTAGCTCAGTGTTTAAGGTACTAGAATTGTAATCGGATGGTTGCTGGTTTAAGCCCCACCACTGCCAAGTTGCCAATTTTTTGCCCCTGAGCAAGGCCCTTAACCCTCAATTGCTCAAGTTGTACTCGTTTTGGATAAAGGCATCAGCTAAATACCATAAATGTAAAACGTTTAAAGCTAGTCTTGCAGCAGGAGATCCTGTAGAGCCAGCGATCATACACACAGGTCACATGATGGATTAAGTCAGTCTACTAGAGATGAGTCATCAGCTCAATGCACACAGATGCAATTCACACACCAACCGTTTAAACTTCTGACCCGCTGTACAGCGATCAGCCTTTTGTTGTGGCTTTGATTGACGGATGACCTCATCCCCTCCGTGCCCCAGCCACGCACGGTAGCTCCATTTCCTACAGCTGAGTTTAGATGTTTGCTGGCGCAAATTATTGTTGCGGGCTGATTAAGCACAGCAGGATGTTGGTGATCTCATATGTGTGTCTGTGTGTGTGCACACTGTTGGTGAGGAAAGAACTGGAATCCTTGTGAGTAGCTTGGGCAATTACAGCCCTACTTTGTGTACTGCTCTTAATCTTTCTGTCTAATCTGTGTTTAGATAGAAATGTGACCAGTGCATTTAACCTTTTAAAGAAGCTGTTTTACAGATTTGCGTAACCCATGGCCATGTGTAGATTATGTGCCAATTCTGCCTAAACCAATAAAGTTTGGTCTCCATCACACCTGATTGGTCCAGGTCAGCGTGTACTTGGACCTGTGAGCAGTGTATGGGTGCGGGAGCCCAGCTGCACAGCACCCCAGCACACTTAAACGCAGGACACGCTTAGCTCAGCCTTCTAACAATGACTTCACAAGGTTTAAAAAAATATTAAGATTAAAAAGCAGAATTGTCTTGGTACGTTATTTATTTATTCTCCCCCCCCCCCTCGCCTTTAGTGGACTTGTTTTGACCTTGAATTCAAGCAGTCACCATAAATAACCACAGCCATTTTATTTGCAAATCAAACAAATTTATTTTTTAATGTATTTTTTAATCCTTGTTCAAGTAATGTATTATGAACTTTGAACATAATACATCTCACTGGTGTGCAAATGCTGGACTTGTTTAGAAATTGAATCCATGTGGCCTACATATAAACCACACATGAATAAAATATTGATTTTTAAAACTTAAAAAAAAAAAGTCCTTGTGTGGTGGCCTTCCAAAAAACCTCTTTAGTGTGGAGCTTGATTTTTAAAAAGAGGTGTTTAATCTGTGTGACTTCAGTGGTTTTAGTTTTGCAGTATGGAAGTGAACTGTCCAGTCAGACATGTTTGTCCCTCGTTAGGTGTTTGGGAATAAGGTGTTCATCCCATCTCTGGACGGAGCGCTGTTCCAGTGGAACAGGGACCGGGAGAGCATGGAAGCCGTCCCCTTCAACGTGGAGTCCCTGCTGGAGTCCTCCTACCGCGTGGGAGAAGACACTGTGTTGGTGGGCGGCAAGTCCCTCACCACGTACGGCCTGGGAGCCTACAGCGGAAAGGTGTGTTCAGAGCACGGCACACAGGACAGCAGATTCAGCTGACAGATGGACACACTTTCTAAAAGCTCTCTCTCTCCCCCCCCCTCTCTCTCTCTAGCTGAAGTATATCTGTTCAGCAGTGGGCTGCAGTCGCTGGGGAGAGGAGGAGGTGGAATCGGAGGACATGCTCTTGCTGCAGCGAACACAAAAAACCGTCAGAGCTGTGACCCCTCGCAGCGGCTTTGAGAAGTAAGCCTGACCTTGTTAGTACCCAGTGTGTGCGAGTGACATGACGAACGGCCCACTGAGAGCCTCCTCTCTGTCCGTCAGGTGGAACTTCAGCGTGGGCAACTTCGAGCTGAAATTCGTTCCTGAGACTCGGTCCCAGTTCAGCTTCTTGGAGGGCGAGACGGCCAGTAAGGAGGTGTGGCATGAAGTTCAGAGCGACGCTCCCCGCGTGATCCTGGAGGAGTCGGAAGGGTGTGCTCAGAGTCCCGGTGGCGCACGCGCCCAGGCCGACGCCCTCGACCTTGTCATCAAGGTGTCCGTCCCAGACTGGAAGGTGATGGCGTTCACCAGCGAGGTGGGAGGACGGCTCATCTGGGAGCATCAGGTGAGTTCCCTGCTCTTTGCCTTGGACCACTGGAAGTTCCACCAGGATCTGTACACTCATAAAATCTTACCCCAACCTTCAGGACGCAGACGACTGCAATGAGCAACACTGAATTTTACTTGGCTGCTGGTTCTCAGCAAACCTCCGAGCAACCCCTGTGCTTTTCTTCTTGTAGTTCTGCACGCCCATCGCCTCAGCCTGGCTCGTTGGAGGGGGCAAGGTGACGCCCATCAGCTTGTTTGATGATACCACCTACACCACCCAGCCAGAAAGGGAGCCTCAGGAGGAGGATGAGGAGTTCATGGAGGAAGCACGCGGAGCCACCGAGTCGAGCGTCTACCTGGGTATGGCGCGCATGTGTCCTGTCCTGTTTTGTGTGCGCGTGTCCATGCGCGCCCTTCCCAGTCTTAGTCTGGTTCTCTGTGCCTGTCCCTGACAACAGGGATGTTCCAGGGTCAGCTGTATCTGCAGTCGTCCGTCAGAATGTCTGAGAAGTTCCCATCGAAGGCCAAAGCCCTCGATGGACGCAGGGACATCATCCCTCCGCCAACCGTCAAATGGAAGCCCCTCATCCGTGAGCTTCCGACCCCCAGCACACCTTGCCCATGAAGCCATGGCCTCGTGCAGCAGGTTAAAAGGCTGTTCGGTCTTGACTGCAGCTGTGCTCTTTGCCATTCTCTTCCAGACTCCCCGTCACGTACGCCAGCGCTGGTGGGTTCCGAGGAATTTGATAAGTGTCTCAACAATGACAAGTACTCCTATGAGGAGTACAGCAACGGGGCCCTGTCTATACTGCAGTACCCTCACGGTAAGAACTACTGTCTGGTTTGGTTCTGCAGAAACAGAAAACTCTGGTTTAGTTTGTGTTAACTGTCTTGTTTGAGAGGTTTGATTTATAATCTGCTTATTGCTAGTGTAATATTTTTTTTTTCTCTCTTTCTCTCTTTCTCTCCATCTATCCATATCTTGTCCACCTATCTGTCTCTGTCTGTCTCACCCGTACAGATAATGGATACTACTTCCCATATGGTTCTCAGTACCGCCCTCGGCGGGAGCTGACAGCCATGAGCGTGTTGCATCCGGACAAGGCTGGAGGGGCAAGGATGAGGAGGAAGGACCCCGTGCTGCTGCTGCCCTGGTGGAAGGAGATCTTGGGCACGATCATCTTCTGCATCGCTGCTACCACCTACATTGTTCGCAAATTCTTCCATCCACACACAACACACACACGGGTGAGAGGGATTGCCCTCGGACACATGCGTCACGATCCGCTCACGCTGCCAGCGTCTGCTGGAGGTCCTGCTAATGAAAAGTAATTACTAATGATTATTGGTTTGAATGTTCATTGTTTTTGTTTTATGTTTTGTTTTTTTCCCTTTTTGTTAAACAGCAGCGGAAAGAGTCAGAGACCCAGTGCCAGACGGACAGCAAGTTTGAGCTGGGTGTCCCTGAAGCCAGGGACAGCACCCCAGAGTCCCGGCTGAGCGAATATGTGTCCAGGTACGACTGCAGTCAGAGAACGGGTGTGGCATGTGCACTGACCTCCTCCGGAGGGTTTAACTTACAGGTTCTGGTTCACCAAAAATGCTAGTCTCTAGGGAAGGACCGCTGGGACAACCACATGAGATGGGAGGGCCCCCCCCTTTCCCCTGGGACATGCACGCACGTGTGCACTCCTTGAATAGATTAACATACCCCTCTGTAGTTTGCCTCTTGAGCCAGGGGTGGCAAGCATATGGTTTTGAGAAGGAGTGGTAAGAATGACTGACAGTTTATGAGCAGCTGGTGTCTCCCCATTCAAGAAATGCATTGGTCTAACACTTTTGAAATAAAAGCATTCACTCCAACAAAACTGACAAGGAATGCCCATGTTGTAAATGCAGTCATGTGACCTTTGATGAATGAAGGTGAACGGGACCCATGTTTCACCTGCGCGCGTGCACACACACGGCATTCTCTGGAATGCTGAGTGGGATGTTGGGAATGTTTAGATCGGAAAGATCTAACAGCAGCGGAAGTTACAGCAGGGGCACGACTGGGTTGTGTCTGTCTGTCTAACCCCTGCTGTGCGTCTGTCTCCCAGGTATCTGACGGACTTTGAGCCTGTGCAGTGTTTAGGCCGAGGGGGATTTGGCGTGGTGTTTGAGGCACGGAACAAAGTGGATGACTGCCACTATGCCATTAAGAGGATCCGCCTACCCAACAGGTAAATGGATGAGAACACCTGCCAGCCAATAAGCACATGTATACTGTATGTGTTTGTATGTTTAGAGTGTGTGTGTGTGTGTGTGTGGATAGGGAAGTGGCCCGTGAGAAGGTGATGCGGGAGGTGAAGGCACTGGCCAAGCTGGAGCATCCAGGTATTATCCGTTACTTCAATGCCTGGCAGGAGAGCCCCCCTCAGGGCTGGCAGGAGGGCATGGACCAGCGCTGGCTTAGAGATGCCAGGTACACACACACACACCACTAAGGACAATCTGTTTCAGTTTCACTAAGGAGCTTGTTGCAGTGCTGATGGAGGCTGTTTGTGTTTCAGTGCCACCGACTGGCCGCTCAGCTCCCCAGACCACATGGAGGCGTTCTCCGTCAAGGTCCCCGTCTCCACGCCCTCTCCACTGGACGTGCCGTGTGCGTTCTTGCCCGCTGGCAGCGCTCCCACTGCTGCTCGCGATCACGTGTGCGTGGACGGTCTGGGGCCGGACAGCATGATGTCAGACCAGGACAGCCACTGCGACCATGACCCCGTCCTTGATCTGTCAGAGTCGCCCCACTCCTTTGAACTGTGCCCCCCACGCACGGTCGCCCATGCCGACTGCACCTCCTCCTCCTTCGACATCGTTTTCCAGGACTCTGGCTGCGACCAGCGTGACAGCGACGCTGACTTCAGTCGGACCACGCCCGTTCGGACGGGGTACCTCTGCAGCACCCGTTCCCGCTCTGTCTCCGCCTCCGAGTCCCACCCCCCTGTGCCGTCGGGCCCCTCCTCCTCCTCTCCTCCGCGGCCCACCTCCCTGAACCTGATGGCGTGCCCAGCCACCCCCGCTGCACGCCCGCCCCTCACGCCTAAGGTTTACCTGTACATCCAGATGCAACTGTGCAGGAAGGAGAACCTGAAGGACTGGATGGCTCAGCGCTCTCAGGCCGAGCTCAGGGAGCATGCGCAGTGTCTCGCCATCTTCCTTCAAATCGCGGAGGCCGTCGACTTCATACACAGCAAGGGGCTCATGCACAGAGACTTGAAGGTAGGACACCAGAACCGCTTGGCCCGCATGCCAAATAAGACCTCGAGCTAAGGACAGGACTCCGACCATCTCCCTGTTCTGTCTCGCCTTCCTCTTTCAGCCCTCTAACATCTTCTTCACGCTGGACGATGTTGTGAAAGTAGGGGACTTTGGGCTGGTGACGGCCATGGACCAGGAGGAAGAGGATGACGACGATCTGAGCACCCTCACGCCCATGCCAGTCTATGCCCGCCACACAGGACAAGTGGGCACCAAGCTCTACATGAGCCCCGAGCAGGTGTGCCCTACTCATTGCCCCCGTGACCACTGCTGTTCCTGTCGTATGCTCCGACGCATTCTTTTAGTTGTGCCATTAAAGTGTGTGTCTGTTTTGTTCTGCAGTTATCAGGCAACTCGTATTCTCACAAGGTGGATATTTACTCTCTGGGGCTGATTCTCTTTGAGCTGCTCTACCCATTCCGCACACAGATGGAGAGAGTCCGGGTATGAGCACACATGCACATACTTTCAGATTCAGCCAAGAGGGACCAAAGTAACCTGTTTAATATTGAGGTGTTCCCCGGTTTTAATGACACCTCACTGCTTTCCTTCCCACAGACTCTCACCGAAGTCCGAGCACTGCAGTTCCCTGCCAGTTTTGACAAAAACAACGTCCAGGAGGTGAGGGTGTGTTTGCATAAGAGTGCAGAGGTTTGGTGGTTGAGAGGAGAGGAGAGGAGAGGAGAGGGGAGAGAGAACTTGAAAAAAAGATGATTGGGAGCCAGAATTTTAAAAGGCTCTCTTGTGCCCCCTGTGGATGAAATGGTAGAATTGCAAAATAAAATTTATGTTGAATTTTCTGTCAGTATTACTGGCAACTGGCCACTGCTTTTTGGTGTTTAGGCCAGATTTTGTAGCTAAATAAATTTTTCATTTCTGAAAGAAATGTTCTATGTATGTGCATGGGTTCCAGGTATGCAAGCAGTCCCAGATCCTGCTGTAGAATGTAGTGCTGTGTTCGGTACTAATTCTGGTGTGTCTTGTCCAGGCTAAGATGGTACGCTGTATGCTCTCTCCGGTGCCAGCGGAGCGTCCCAAGGCATCAGAGATCACAGAGACGCCACTGTTTCAAGAGCTGGAGGTGCCCTGCAGAATCAGACAGCGTTCCCGAACATGCAGCGCATCCTCCACGGGCCGGCCATCTCGGCAGGTCTCCAGCTCAAGCTAAATCTCAGCCATGCGCACACAATCTCGCACAACTCTCTCCACATGTACAGCAACTCACTTGGAGGTGCAGCAGATCCCGTCCCCGCTCGTGCTCAAATGTACACGCTCATCTTTTAGCTTCTGTGGTACTGATCAGCAGACAAAAAGCATCTCAGCTCATCGTTGTCTCTTCCTCTGCCCTACAAACAAACTTATGCCTTCAGTGTGACTCAGGCACATATCAGACACACATGCTGCCCTACAGAACATCCCTCTTTGCTGAGGGAGGGCCCTCAGTTCTCAGTTTGCCCCACCTCCTTCCATCCTGTAGCAGCTGATGACATTCACTCAGGAGAGAAGATTCTAAACCAACTGCTTGACTTTCTGAAGCTCTGTGATTCATGCATTACCATCCTTTTTTTTTTTTTTTATACCTCAGTTACTGTAGATGCACCACGCACACCCATGTGGAATCAACTGAGGATTGTGGAGGAAATGGAACGTTTTTCTGAGCAGTAATTAACAGTGAATATCAAGCAGCCTCGAAACGCTGTACTTGGCATGGCATTTAAAAGCAACTTGTGCAAGACCTGCTTCCTGTGAAGCAACAACATGACAAATGCGCTTTTGTGTGAACCTTTGTGTGTTTGGGTTCTCTCTTCTCCGTTGTACATAGACTAATTTCCAGTGAGTGAGAATCTTGAGGATGGTTTGTGCTGAGGTGGGATGCATGGAGTGTAAGGCACAAAAGCCAGTCACTGACAAATAGGAATAGTGTATCTGGCTTAGAAATGGAGAAATCTATGGACTTATCATTTATGGTGAAGAAATATTGTTTCTGAAAAGTGAAATGAGACTGAAAAGTATATGGACTTATGAAGAGCATGATTTTTCTATGATGAGAGCTACGATTGATTCGTTTTACTCGTAATAACTAGGGGGAAAAATTAGATTTTTTGAATCTATGGATGTAAAGATCAAAGTGTAAAGTACTTCATTTCATTTTTCATAAAAAAAACAAAAAAAAACAACAAAAACAAACCACCAAAAGACTACACTGAAACAGTGGGGGTTACTTACTGTATCTGAGTTGGAATTTCTCCTTAGTTCATAAGAATGAGATTAGAGTTCATGGAACTGACTTTCAACAGCAAGTGCTTTAGCCAGACATGGATATGTAGGATAATCCAGCAAGAGAAATTACTTTAACCAAATAACACACCCATAATTGTAAAATATGAAGTAATAATTTAAGGTTTTTTCCCTTAAAGAATTTTTATTAATGGTGATTTTTTTTTTTTTTTTCTCCTTTTATGATGCCATTTTCCCTAACTGATTCTGCACGTTTGCCCTTAAGAAATAACTGTTAAACTGCCCTGAGAGTGTGGAGAATAGTCTTGATGTGTGCGTGTGTACAGCGCTGCTTGAAGGAGCCGTTAATAGCACTAGGTGCCTGTCCCCCTGCCCGAACTGTGGAATGGACATGAGATTATAACCAGGCATCTTTAGTCATACCTGAACATACTATCTGGGACTGTAGTCCAGAACATCAGGGACCTCTGCTAACCTTTTCTCTTTTACCCTCATAATGCTGCCTTTCATTTATCCGTTTGAGCACAGCTACAGTGTTTCTTCTGGCAGCATGCCAGTGGGGGACAGTGGAAAATGTTCGTTCATTCATGCTGTTGGTATGTAGCCACAGAACAAGACTTCTCTAAAGGTATATTGGTGTTCAGTGATGTAATTCTCAACTCAGCCTAACTTTGTGTGAATAGTTAATGTTAACAATTACCTTGCACAAGTTCCGTCTGCTTCTTCCCCCCCCCTTAAGTGTCATTGTAATTTGATGACTAATTAATGTTCAGTTTCAATCTGTTTGGCCATCATTATTGTACTTGATCTGAAACCGTTTCAGGTTCAATCTCATGCTCGGCCCACTTTGCTGGCTTTCCTCTAATTTATGACCTGTGTCTTTGGACACAGTCTTCTCTCCTCCTGCCCATGTAAATATGTTGTTTTTATTTGTTCTTTGCAGAATCAATCCTTTTGGGTTGGTGGATGTTATATAAATACAGAATGAATACACTTCATGCAATGGAGTGTGTTTGGAATATTGTGACTTCTTACAAGTCAATTTAATAAACCTTCTATGACCTTTTGTTAATTAATGTTATTGTTCTGCTGCTTCTTGTGCATGCTAGAAATGCTAAAAACATTGTACTTTGGGGGGAGTGTAGACAGTGAGGCACCTCTTCCTGTGGTCTGCATGTCCACTTGAACTGCAAAAAGGTTTTAGTTTGCCTAAGAAACATTGGGTTTGGCAAATCTCTTTCTGTTCAACCAAAATGACTTATGGTATTTTTTTGGTAAATGCCATAAAAAAATAGGAAATCGTCCCCAATCCTCAAGTAAAACCCTGAACAATTCATTTAAACCAAACATGACCAATGCGTTGCAAGCCACATGGAGGCGCTATGTTGCTGTGACTAAACAGCTCTATTCAAGAGAACGGGGTACTTTTAACCACACCTGATGCTATCCACATTTCTCAAATAATACAAGTTAATTCTAAAAAGTACAATAAAACTCAATTTTACCCACGAATGTCTTTTAATACTGAGTATCATGAAGGGGTGTTTCACTTGAGTCGAACTTAGTCGCAGTTTTTTAAAAAGTGGTTAAAGAGCAGAACATTATAAAGGTGAAAACATGTGGTTATAACAAATGGACACCAAGCTTGTTATAGGGTAATGGCATTCATATTTAATCATTTTAAATAACTCCATCTTTCCTGCATTTTATTTTAGATGGTTTTATATATTTGAGTAGCATGTGTAAATGTGTATCCTTAACGTAAACCGTCAGAGAACTCTGCGCAAAACTAACCCTGCGTTATAAAACATTTACAGGGTGTGTTCGTTTTCTTTTGGACTACGTTCTGCAGTGTTCCTGCTTAGTAATAATTCCAAGTGTAAAGTCACTTATTCTATTTCGTAAATATAAATGGTTAAACAATCCAAAACCTGGAGCCCAGCATAAGGGAACTAATACAAAAGAAACACACAACCTGAAACCACATTTAATTCATATCGTAAACGGTAAGGTTACAAAGGAAAAAAAAAAGTCCAATTTAAGCGAAAATGGAAAGCCATATCATTATTTCCTCAAACACAGCGAGTTTGCGATTATTAATATTTTACTCTGGCAAGAAGTCGGTACATGTCAGATTTAGCAATAAATCTGAACGACTGAACAAATCGGTTTAAATCAGTTTTTCCTCTGAGCTTTTAACTTCCTGGTTCCGCGGCTCGCTAGGGCTACGTCATTTCCGGGTGCGTTTCGCTACTGCAGCGATAAGCATCGGTACGATGTAAATGGGCAGAAAAGATAAGAGTCTGTCACAAAAGACACGGCGGCCACTGCAGGCACTATCGTGATTAGAAACCCTGCTCTCTCGCCGTCGCGTAAATCACGGTGGCCTGTAACGGTTGTAGAGGCTTCACCATCGACTGTCAGCCATTTTCGTGCGAATGGCCGGGGAGGTACGGAGGGCCCTTGGCCGGACTTGGAGCCTGCTTTTCGGCCTGGCCCGGACAGGCCTTCGGGGGCCTGAGTTGCGGACACTTCTGGTGATATCTGCCGTCGGCGGACTTGTTTGTCTGCCCGCTGCTGCTCAAGAGAAGGAGTGCGACAAGCCCTGCGTAAACGGGCAGTGCAACCCAGCCAACGGCCACTGCTTGTGCGACCCGGGGTGGGTAGGGGACCAATGCCAACATTGCGGCGGCCGCTTCAGGTAAGAGACGGCAGAGAAATAACCTTAACTACTACGTTAAGGCACCTGAACGCGCAGCTATAATATAAACTCTTGGTCATTTCTGTAAAGGTAGTAACAGGCTATGTAAACCTTTGTTATTTGGCTAGTTAGCTAGGCAACTTGGCTATTACTGTCAGCTTCAAAGTTCGTTTTAGTGTCCTGCGTGCATAACTACCAAACAATCACCTAGCCAAATGTGTTTCGCTCAGCTGTCAAGCCGAGTGGAGATGTGTATATGTGAACATCGCATATATCGTGACATCGATATGCCTGCAACATGGGATTCAGCAGCTACTAAGTACACACTTTGTACGGCGACGTAGTTGTAGCACAGTACACGCGTTTTCTGCACGCACATGGACCCTAATCTTGGATTGAACTTTACTGGATTAAGCATAGATTGTCCTTCTGGGCTAGGGCCAGGTTTCATGTCTTAAAAGCCTGCTCTAAAAGCGCATAGTGGGGTTGCTACCAACAGTTGTGCCGCTGTCAGTAATATGCACTTGAGTGGATGATGCTTTTGCTTTGAGCTTAATGAGTTTTGGCTGTCAAGGCCAAGGGGCTTTGATAAACATTCGAATGGTGCAGTGGCGTGATAGATTACCGGCAGCATTTTCAGAATGTAAGGCTTTGGTGTGCTGAAGTTCCAGGGTTTTGAACAGTGGGATGAGACACTGAGTAGTTAAAGATGGGCAGTGGCACTTGTTGTGTTTGGAGGTCTGGAATTGCTTAAGGTGATGTTACAGTTCAAAACCGTCTGGCAATGTAGAAAGTGAAGCCAGAACATAACGCAGTGTCAGTCACTGAGCCGGCATTGCTTTGTCTATGCCACGCTGTTCATTTTTTTATGGACGTACCCTATTGCTGCATTTCTTCAAAGCACACACACGGTACATTATCTGTCTGCTTAACCCCTTTATGGTAGGCATATTTATGTTTGCAATGCAACCATATAAAAAGTTTCTTGGAGTTTGGTGGTGCAAGTACATCTGAGTACTTCTAACAAGATAAGAGTTTAGTATTTCAGCTACTCAGGGTGTGTATCTGACAGTTGTGTGTGTGCATTAGAAATATTGATGCCATGAATGCTAGATTGCTTATGCCCTCATACCAGATAACTTTGTAAGAGGGATAAATGATCGCAGTGTTGGCTCATGTTATTAATGGCCCATCATCAAGGGTTGGCCATTAATAGAATGATATAAAAGCCACTATTCTCACTGAAAGTGGGTCATTAAAGAGACAGAGGGAGGATGAGTATCCTATATCAAAGCTGCAGAATAGGCTTGTATGTTCTATTCTTTATGTTCTGTGATTCACTGCCAAATTCAGAACTGAATTATCACAGGTGGAGTCTGCTGTAATGAATAGGCAGCTTTATTCAATCACTTAAGAGTGTAAAAGATCTGTATCAGAAGCAGATCTGTATGTTTTGGTGTGCACACAGTCTCTTTCCACTGTATACCCCCTAAATAGATGAAACGCACTTTCCCACCAGCTTCCGGTGCAGTGCTGATGTATCACATCCTCTAGTTGCTGTGTGTGGGCTTGCATCAGGGTCTCCTTTTGGTCCTTTTCATGCTGTTTACCCTCCTGTTGGAGCTGTTGGCTGCTGTTAGCTCATTCTCTGCTGCTCTGGATGCTGTTAGCTCATTCGCTGCTCTGGATGCTGTTAGCTCATTCGCTGCTGCTCTGGCTGAAAATAAATAAATAATTTCAATAGTTTTTAACGTTGTCATCTTTTACTCATTTGAACTACAGTTTTCTGATTAGCTTGCCTGAATAAAATTATTATTATTATTGATCACTGTGGTTGAGATTCATCATAACTTTGTCACAAGTATTTACCCCTTTTTACCCCTCATAGGTCTATGAAATAGGGCTTTAAATCGATATTGCCATGATTGAATTGAAATGCAGTATTTGACATGTCTTGACTTTATCTCAGAACACGTGAATGATTGGAAGCTCAGCACCACAAAACGTGCTGTAGTCTCACTGCTTCGCTGTCAGCACTGGACCCCCTGTCCTCTCTCTCAGGCCATTTTCCTTTCGTCGTCTTTCTTCACAACTTTGTTCTCACTGTTGAACTCACTAATCTTTACTACCCACGATGACCTGAAATATTTCGTCTTTTGCTTATTGATTTAAAACGTAAGTTCATTGGAGCTGTGGGTATAATAAATATATCGCCCAGTACTACCCAGTCAAGCACCATACACATTAGCATAAAGATTGTTCTCAGACGTAAAATGATGTGACACACAGTTGATTCCCCGTGGGCCCGAGCACGGATTCTAGACGCTAGCTAGGTTAGAAAGATACTGCAGAAATACTAGAATTACAAGTCTACTAGCCCTCGTTTTTATTGATATGTTATAGATAATGTACAGTAAGTAGATAAAAACAGAACTGCAGTAGCATCGCTGATGCCTTTCTCCAAGGTTAAACCACCCACACACAGAACAGGGAACTGGCCAGTAGTCAGCTTATGCTGACGAGACCAGTTCACGGCTCAGTCACAAACAGCTGGTCTTGGTGCAGTCTTAGTCTTCCCCTTTGGTTCTGGCAGGGACTAGGTTGTCACTGCCATTCAAGCTCTCAGCCAAAAGTCTGTATGAAATGAATTAATTAGGCTATATTTAAAATAAGTACATGGCAACCATTAGTTTGTCTCTGTCCAGGTGAGGCACGTCACTTTTTAGCTTGTTCACAGAAGTCTTTAATTTGTGAATAGGATGCAAGATGTGAATGTATTCAATGCTTGGAAAGTTCCAGATTTTCCAGATTCTTTGTGGTGTGTGCTTGCTTAAGATTACAATGTGTGTGAAGTGAAACTTTCAGAATAGCCTTAATCACAAAACCACATAAGGAGTGTCTGCAGACATCATAGAAATTAATCCTGGGGAAAATGTCATTCCAGGCACGGTTTTGCTGACATCTAAATCGAATAAAGTTGCATTCTGTCATGAAGCTTTTCATAGAGCCTTGCAACGCCTTTATCTGTCTCTAGTACCATAAGGCACTGAATCATTAAGTGGTGTATGACTGCCAACAGTGGCAGCTCCTGGCAGACAGTAAAGGTTTACCATGTAATATATTTACTGGATGACCTTGAACCTGCAAACATTTGTGCATTTCGGTCAGCTTTTACTCCCCTCATAAGAGTGGATTCATAGGAGGTCAGCCGCAGCTGGACTTTGGCCGCTGTTGTGCTCTGTGTTTTGAAATGCCCTCTAAGGCTTGTTTTCATTGATCGTTGACGTGTCCATTCCAATCCCTTTCGCAGGCTGACCGGGCCATCGGGGTATCTGTCCGACGGACCAGGAAACTACAAATACAAAACCAAATGCACGTGGCTCATAGAGGGGCAGTGAGTGTGCACCTTCATTTCTGCTTTCCGATACACATGTACACATGCACGTGAATGATTGATGCTTGTTGTGTGGACAGGGTTAACTCCATTCTGAGACTGCGCTTTGAGCACTTTGCCACAGAGTGCAGTTGGGACCATCTCTATGTGTATGATGGAGACTCCATCTACTCTCCTCTACTGGCTGCGTTCAGGTACGGTTGGTAGGGGGGTTCTTTAAGGAATTAGCTGCATCTCTGACTGTTTTGGCATGTTGCGAGTGGCCAGATGAATCCCCCCCCCCCCCCCCCCCCCACACACACGGATTGGGTGGTTTTCAATGTTTTCAAAACATCAAATGGGCTACATGTATCATGCGTGTATAAGTTATTACAGAAACTGCAGTTGGAATTCCCTGAAGTTTTAGTTATAATCATTTCCACCCTACTTGGTGCATGTGAAAATGCTTTGTTACTACTAAAATTAAGCATTATTCTACAATAAGCTACATAAAAAATGTTTTGTGTTCGAGCAAGGTACCTACACAGAACAAGCGCTTAAAATGCATGTCACCATGGTGATGTGGGGACGTCGCAGACCCACCCCTTTTCCTGTGTAGAATCCACTCAAGGCACATTCCAGCACTCTCCATTTATGTAGGAGGCTTCCACATAACTACAAAATGTTACGGAAATCCACAAAATGTTTTACATCCTCTAACCAAAAAAACAAATGTGATGCTCTGTCATTAAATGAATATGAACCATATTTATTCAATGAGTATGGAACAGAAACTTGACAATGTTGTAATTTTCAAAGACCAACATAATTTTCATATTCCACTGATTACCAAGTTTCCACGAACAGAGTTCAAGCTGTCTTTAAAAAAAGGGGCTTTCTGCCACACAGGCTCCCTGAGTTTTCTAACAAAGTGTTTTTAATAGTAGCATAAGTATAGTTTTGTTTTGTTTTTTAGTTTTGTGCGGACGTCTGTAGTGTTTGTGAACCATAATGTGGAGGAGTGTTTATTGTTTTAAAAAAACGTAGGCGTGATGCAGTATGAATTCCTCGATTTAAGACACTTAACGATGACAAACTGCTGTTTTGCTTGTACCACTTGACTGCACTTTACAAATGCCACATAGAAACTGCCACACCACCAGGAGTAACCAGAGGGGCCGGAATGCTCCTGGCTCCTCCCCCACCCCCCCGTGCCACTTCCTTCCAGCGCTTTTAGTATTTAGATATCCGATCACCTGTCGGGTTCGACCCGCTTCACTGCAGAACCGCTGGGTTTTGCTCTCGGAGTGGCTGAGTCTGTGGATTAAGCAGTGATGGGCCTCTCCCGTTTCAGTGGGCTGATCGTCCCCGAGGCCTACAACAACGAGACGGTTCCGGAGCTGGTGGCTGAGTCTGGCTTCGCGCTCCTCCACTTCTTCAGTGACGCAGCCTACAACCTCACTGGCTTCAACATCTCCTACAGGCAAGTCGTAGGCCTTTTCGCTATCCATCCCTTTGCCGATGTGGCGAGAACATAAACGCTCCTCTCCCAGATTTGATCTCCCAGAAAGTGCCTGTATATAAGTGACAGACCTGTCCTTCTTACCTCAGTGTCTGCATGAAGGCTGTACCAGCAGTGTTAAACTCATATCTAAAAACAAGGCTAGTAGCAGGTGCACTCTGTTAGGGAATACCTACTTCACCCCAGAACACCTGCTTTATCAGATCAACTATGTTCAATGGTTAAACGCTTTAATTCATAATTAGGGGCTTTGCATTCTTCATTCATTTTTCATTGACAGAAAAAAAAGTCAAGTCTTAGTATGGATCTTCATCTATTGAAGAGTTAACTCTCCACCTAGGGTCTAATTCCCCCGTGTCTGGGAACAAACGTCGAGGCTGTGCTCTCTAACCAGAGTGTTGCAGAGGGAGCGAGGGAGCAGGCGCACGTGTTTGATGTCTTTGGCCTCTGGGTTTTGGGGAGGGGCTGCTGCCACAGAGTTCTGCTGCTTCCAGCTACAGTTACTATAGCGACCGTATTCATGCCGGACCCCTTTCCCCCCAAAGAAATGCTGCGGAGTGTACTATCAAAATAACATCAAACACAGCCGCACACACACCCACGCATACACACTCATGCTTACACCCTTCTAACACTTCTTTTCTCAAAACAAGGCTTACTGTAGGGCATGAAACAGATGCTTAACTTTCATGCATGCGTGCAAGCGTGCACACACACACACACACACACACACACACACACACTCTGTCTCCCTTCCCTTCTCTCTCTAACTCTCACTCAGCCCCTTCTCTCGCTCTGGCTGTCCCTCTCTCACTCCATCTCTCTCTCACACACACACACACACACACACACACACACACACACACAGCTCTGTTCAGCTGTAGCAGAGAGTGAGCTGCCTACTAATGGGGTAGCAGTAGCATTTCTAATGCCAGCACAGCCTTAAATGCAGCACCTGTGTTCCTAAAATTAGCTAAAGCTAACCCTAGTGGCCTAGTGTCTCGCACTGAGTCATTAATCAGACAGTTAAACCAAGACTCATGTTATCTTACACACGTCATTAAAATGCAAAAAAAAAAAAGTATATATACCCAGCTCACTCTGCTACTGGTATCTGCATATATTATATAATCTGTTTCCTAATATATCACAAGGAACCAGTGCTAAATGCTTATTGTTGTGCAGACAGGGAGAAGGCTAGCACAGAAGTGTCTCTCTCTCTCTCTCTCTCTCTCTCACACACACACACGTATTGGGCTATCCAGTGCTCGTCTTTCTGTATTCTGGTAATGTAGCTAGCCTAATAATGCTAAATAATAATCACACATTGCTTTCCATAATAATAACCCCCTCCATTAGCCTTCCAGAGCCCACCTTTGATAGTCCAGGGCAGTGTAGGTTGTTTGAGGTAGCGCCCCCCTCACAGTACGCCAGTGATGAATAAATAACACACTCCCATAGTCCACCATGCTCGGGTGCTTCTGCCTTGACTACAACCCAGTCATCATCTCTCACCGCCCCCCGCAGGTTAAACGCGTGCCCAAACGACTGCTCCGGTCACGGTGTGTGTCGGCCGGATGACGGGACCTCCGGGGAGCCTGTGCGCTGCGAGTGTGTGGACGGCTGGAAGGGCCGAGCATGCGACGTGCCTTACTGCGCCCGCGACTGCAGCGGCCCCGCCCACGGCTCCTGCCAGCCCGACGCCGATCGCTGCACCTGCGAGCCGGCCTGGCAAGGTGGGCGGCCCCTTCGCGCGGATAGCCACGCCCACAACGGGCAAGCCACGCCTCCCTCTTCCTTCTCGTTTACCTGCAGAGCCCCCACCTTCTTCTCAAACACCGCTGTGGACCAGCACAGCACCAGCTGTGGACGGGGCTGAGCTCCAGGGTTAAAGGTCACATGTGTTTTTGTTTTTGTTTTTTTTTTTCCCCTGGATGTTCCGACCGAACGCGTCAGCTCAATGCAGGCTGGCGGCTGCTGACTCGTACGGTTATTGGCGTAGGTTTCTCTGATGGAGCCTCTAATAGCTCTAACAATGTGTGCATTCACTGCCGCGAGATGGACAGGAACTTGTCATCCGCCCTACTGAGTTTGTAGGTGTGTGGCTGTGTAAACAGATCACCTCTTGTACACCCATTTTCTGAGGTTTGTTACAGTGACTCATGGAGGATGTTAACCTTCCCTTCCTGGTCTACTTTTGCCTCTCCAAACTGTTCTTTTCTCATTCCCTAGTTGGTTCTTTCATTCTCTCCCTTTCTCACTCTCTTCTTCTCTGTCTTTCTCTATGGCTCTCTCTCTCTCTGTCTCTCCCTTTCTCTCACTCTTTCTTCTCTGCCTCTCTCTCTTTTCCTTTTTGGTTTCTCCTTCAGCCGTAGTCTGAATTTGCAAACATTATTAACGTCATCTATTCATCCATTCAAATGCTGAGGGAAGATGGTCAAGAACACGTTGGTTTCAAGTAAACAGGTGGTAAAGAAGCAGGAAGTGCCTCGCTGTTTGGCCATTCTCACAGTATTTATACCATACTGTTCTGTAAGCGTCGGCATTTATTGGGAACGAATGTGAAGATATCAGTAACGCGCTCTCTCTTGCGTGGTCAGTGCATCATTAACACTCTTTCCCCTTTCGGGGTCAGCGGGTTGGTGCCAGGGGTTGTGCCCACGTGTGGGGGGGCATGCCCACCGGTGCTGGGGTGCGCCCACTGGTGCAGCCGCTTAAACTGGCACGGCTCCTGCGTTGCGGGTCTTTAGGTCAGTCAGGGCAGGAAGGTGCATGCTCCTCATGGCTTGTGACCCAGCATTCTGTTCTTTGGGCTTCTCCTTGCATATGCCTTCCAGAGATGGAGTCCTGTTGAATATTTAAAGCTTGGTTGACTTGGTTTTGTTCTGCAGTGCTGCAGAGTGGTGTTGGCATGTAAAGGGAGTAGTGACCTTGGCTGAGTCCACCCACCCAGCTCTTACAGAGCAGCATGTTGGCAGGAGCAGAGGGTGGGATTTGTTTAAATGGCTCCAGCAATCCTCTGTGAAGAGTTAATTTTCATAAGTAATGGATATTGGCTTCGTCTCTCTGAGCTTTTGCAGGATTTTCCGGTAGAGTTTAGCGTGCTGTTTTCCGCTGGCTGTTCCCCTGACTGTGCAAAACTTCAGCATGGCCTCACCACTCCAGATTGGCTCAGGTTTCTTCCCTGCTTCAGCTACTTTTTGGAATTTTAGTAATTGTTGAATATTTTTCCCCCGAAAATATTAATTTACTAAGGGAAAACCTCCATTCTAGCAGTGCTGCCTGCATAGCTGAGCAGGGCGGTGTCTGTCCTACAGAGTGAGCGTGTGCTCTGCAGGGGTTTGGAGCTGATAGTAAATTCATTAGCGTGCCGGGCTCAGGCGGCTGGTATTGATTTGATGATGTACGCCATCTAATGTCCGACCTGATGGATGACCTGCTGGGTCCCCTGCCCCGTTTCTGCTAACAGAAACTGCACTGTTACATCAGCGAAGGTGAAATATTCTGGCTAAAAGGAGTCGATTATGTTGATGCACAGGGCGTAGGCATATTGGACGTTTGACGTTTCCAGTGCAAGACATGTTTATTAAGAAATTCTGTAACTGATTAGGTAATATTGCTAAAAATTATGAATCTGTTTAGGTAATTTTTGAAAATTTGTGCAGTGGCACCTTCTGTGTTTTTCCCCATTTTGATCATAATTTTCTTGTAGTTTGGCTCCCAGCCAGTGAAGACCGCTGATGCTAAAATTAATTTCATGTGAATGTTTAGTTAATGATGTAATGTTGTGTATGGTGCCAGCTGCTAATAAGCTGTGTGTGTGTGTGTGTGTTTCAGGTCCTGATTGTTCAGTCTCAGTACCTGCTAATGTTTCCTTCTGGACTCATGAGGAGTACAGCGGGCTGGGCTTGCCACGGGCTTCCCATAAGGCAGTGCTCCACAAAGACGTCATGTGGGTGATCGGCGGACACGTGTTTAACTACACAAACTACCAGATGGTGACAGCGTGAGTTTCCATGCACAACCCCCCCCCCCATACACCCCACTGTGGACCATAAGGTGTGATGATTTTTCTCTCTCTCCCTCTCAGGTTCAGCCTCTCCACTCAGAGCTGGATGTCTTTGAACTGGTCGGTCAACTATGTTACGGCGCGCTATGGCCACTCTCTGGCTGTGCACGAGGTGTGTGCACGCATTCTAAATAATGATGATCACTACTGCCAACCTCTCATCATTCACAGTAAAAAAAAAAAAAAAAAAAAAAAAAGCTTATTTACATATGTTCTGCATGTGTCCTGCGTCTGTCTCTGTGTGTGTGTGTGTGTGTGTGTGTGTGTGTGTCCTGCACGCCATGTAGAATAAGATCTACATGTATGGTGGGAAGGTGGACTCCACAGGGAACGTGACGTCAGAGCTGTGGGTGTTCCACACGCACAACCACTCGTGGGAGCTGCTGAACCCTCGGGTTAAAGAGCAGTATGCCGTGGTGGGCCACTCAGCCCACACCGTCCAGCTGCAGCCCGACGGCTCCGAGCCTGTCATGCTGGTCGTCTTCGGCCACTGCCCCCTCTACGGATACATCGGCCAAGTGCAGCAGTACAATATCGGTCAGCACCTCGTAAACACGTCTGCTCATTTTAGTCTCATCATCTTTTTTTTTATTTATGTGACCTGCAGTTTAAACTATCATTCATCATGATATCATGTCTCTGTGTCGTCGTCCCCCATCCACCTTTTCTCTGGGTGCAGTGAAGAACAGGTGGAGTGTTTTGGAGACGAGTGGGGCGCTGGTTCATGGCGGCTACGGCCACAGCAGTGTGTACGACCCCCAAACACGCTCCATCTACATCCACGGCGGGTACAAGGCATTCAACGCCACCAAATATGGCCTGGCCAGCGACCTCTACCGCTACCACGTTGACGAGAACATGTGGTGAGCTTGCAGGAAGAGAAAGGGCACTGCTGTACTGAGCTCCACCTCACTTCCCAGAAATCAGACCAGCTGTAAACGGCCTTAGAAAGTGCAGCGTACCAACGCAGTGCAGAACCCTTCAGAGTTAGTGGCACCTTTGGTAAAAAGGCCACAGAACATCTCTCATAATTACAGTGTAAAAGCAAACCGAAGAACAGCAAGATATTTTTAGCAAGTACTCTAACATTCGAGTAGGGCACTGTAATTATGCAAGAGCAGGACACGTCTGAAGCAGGTAATGACACGTCACACAGCCCGTCCTGGGACGTGCACGCCCACGCTCCGTGGAGGAGTTGTGCTGGTGACGTGGAGCTGCTTTTTCGCTTCCACTGTGTGCTGCGCTATCCCTGCCCTGCCTCTCCCCATCGCCTCAGTGACGTACCATTGTTGCCGCAGGTCGATTCTGAAAGACAGCGGCTCCTTCCGCTACCTACACACGGCCGTGCTGGTGGGCGGGAACTTGCTGATATTTGGAGGGAACACCCACAACGACACATCCATGAGTCATGGTGCCAAGTGCTTCTCCTCTGACTTCATGGCCTATAACCTGGGTGAGTAAGCATTCCAAACCACTTTTCTAGCACACATGCCCACGTTAAAGTTCTATTTCAGTCATTAAAGATCCTTGATATAGATTTCCAAATTCTAAATTTTAGACTACACTAATAATGTACAGGCTCTCATCGGAGACAAGATTGCCGTGAAACTAGCCAATATTATGCAGTGTTCTTGGTTGTAGCTGACTGAAGGTTGCATGCCAGCTTGTCTGGCCAGTAGTGTCATTTCTCCACATCCCATATCAGTATCTAGGGCAAATGAAGATCTTAAACACTTTATACCACGATAACTTATGACCTTAGTTTCACATACCCACTAACTCTCGCACCCTGCTTGATACGGTACCGATTGGACACCCTCTGTTACTTCACTTGAGGGTTAGATAGGTCTAGGATGTGAACAGTGTAGGTCACCTGGGAATATTTGGTCTTAATATTTTCACTAGTATTACAGTGAAAGATTGAAAGGGTTTTTTTTGGGTCGTGGGGGGGGATTGGGAATATCCATACTGCTTCAATTAACTGTGTTGAAACACTCACGCCGAGATGCCAACACACATTTAGTTTAAATCTCCAAACACTCTCTTCCACACCCTCTGGGTGATTGTCAGACACACAGTAGGCGATTTTCTAGCAGTGGGACATGAAGTAGTCATTAGTTTATGACTGACAGATTCAAACATTTAGAGTCTGCAGGGGATCTAAAAGAATGACCGCCAGCCTGTTCTAGTATCGCTCTGAGTGTAGGAGAGAGATGGTGAGAAAGAGGGAATGATCTTGTAATTAAACAGCAACAATATGGTTTAAAATATGCCATAACAAAGAAAAATACAGATTGGATATATAATCTAAGACGTGCGTTGGGTGTGCAGTTTATATGGAGTTCAAATCTCTAGCGAAAAGCTTACAGCTGGTGCAGGTTGGTGCTCATTTAGACGTGGACACCTGCTTACTGCACATGCTTGACCATGTGGACAGTTTAGCTGTCGCGCAGAAACCGCCTTCGCATGGGCAATTTTCCTGCCTGCTCACACAGAACAGGCCCTGGTCATGTCTGGACAGCGTAGCATCAGGTGGAATGAGCTGTGAATTGGGCCAGCGTTTCCGCTTGCCTGTTCCGACCTGTTCCCTCCGCTGGACTTGTAAATTAAGCAGAGGTCTGTCTGTGCCATGAGATTAATTGCTGTGTTTGAACAAGTTAAATGCTGAACTCAATTAAGCCTAGAGTTACTCTCATGGATGTATTCAGGAACCGAAATCCTCCAGGGTTGCAGTTACCATAAAGTCCAGCAGAGGGCAGTGAACACCAAGACTTGATATTCCATGGACTTTTGCCACAAGTAGGTTCACACAGTATTTCAGTAAGCAGATGACAGTTAGCATCATGGGGAACGCTATTGTCCTTTCATTAATTTCCCTGTAAACTCCTCCCTCTTATTACCCATCATACTCTGGTATCCAATTCCTTTTCAGTACGTTCAGGTCTGCAGTGTGGGACATGGAATAAAACTGGTTCTTGTTAGGAGCCTTGGGATGATGAGTGTTTTGGGAGAATTATCTTTTTGATTTTGTTTGCATGGCTTTCAGAACAAATACCATCACAAAGGATTTCATGACAGTTCAGCTGAGACATGGCATGGGCCAGAAACTATTAACAGAAACAAGGCTCGAACGCAGGTGGTTTGGTAAGAACAGACATGGCCAGTGTGGGTTTAGGAGAATTTAGGGTCATGTCATGTTTTCGTTCCTGGAAAGGGAGCTGATGAATTTAAATGGAAGCATCAACGTGACTTAATTGATTCGCTCCGCTAAATCCTCATCAAGCGGTTAGATGAAGACGGGCCTGTGAAAGAGGGTGGAAATGAAAACAAGATGATGGCTATTGTAAGATATTCACCAGAGTCGGGCATTATTATTTATGTTCATGAGGGGAATTTATCTCGGTCCTTGAATTGTCAGAATAAAAAATGAATTAGGATATCCAGCTAGTAGCTTACTATAGCAGTCCACCACTGACATACCAGGAAAATAGTAGACTTGACCACACATATTTTGGCTAAGGTGGGTTTCCGGCCAAGGCTAAAGGAGTATTACTTCGAGTTTCACTTGCATCCCTTCCACACCAACATCCGGGCATGCTGGGCTTCGAAACCACCCTCGGTGTAACTGATAAGCCACTAAGACCTAATGTATGCTGAGGTTCTTTCCCCAGTTCTCAGGACCCTAAACGAGACTTGAGAAAGACAACTAAGAAAGAGGAAACTGCTCAGCCTCCCGTCCTCTACGTCATTTAGACAGTCATCCATGTCCTTCGTTGGCTGAGTCTGTTGTATTGACAGCTGTGTCATCAGCATGGTGGCGAAGGCTAATGCCTGGCAGCAGCAGTAAACGTGGGAATGGCCTTTCAACAGTGGCCAAGCACACTGCTCCTCCTCTGCCGTCAGCATTTACATTTCCCAAACGACAGCGGCCAGACGGCATCGGAACCGTGACAGTCCTGGTACGCTAACGGTTTCTCTGAGACTTTATGAAATTGGATCTCTACTCGCATAGAACTAGGCTTGGATGTTATAATTACTGCGATTGGGTAATAAAAATGGATTAACAAGAGCAGGGGGTGAATTCAGAAGTTTGTGTTTCCTATTTGCCAATCTTAATCTCTAATAATTTCTCACTGCACACCTGCGTATGCCTCCTAGTCAATTTGGGATGGTGCTAAAAACGCATTTAATGCTGCTGTTGTAGTTGCAGTTCAGATATTTAGTGTACATTACGACTGCTTTATTTTTGTAGTTTTATGTAGAGCGGAACTGCTCCCGCTATTCCTCCAAGCTGTTTAGCCTGATATCTCATACAAGGGAATGTGTGTGGCCATCGTACCATGGCTTATCTTTATATGCCTTTTATATCGTGTTGTTGTTATTATCATTATTATCATTATTATTATTATTATTGCAGTCTCCTGTAGTGTGGAACAAAACGTAAACTCCGTTGCACGTGAGAATTTGAATTCACAAACACCTAATAGAACAGATTAGAAAGGTGTATTCTGGCAGCGTGTTAATGAAGTCGGTAGCGGAAGCAGATGTGGTGCCATTTTGTGAGGGATTGAGGTTCAAAACCAAGCCGTCGTCTCCGCTGTAGGAGCTTCTTCCCCACGTGGAGGACAGCCGCCTTATCGGCACCACCACCAAAGCGGAGGCCGTTAAATCTGAGGTGCAATTACAGCAGGTGCTGCATCCTCTCCCTCTGTGCCTCGGCCTAACAGTGGATACCGTAATTGTTTGCTGGGCAAGCATGCTAGACCCCTCTGTCACGCATTGAAAAGACTGACCGGCAGAAAATTAATCATAAAGGATTGGCCCGTATTTACATTTAAAGGCGGCCCAAATGCGGGTGTGATGAGAATTGAGTCCGTATACCAGGTTTAATCCTAAATGACACTCATTCTTTATGGTAATGCGAATAATTCTGTTACTGAGAAAAACTATGTGGGAAGATGTGAAGGTTCATTTTCTCTGTTGATATACTACCACCAACTCTAATTAAAAGCATATATCCTAACTACAGGACATGGTCTCATTAACTTTGATTTTATACTTTATCATTTAGAACAGAAAATCTACAGAGAAAGAGGCTTTCCTATGCTTCAGTGTGTAGGTAGGCCACAGGGGTTCTCTATCTGCCTTGTTCTTTAGAATAATGGACGCTATCTGCTTAGTCTTGATTTTCCATAGCAGGCATTATTGACCTGTTCTGTAGTCGCTTCCGCTCTGGAACTGTGGCTTCTGAGTGACACCCAAAGAGTCGATCGATGCAAAAACTGATTTCCCCCCCCTGCCTCTGGCTCACTTTAATATTCCTAATTCAAGAATATTAGAATCTGTAACAAGTACAATTTTATAGCTGACAGGAAAAAAGGTGAATTTTCCAGTAAATTACACCCACGCCATGGATCAAGTGGTATCTAGAGTACTGTCTAAGACTAGTTCCTCCATCACAACACTCTGGGCAGGGCTACTGCACGTGCAAACCTGGGAGAGAAGTGTCTTTTAAAACCAAAACACTCATCAGGCTCATTGCATATTTGTTGCAAAACAGACAGTACTAATTTCAGCAGTAATGACTAAACATAGTAGCTGCCTTTGATGTATTCATAAGTCAGTGCTATTGATTTTTTAAAAAGTAGGCTTATAATATAGTTCTTGCTAATTTCTAATAATTTGTTTTATTCCATTGTTTACTGCAGTGTTTGACGTTGCTAGGTCACTGGCAGATGGTTGTTTTGCCTGTTAATCAAATCAAATCAACCGAAATGGAGTGAGACGCAGTTCTCCAGATTGTAATGGCTCTTTTGCTGTCTGTCTTCCAGCATGCGATGAGTGGACGGTGCTGCAGAAGCCGGACCTGCCCCACGACGTCAACCGTTTCGGCCACTCGGCTGTCTACAGCGATGGGTAACTCCACCCTCCTTAAATCCCTTCAGCGACAATGGCTATTATGCACGAGGCATATTGGTTTGGGTGGCCGTGCGTATCAGAAGCGCTGGGTGTGTGAGGCGAAGCCGCTGGTAAGGCCGGGGAGTTATGAGTGAGTCTGAGTCTGCTTACATTTACACGCTGTTACATGACCTCTCCTACATTTCTCTCATATGTGTGTGTGTGTGTGTGTGTGTGTGTGTGTGTGTGTGTGTGTGTGTGTGTGTGTGTGTTTATATGTGGCTGCGTGGCATTGTGTGGTGCTGTTTTGATATAAGCTGCCTACGGTCCACACTCTCACGTCTCACCTTGACACCACCTGCCAACTGGGATTCCGAATCACAATGCCGCATTAAATTGATATAAAACGGAATTATTAATTTAGGCAGTGCTTATGCGCAATAATTATTCACTGAAATCGAAGGCTGCCTTAGTTGCACATGGCAGCAGTAATGTACTACTCTACGCTGTAAGCACTGAAAGGTTTTTGCACTGGTAAGGACGAGAGTAGCCATTGTATTTACACATGCGCATTAAAGCATCACCTCCATTCCAGCAGGACACAGTACGCCACAGTTAAAGATAAAGACACTCTCCACCTGTAGCGATCTGTACTGGACGGGTGTGGTGCAGGGAAAGGCCGCTGTACCAAAAGGCTTATTGGCCGTCGCACATCTGTGGAGTGAGCTGCTCTTCGTGCACCTTTCACTGCATCTGGCTTGTATTACAGGCCCTGCACTGCCACTGCTGATTTGGCCTGTGAAACGCAGCTCCCCAGTTCACTGCTTTATAATCATTTTAGGGCTCCGCTGCCTGCCTGAATAATGGACCCTCGATGCTTCGACTCGATTTCCCCACATTGAGCTGTTTGGAGCAAATCAAGGCATTATTGACCAGTTCTGCAGTTGTTTTCACCCTGAAAGTGTGAGTTGTGAGTGATGCTGACAGAGTGGATCGATGCAAAAAATGGGTGTTTGTTTGGGTTTTTTTTTTTTTTTTCTTGCTTTAATATTTCTAATATAAAAAATATTAGAACATGTAACAAGCACAGATTTTTAGTTCACAGTTCACACACACAAAAAAAGAAGAATTTGCCAATAAATTATACCCGGTCTGTGGATGGGTAGTTTTTAGAGCGCTGTCCTATGTAGCAACTTCTCTTGGGTCTCGGTAACTGCCCTAAGTAGACACAGCTCCCAAGCCTAACTACCAGAAAGAGGTAAAAAGCTTTCATTGAATCCAGCAAGCTGGAAGTTGATGTACTGGCAAAAAGGCGAGTTATTTGCATCCTGCTGGCAAGCAACAAGGCCAGATCATTTGTGTACTTCATAAGAGGCAGATCAGTGCTTTCATTCTGCACTTCAGTCGAGTGTGTGGATAACAGCAGGGGATTTATTACATATCCCTGAGGAGCACTTGCATACAGGCCAAAGGCAGTAAAGAAAGGTGTTTGGGGAAGAAGAAAGATATTGATGAGTTCTTGCCCGGGTGGTTCTCCCAGGAACTGAGATCCAAAGAGGATGTTTCTCTCTTTACATGTCACTAAGATGCCCTTTCTAGACTGTGGATCTCTCAGTCTAACACCTAGTCTTTTATCTCTGTCTTTGTTCTCACTATCCTCACCTAGTCTTCTCACCTTCTTTGTAGTCCTTCCTCTTTTGTCTAATCTCTCCTTATATTCTCTCTCTCTCTCTCTCTCTCTCTCTCTCTCTCTCTCTCTCTCTCTCTCTCTCTCTCTCTCTCTCTCTCTCTCTCTCTCTCTCTCTCTCTCTCTCTCTCAGGGTGATGTACGTGTATGGGGGCTTTAACAGCCTGATGCTGAGTGATCTGTTAACGTATACCCCTGCCAACTGCTCTGCCTACACCTACGCAGAGGAGTGTGAGCTGGCTGTCCCAGGCTTGCGTTGCATGTGGAACTCCAGCAGTGATGCGTGCCTGCCCTGGGAGCCTGTGCAGCCCCTCCGAGCGGAGACCGTGCTCCGCATGTGCCCACTCAGAGCCTGTAAGTAGCAGTGCGGCCTAAGCGCCGCAGCACTGAACAGCTATACGTGCAGATAACCAAGTCGCCTCATGAAAGCATTTTCTCGTTTTTTAGCAGGTTTAAGTTCAGTTACGTCATTATAGCAGATGTGTGCACATACAGTGTCTACCCTTCTGGGTGGGTGTTTCAGACGCAGGCAGCGACAGGTGTGACCAGTACACAGATTGCTACAGCTGCACGGCGAACACCAACGGCTGCCAGTGGTGCGCTGAACACTGCATGGCTGCCCACAGTAACTGCACAGCTGCCTCGGTGAGGATGGAACCCTTGGCCCAGAGAGTACCCCCCCCACACACACACACACACACACACACACACACACACCACCCGCTGAAGGAGATGTGCTCTAGCAATGGAGGTGTTGGAGACGGAGGAACTGGAGCTGGTCGTGGGTTCTTAAGTGTTGGCTTCTGTGTTGATTTTCCGACTCATTTTTGTTGCACTGAATCAGTTTTGGCTCGTTGGAACTGTTTGACTGGGTGTTTTTTCTGTTGTTTTCTAATTTTGTGTGTGTAGTTATTAGAATGTATTAAACTGTACAGTTCTTATATAAAGCTGGGTATTTGCTGCTGTTCTGCCGAGTACAGGGGGCCGTAACAGAGTATGAGGCGTGTCCTAAAGACATCCTCTCATACTCGTGTAATAAGAAGACCAGCTGTAAGAGCTGTGCTACTGACCAGTACTGTCAGTGGGAGGCCAGGAACCAGGAGTGTATCACTTTGCCAGGTAAAACCTCTAATTGCACTGAATGTGAAATGCATGGCAGAATTAATGGTTACTTTAAAATGCAGTCTTAGATGTTCTCCATAGTCAGAATAATGAAATGTGGTGTTGGTGGGGTTTTTTTTCCTTCTCTTGTGTGTGTGTGACAGAGAATGTGTGTGGGGAGGGTTGGCACCTGGTGGGCAACTCGTGTATGAAGCTGATCACGGCGAAGGACACGTATGACAACGCTAAGCTGGCCTGCCGCAGTCACAGTGCTGTGCTGGCCTCGCTCAACACCGCTAAGAAAGTGCAGTTCGTCCTCAAAGAGCTGCAGAGCAAATCTGCACAGGTAGGTGGTGCTGCTCTCCTGTACTGAGCTGTCCACTCTTGCAGTCTCAATGTACACAGTGTACTGCCTCCTCCTTCTCTCTCAGGATAATACTACAGCTGTAGTATATGAGGAGTGTGCACTGATGAAAACTAACTTTGTGGTTTGTCCCTGTTTGTGTGATTTGTGTGTGTGTTTGTGTAGTCTAAATCAGTGGTGACCCCTTGGGTGGGTCTGAGGAAAGTGAACGTGTCCTACTGGTGCTGGGAGGACATGTCCCCCTTCACTAACTCCACTCTGCAGTGGTTGCCAGGGGAGCCCAGTGATGCTGGCTTCTGTGGGTACCTGGCCGAGCCCAGCTCAGGTGGCCTGAAGGCAGCTGCCTGCATCAACTCCTTCAATGGCAGCCTGTGTGAGCGACCAGGTAAGGCCGCTCAAAAAGAAAACACAGGTGGTTGCTTGGCGACAAAGACTTCTATAGACCAATGGATGCTGTACACCACACACACAATATCTCTCTCTCTCTCTCTCTCTCTCTCTGTAGCCAACCACAGTGTGAAGCAGTGTCGCACGCCCTGTGCTTTGCGCTCATCCTGCAGTGAGTGCACAAGCGGAGGCTCTGAGTGCATGTGGTGCAGTAACATGAGGCAGTGTGTCGACTCCAACGCCTACGTGGCCTCCTTCCCCTTTGGCCAGTGCATGGAGTGGTACACTATGAACAGCTGCCCACGTAGGTCCTCTGGCCCGCCGGCCCCGCACACATATACCTGAGCTCATAACTAGGACCATTAAAGCTACCACAATAATACATATTAGTTCTACGGCGCTGGAGATGTTACTATGATAATGACTTCCGGGTATATCATGTATCGGAAACTTGCCGTTAAGGTACCACGTCATGATAAGTTACAGTGGGAGGAAGGAGCGCGTTCAGTAACCACCCTGGGTTATCTAACATTGCAGGCTTTAACTGCTACTGCTACAACCACAGAAACAGAACAGTACATAATAGATACCTCAGCTGTTGGCGTGTGCAATAAGCACATCGGCTGCTAAATATCCCAAATATTTGCTACTGTTTGAACTGGTTCAACAGACCTATACAAATAAACAAAACTAAACATACTGAGGTGTGTATGAACAAAATTAACAAAACTATAAACACTGAAGTGGTCTTTCTGTTGGGGCTGCTGCTAACAACCGTTTGATAGTCGAATTATCTATTAATTATTGCAACATATAATCAAATGATTGAATTACTCAGTGGATCTTGTTTAATTATCAGCTTTTAAATGTAGCTAGAATTTGTTATAAGCATGTATAACTAACAATAAATATGAATAATTAATTCAGATACGTATTTTAATGAACTTTCCAGCTTATATAAAAGATAAATAAAAATTTCAATATGCAATTTTTTTCTGTGAAAATTTAAAGCAAGGTTAAGCAGCGGAGCAACAATAAAACAACAAAGCTGTAGCACTTCATCAAATGAATCAAATCAGAATGTCTGCATTTCAAAGAAATTAACCCGAGGGCAAGGACAGCAGCCTCTTCAGACTAAAGCTGATATAAAAAGACATTTGTTAAACAAAAGAGAAACATTACTCCAACACACTGTTTCAAAAAATCGAAATCCAAGCCACATTTTTGGTTCTTGGTTATAGAATCATGTGTAGATATAGAAAGGCATTCTAAATAAATGATGCCTTTCTATGTGTTATATTTCATAGAACATGTGATGGTGACTGTGATGGTGATGCAACATTTAAGATTCACTGCTTTTTCCATAATGCAGAGAAAACAAACTCATCTCAGTAGAGAAGCTGAGAAAGTTCATTTAAACTATGTGGAAGACCACACTCACACCAATACCACGGTGTTAACAGACATTTTATTACTGTTACAGTGGGAATACCATAAAGTTATGGGGAGATGTTTATTGAATAAACATGGATAGGAAAAACATGCGCAACAATCAATGACTAGAATTCTGTTAATTACCAGGAGTATTAGGTTCAAAAGAATAACCATCTTAACAGGCAACCAAGCAAAATTTAAGGCAAATGATTTGTGGTGGATGCAGGTAGCTAGCTAAACTAATAAAGAAAACAGAAGAGAAACAAAGAGGAACCTGTGGGGGTAACCAGCTGGTTAATCTTTTTATTGGTCAACAAGACAAACAAATGGAGCTCATCAATCAACAACTTTGTAATGAAAGCATGCCTACAGTATAATTGGAGGACCGTCTGGAGGTGCATGCGTGTGTTCCATTGGCTCATCTGCATAGCGCGGAGAGAACGCAGGAGCATACGTCTGACTTTGAGGTGCCAGGTTAGCGTGCAAGGAGGTAAAGTTGGTCTTTCATCCCACTGCCCAAATGGCAGTGAAAGGAGCATCTTTTCCTGTTTGATGGCTCTGAGAGAGCGTGTGCTGTTCCTTGAAGTCGTTCTACTGACTCTGAGAGTGATGATGTCTGATGATGGTCAGGAGTCCAGGGTGCTTAGTCTGAGGAATTGGACCTTCATAGCTGGCTCGACCAGAGAGCTACAGACCTTCGCGGGCAGGTCCCTCCGAAGCGGGAGTTTGGGTTCATTACCGGCAGTACAATGAACTCCAGTTTTAATCAGCCCATGTAGGGGAGTTTACTTGACATTAGCTAGGGTAAGCAAATTCTGACAAACACATGCTAAGGATAAGAAACTAGTCAAGAAAATGAAAGGAACAAAAGAAAACATTAAAATTAGAGTGTGGTAAGCAAACTAACGTAGCCTGGATTTGGGTCTTCATAGCTGTTTAGCGAGAGGTTATTGACTTAGTTCAGAAAATGAAAAATCAGAGCCTTTGCATTTGAGGGGGAAAAGGGCTTCCCTAGTTCATGCATATTCAGTAGCCTTTGTGTTCATGATTGGAGGAAAAGAATTTAGCTTCTACAGGAATACATAGGATCAACTACAAAGAAAAAGAAATTAAAAAATATATATATATATATTCCTACCCATTTCTGCCTAAAGTTTGGATAATCAACTTAATTACTTTCCTGTTTTCTAGAAGTTGCAAACTACTAGTTTTAATATATTGTCCAATTAGTTCATGTAGGATTTCTGGTAAACACAACTAGGAGTGAGTAACAATTTGTTTACAATATGCATGAGGTAAGCAACATACAAATTGGATAATCTGGGTGAATAATGCAAATGAATAAGGAACAAGTAATGAACAGAACAATGCGACAACAAATGCTTATGAAATAACAGGCTCAAACACCACAATTTGGAGATCATATTAAACAATGAGTAATGTATAGTTATTTTATCATTTGACATCATATTAGATTAAATGGCAAGTTGTTACTTTGAGAATCTGTGGGATGAGAGAGGTTAATTTCCCTGGTAGAGATTTGAGTGTAATGGAATTTATAGCCAGTTTCTTGAAGTATAAGGCTAGTAAGCTTTTCTCCTTTTCATCCATAAGTTTATGGCATCAATGGAGAGGGGGCTAAGGGTCAGAATGCCAGACCATCTTGGTACCAAGGCCGTTTATGGCTTTGTTGCTAAACCTCAAAGCACCAGTAGGTCCTGGGTCTGGTCCGTGGCCCGGGGTGGGAGAGCGCCCCCCTTTGACCAGGTCAAAGTTTCCTCAGGGGAATAATTTGTAGTCTGTCACTCACAACAGTCCTTTACCTTGAGTTTATTACATGGTGTCAGAAGCTGGTGAACAGACTTCCAGTCACAAAAGGTGAAGTTTATTGCTCCAGAGAGCTACTGTTTCACGAAACGAGGGGAGTGGGCCGAGTGGAAGAAATGCTTTACTCGCTGTCAGACAGCGACAAAGCTGGTTAAACGGGGGGGGGGCAGTGTTATGAGTACTCTCATTTATGCATTAGGCAGGGAGGCAGAGAACATTTTTAGCAGAAACAGAGAGAGATTATACTGTAGCAAGTTTGATGCCTAATTTATCTCGAAGCATAACCTCATTCACGACAGGGCCTGCTTCCACCAAAGTACAAAGACGAAAGGCATACATTGAGTCTTCATCATCAAAGGTGAAAGGGTAAATAGCCCACTCAGCAGACCAATGTTTCAGTCAGTGGGTCAAGTAGAAAGTGTTTTCCCGCCCGGATACACATGAAACCAGTAAAGGAGGAACTGGAGACAATAGAGTCCAGCAGCATCATTGAAAGGATGATAGAAAAAGTGATGCACCCCCATGGTGTTAGCCCCAATGAAATCGGAAAATGTGCATATCACCTAAGTCTTTATTAAAAGACTTTAATAAAGTAGTCGGTTATAAAGACTTAATAAAGTAGAGGTTTATACTGCCAGTAAAGGAAGAAATCATTGCAGGACTGAGCGGGTCCACAGTGCTCTCGTCACTAGATGTTATGGCAGGGTAAATTCTGCTCGACAAAGACTTTTATCACTCCTTTAACCAGATACTGTTTCAAGCATCTCCCTTTTGGTGTCAGCAGTGCCTTGAAACTTTCCAGAGGAAGATGGTGGAAACACTGGATAGCCTAAAAGGTGTGGCAGTATATATGGATGACATGATTGTCTAGGGTAAAGACATGGAATAACACGAGTAGCACCTAAAGAGGGTGTTGGAAAGATTAGAATCGGTCTGAGCCTGAATGCCGAGAAGTACGTACTGAGGCAGAGGAAGTTACACTTCTTAGGTGACGTGATTGACGCGGAAGGGGTGCACCCTGATCCAGCTAAAGTATCGACGAGCTCTCTGAAATCATCTGAGAAAGGGTACTAGGATTAGCTAACTATCAGGGCAAAGTACATCTCCAGTCTCACCGCAGTTGGTCAACCATTGTACGAGCTACTGAAATCTAAGTGGACATCGGGTCCAGCACAGTAGTCATCATTCCAACAAATCAAAAAATTGCCTACATCAGCACACAGTCTTACATACTACGACATCAACAAACCTACAGCAGTTTCAGCCGATGCAAGCAGTTATGGGATCAGCGCCATGCTGATGCAACTCCATGGGCAAGATTGAAGAACCGTGGCGTATTGCTCCAGATGCCTGAGCGAGGCTGAACCCAAGTATGCCCAAATAGAGAAGGAGTGCTTAGCAAGTGTGTTGCCCTGTGAGCTATTTGATAAAGACTTGTATGGCCTAGAGGGATTCCATTGATCATGGACCACAAACCCTTAGTATCTTTGATCAACTATAAAGATCTGGATAACGTACCGATTCAGTGCCTGAGATTTTTGATGAGGTTTAACCCTATGGCAAAGTATGCACCAGGCATGACATTAGTTGTAGCTGATGCACTGTCAAGAAGCCCCTCCAGAGACACAGAATGACACTACATGCACATGGATGTGGAGTGCTGCATTGCATCCGTAATCAAATTAATTCCTGCTACAAAACAGAAAGTGGACTGCATCCGAGATGCCAGAGCAGCAGATGAGAGGTTGCGAGTTCTGATCAGATACATACGGTCAGGATGGCCAGAGCACATTGAGAAAACACCAGCATTAGAGCTGTGAAAACTCTGCACAACAAGTTTGTAACTAGAGGTACCTGGATAGTCATACCAGTGGCACTGAGAGCTGATATATTAGCTCATATTCTCGATAGTCATCTAGGCTTATCTAACTGCAGGGACAGGGCAAACAGCTCAGTATCAAAAATCAAAAACAAGGTTCTAGATTGTCAATCAACCCATGAGTTGAGATGAGCTCACTCCAGGGAACCACTGCTCTCCACGCCGCTTCCAGACCATGGTAGAGAATTGGCCTTGACCTGTGTGAACACAACAAGCAAAACTATCTGGTGGTATCAGATTATTGCTCCAGTTATCTAGAAATCCTGCATGTGCCAACGACAACTAGTGCTCAAGGAGCGCTATTTTTTAAAAAAAACAAAAAGATCCTCCTCTTGCACTACTGTGCTACCAAGTGAGACCATGCAGCAGTGCAGTTGCCAGCCCAGCTGAGCTATTAATGGGTCGTAAAATCTGTCCAACCCTACCCACACCCGACAGCAACCTGCTGCCTAAGTGGCCCCGCAGAAACTGCATGGAGGCCAGGGATGCTGCGGAAAAGTGGAAAAGAGCCCATTACCAAAACAAACGCCATAGAATGAGATGTTTAACCACTTTGCGGCCAGGTGACACCATCTTGGCTAAGCTGGATGATCAGAAGCTCTGGTTGATGTTCACAGTCGTTACCGCCAAGAGTATTACGCCGAGGTCTTACTTCATTGAGAAGAAACAGTGTGTTGCGCTTCGACATAACTGGCGTCATCTCCAGGCAGTCCCTCAGGACAGCCCAACGTTGTTGCGACACACACTGCGAATAATGGCTGTAACCAATCTTGAGGCATTCTGATGAGCCTGAAGGAGCCTTGTATATCACATGGGGGCAGACTGTCCACTACTGATGGGCTGACCCAGACAAGGTCTGAAAGAATCAGTAGGCCAATAAAGAGACTGGACTTGTTAGAGTCCACGTTGTGGATGTGGGGCAAGTAAGGGAAAGAAAGGCACTGCTGAACCATTTGAGTTGAATGGACTGTTCAGAGTAGTAGAATATTATAGGGTAGTATTTTGTTGAACCAACTCTCGCAATATTTGTTAAAAGGAAAGTTCTTGAGATGCATGTTACAGGGTTTTGTCAGCTGATATGTGGATTGCAAACTTAATTTGAGAAGGAATTCAGTAGCGTAATACTGTCTAATGTTTGGGGAAATTACTCAACACTGTAGGCTGGTGGAAGAAGCCCAAGTGTCATTTTAATAGAAGGGCATTTCATAATGATTGTACAGCTCTACCCCAGTGAGGGGAAAGGGAAATTTAAAAGGGGGAGATGTAATAGTAGACAGCAATCACAACTTTTGAATTGAGAGGTGTGGCAATAAAGTGTTGTTGGTTGATCTGAACTGGGTACATATATGCATACAGCGTTTGTTTGTTTTCTTATTAAAAAGGGTACTCTGAGTGACCAAAGAGTTTCCTGTCCTTTATCTTGAGTTTATTACAATGGTGATATAACAGTTCTGGGTCTGAGCATTCTAAGTCAGCACAAAAAAACCCCATAGTGACGTCACCAACTAATTGACAAGTAAATTCATGGCACCCTTATTTTCTGTGTAGATAAATGTGATATGGATATCACAGTGTCTAGCAAAGACTTTCCAGCTATTTTTCCAATTTTTTAAAATTAATGCAACATTTCATGTTGCCAATGTAGTATGTTATTCGAATCGAGTATCTCTTTAAATCTGGTTAGTCATCAACTAACTGTAGTGACTCATGTGTTTTGAGACATGTATTCAAATTCTAGTAATCTGTTATAGTAGGTTGCTTTTGAAGAGTTCTGGTGTTTGCGTGTGTGTTTGCACAGCGGAGAACTGCTCTGGCTATAGGACGTGTTCTCAGTGCCTGGATCAGCCTGGTTGTGGGTGGTGCACTGACCCCAGCAATACGGGACGGGGCCAGTGTATGGAGGGCTCCTACCGTGGGCCAGTCCAGACCCTGCTGCATGCTCCATCATCCATAAGACCTACCCTCATCTCTGCCCCTCCGCCAATACTTAATGTGAGCTTATGTCCCCAGGAAAAAAAGTTCAACTGGTCCTTCATACAATGTCCAGGTATGTCATACATGCACATATAACTACAACTGCATGCACGCACACACACCTTCACTATGCAATCATGCACAGTAATGCCTTCTCCTCATATAGAATTACATTTTTTTC
>NC_137508.1:10707500-10717500 GCF_041902795.1 Electrophorus electricus | reverse complement strand
ATAGGCTTGCGCTTCTGTTTAATCAGAAGCATATGAGTGGGGTTAGTGCCCCCGCAAAGAATTAGATTCATGTAAAGTTATTTTTATAGTCTTTGAAAAACTGAAACATATTGCTTTTATTGTTCATGTTTCATTTGGCAAGCAGGGTAATTTCCTAAGCAGACTGTTTGATGTTGTAGTGTAATCACACAACGTGCAGTTGTCTCCAGAGAAGCATCTGAGCATCTGTTTCTAACCACCACTCACTACAGCTTGACTTAGCCTGGAGGCCCGTAAAACTAATTATAGCCAAAAAAGCAATACATGAATGTGAAATCTTTGTGCTTTGTGAAAAGATCTTTTAAAATGTATTATATAGGGCTAATGATAAGTTATTAAGCAGAGGTATAATTTCAGGATGTATTTTTTTTTCTCTTGTATAGCAAAATCGAGATCTAGACATGATCATCAATGCCTCCAAGAACTTTAACCTCAACATCACCTGGGCAACCAGTTTCACAGGTACTATTCTCATTGCTCCTGATGATGGTGTTTAAGGTGAATGTAGTTTTAAACTTCAAACTTCAGCCTTTTAATTGGTTTTCGTCTTCTGTACTCCTTTCACTCTCAGCTGGTACTCAGTCTGGAGAAGAGGTTCCCATTGTCTCCTGTAGCAGCATAAAGGAGTTTAAGGACAGTTTCTCCAATGAGAAGTTTGATTTTCGAAGCAACGTCAACATCACCTTCTTTGTTTATGTCAGCAACTTCACCTGGCCAATCAAAATACAAGTATGTTTTGGGCAGGGTGCATCTAAGGTCTTAAATGTGGGTCATTTACCTATAACTTGGGTTTTGTTACTAGAGTAACAAACACACAGTAAATAAGGTTAATAAGTCCTTACACCCTCATGAGTCATTTGTGTAGCCATGCATAAGTGCCATTCTCCCTCTCCTTTCCTCACACTTCCCCCTCTCTGTCCCTTTCTCAATCCCTCTCTCCATCCTGTTGCATGGCCAGGCAGCCTGGGCTGGAAGTTATTTGGCTGTGTTCTCCTCCCCCTCCTCCCATGCTTGTGGGGCCAGCGTAGCTCTGCTCTGCTGGGACTGGGCGAACTCGGGATGTGTGTTTGGTTGTCTGCCTGCCCAAAGGGCACCTTCACTTTTCAGCTCATGGAGGACAGCTAACTTTTCTAAGCGGCGTCGTGGCTTCTCACTTTCCCTGGCCACCTGGATGAAGCCTGGATACACACTCCTCGCCTCAGGAAGAGTGCGTGTCGCGTGGATAAGCGAGAGATTAAGAGAGAGGCTGCAGAGTCAGTGGGGAGGTGAGTTTGTGGAGGACAGACAAGCTGCTGTTGGGAAAGGGGGGGGGGGTTTGTGGGAAGGAACAGGAGAGAGGGCTTCTGTATGGGGCCTTAGAACAGTGTGGCATTTAGAAGGTCCTCAGCAAACATGGAGCAAGCTGCAGTGTCAAATGGAATGTTAAGTTGAAACACATGGTGCTTTGAGGAAGCATGAGACAGAGGGAGGGTAGAATTGAGAAGAGCGAATGGACAGAGAAAGAGGAGGCACAGAGAAGAAGATCTGAAAGCTGAAGAACAGTTTCATCTCAGCCTGCAACAGCGAGATCCTAGCTCCTTTTCTTTTCCCGCTTTACTTCTGAAGGTCCCAGCTCCACTATCCTTCTGCTTTTATTCACATGTGGTCAAAGGCTCTGCGCTGTCTGTAGCATTTCGCCAGGGGATTGGAAACGTGTGTGCGAGGACCTTTTTTTAATATGTAGCGTTTCTGCAGGCTTTGTGTATGCGTGTGCGCATGGGTCTAAGAGAGAGTTAGGGGGAGAGAGCGATTGAAAGAAATGAAGTCTTTTTTTTTCCCTCCCTTTTTAGCTAGTTTCTTTCTCTCTCTTTCATTAGGAACCAGCACATAAGCCAGAGGCAAGAAGTCTACCTGTTGTTATTTGCAAAAGTTCAACTTTCTAGTAGCGGGGTGGGAGGCAGGGAGAGAATTTGCCTCACACTGAGAGTTTGAGCTGGAGCAGCTGGCGACATGCCCTGGCATTCCAGCTTTAGAATCCAGAATGTTGGAGCATATCATGCTGCATGACGACAGGCTCTTCAGTGCCTAGCTCACGCTTCCACTCTGGCTGCTTAGGATTCACTCCTTTTCTTTTTTCTTTTTTCCTTGTTGTTTAATAATTTGGCACAACTAAGGGCCCCTTTGAAATGTTCCCCTTTGCAAAGCTGTTCAGAGATATTTTTGTTTCCTCTTTTTTAATTACGGTTTGGCTGGTCATTCGTCGTTCCTGCATTGTCCTAGCTGTGAAAGCAATCATCAAAGTGTGGCCTTGCTCTGACTGGCACTCTTCCCAGCTCTGTTAGTTGGCTGCTTGTGAGAATTTCCCATCGAACTAGCAGTTGTCACAGTAAAAGTCTCCTCCCAGGAGTGCAACTGGCATATGCCATACTGTAAAATATTACCGTAGAACAATTTATTTATAAAGATCTGCAGCCTTGGGCCAGTAGTTGGTTGTCAGTCAGACAAACTAGTGCGTATCAGGATTTGAAGGCCTGAGTTTGCAGTTTGATGTTCTATGATGATAGTGAGTTTACTAAATGTAATGAGTGATATGTCGTTTTCTCTTTGTGCTTTTGAATTTATTCTGATTTGCAGTCCGATACCAGTAGTTTTAAGCCTTTGTGCATTTTCTGCTTGTCGAAAAGGAACAGGATAAATTATAATATTCAGTTGATAGCTTTGTTTGCCATTAAGCATTTCAGGCATTTAAAATGCATGTGAGCACTCCAACATATACCACTAGTCAAAACAATGATGTGATGTGTACTGTTGAGAGAGAACAATGAAACACTGATGTGACATATTTCCTTTAAGTTGGCCGTGGGTCAGCAGGTTAGATTGTATTCCTCAGTCTTGTTAGTGTTTCCCACAGAGAGCAGCGTCTTTTTGTGAGGGGACTGTTCCACTTACTGCTGGGTAGAAGCGTAGTAGCTCTGGTGTTGGGGGTTTAGCGCAGGAGGCTCTAGACTGTATGAACATTGCGAACTGTTAAACGATGTGGATGCATTTTAACTCGAGGCTAGTTTTTCTTATGTGTGAAGCGTGGGCAGTGTAGCCGCCTGCAAAACCCTGCTGCATCAGGCTTTAGTAGAGCAGATAAATGGCAGTTGTCACGATTTAGACTGCCACAAGAGAAAGCAGGGTGAAGTTATATACTTGTGTCAAAGAGGATAATTGCAGCATGATTGTTTAGTAAGTAAGTAAGTCTATTTTTTTATATTCAAGCTCAAATTAATTCAAGCTAATGAAATAAATAGCTAAAACGGATACAGTTCATTAGTCCATGTAGTTTTTATTGTTTGAGGAACAGCAAGCATGACCAGCTCAACAGGTTTGAAGCACTCGTACATTTATTTTGTGTCTAAGAAAAAATTCCAGATATGAGAAAATTGGTGAGTGTGGCTAGTCCTCTTAAATCACTTCTACATGCGATTCAAGATCAAATCTGTTAATACAAGTGATTCTTTCATCAGGCCCAGTGTTTTTATATAGTACTCAGTGAAATGAAAAGTATATTAAAAAATCTTTACTTATCCCACCTTAGCAAACAGCAATTTCTTTAATACAAGAAGCTAGTAGCTATAGAGCAGTTAAAGTTGGTAAAAAGACACTGACCCAAAGCACATACCTGAGATTCATATTCATATAGGTGCATAACTCTCCTTTCCCTTACTCATCCCATTACTTGTTTCTCACTTTATGCTGTTGATTTGATTTTGAATAGACTGCAATTGCAATTTTTTACCCATCAGTCTCCCATAATGATGAAGTGAAAACATGTTTTAAGCGTTTCAACTAATTAAACTAATTAAAATGAAAAACTGAAAAATGTAATTGACAAAAGTATTCAGATCCTTTATTCAGTACTTTTGTAGAAGCCCCTTTAGCAGCGATTCCAGCTGCAGCTCTTCTTGGATGTGTCTCTACAAGCAGATCCACCAGGATTTGGGCAGTTTATCACATTCATCATGGGAGATGCTCTCAAGCATCGGAAGCCTGGACAGTGAAACGCTGCCGAGACTGAGGAACTGCTGTCTTCAGGTCTCTCCCCAGATGTGGTTCAAATCTGAGTTTTGGCTGGGCCACTCAAGGAAGTTCAGAGGTTTCTCCTCTGTTGTTTTGGCTGCATGCATTGGGTCATTGTTGTGTTGAAAAGTGAACTGTCACCTCAGTCAGAGGTTGGGTGTCCTATGGAGGTTTTCTTCAGAGTTCTGCATTTGGTGGTATTCATCTGTCCCTTAATTGTTACCACTCTCTGTGTCCCTGCTGCTGAGAAACGCCCCCACAGCATGATGCTGCTACTGCCCTGTTTCACTGCAGGAATGGTATCAGCTATCTTATGTGCAATACCTGTTTTGCCAGACATTGTACTTGGTGTTTTGCCCAAAAAGATACATTTTCATTTCACTGGACCAGAGTGTCTTTTCTACATGTTGCCAGAGTCCTTTATATGTCAATTAACAAATTCTAAGTGAGCTTTCTCTTGCCACTCCGCCATAAAGGCCTGATTTAAGATGAATAGATGGTTGTCTGTCCAGTTAGAATTAAGGGAACACTCTCAATGAAAAGATTCAGTTTGAAAATCTTTACTGATATTAATTGTGTATTTTTTTGAGAACAAAATGATGTAACTACAGTCAATGGAAACCAAAATCATCAACTCACTGAGGGGTGGATTTGAAAATCGAAGTAAAAAATATTTAAATCACAGGATCATCTTAATTTATGTGAATTTCATCTTGGCAACTCCTAATTTGACTCAGTAGTGTGTATGGCTCCCACGTGCCTGCATGCACCCCCAGCAACATCTGGCTGTGCTCCTGATGAGATGGCTGATGATGTCCTCGGGGATCTCCTCCCAGACCTGGATCAGGGATCAGAGCTCGTGGACCGTCTGTGGAGCTGCTTGGCAACGATGGATACACTGATGCATAACGTCCCAGAGGTTCTCAGTTGGATTCTGTGCCATCAGTGCCTTCGTCTTCCAGGAACTGGCTGCGCACTCTGGCCATGCAAGGCTGAGCATTGTCCTGCACCAGGAGGAAGCCAGGGCCAAGTGCACCAGCGTAAGGACTGACTGTGGTTCTGAGGGTTTCATCCCGGTACCTACCAGCAGTCATGGTAACACTGACTATTGTCCGTGGATATGCCTTCTCAGACCATCACTGACCCACTGCCCATCCGCTCATGCTGGATGAAGTTGCACGCAGACTCTCACATCTGTCACAGGTGCTCAGGGTGAATCTGCTCTCGACTGTGAAGAGAAAAGGCTGCACCTGCCTGTTCTGATGTTCTCTTGTGGATGCCAATCGAGCTGCACGGTACTGTGCTTTACTGGTCCCACTACAGGATGTCAGGCGCTCATGCCATCCTCACGGAGTTCGTTTCTGCCTGTTTTTGAGAGTTTGGTCAGAGACATGCACACCATTAGCCCATAGGAGGTCATTTTGTAGGGCTCTGGCAGTGCCCCTCCTGTTCCTCCATACACAAAGTAGCAGATATCAGTCCTAATGCTGGGTTGATCCCCTTCTAGGGCCTTGTCCAGCTCTCCACATGTAATGGCCTGTGTCCTGGTATATCCTCTGTACTCTTGAAACGGTGCTGGAGCAAACCGTCATACGATGGCACGTATGGATGTGATATCCTGAAGGAGCTGGACTACCTGTGCAACCTGAATGAATGGGCTGCAGGTAGCACCTCATGCTACCCGTAGTGAAAAGGACACTAGTAAAATGCAAAACTACGGTACTGCAGAGAAGAATCAGTCAGGAGGGATAAGGCGAGAATAATTGTCTATGGCCGCCACCTGCAGACCCATTCTACTGTTTGGAGTTGTTGCCTCTCCAGTGCAACTGTTGTCACTTTCATTTCCGCTGAAGCAGGTGACGTTGATTACTTCATATTGATATCACAGTGATGTTCGCTTGTCTAACCTTGCTTGTAGTCCTTCTGCCATCCATTTTACCATAGAAGCCCACTGATAATGCAGTTTTGTGACATTAAGAGCAAAGTAACATATTTGTGCAGGTAAAACTACTTCTCCTCCAATGTTAACATGTAGATCTGACATATTGAGCTCATCATGATCTTTTAATGTGTCTTCATTCCAAGTATAACTTCTGAGTTTCCAAAGTTACTTGCTTAACTGGGTTTGCCTTGGCTAGCTAACATTGTCTTCCCTTTTCGAACGATTTCAGCAGTCTCCAAATTCTGGCTGAATCTGTTTGTACAGTCAGTTGCACCATAGCTGCCATTTTAGATGTTTTGTTTTCACAGCATTCACACTGAACAGTACCGCTGCCACTCTGCCAGTCTTTCTGCCACTCTGTGGGCTTAACCGAAGTGACTCCTGCTAAATGTGATGTCATGCGTATACCCTCTGTTAGCAGGTCACTACATCCTGGCCACAGAGAACGCTGGGAGGGATTTTTGGGAAGTGGGGCTCAGCCATTTTTGTGTGTGGCCAACTGTTTTGGGGTATTTCGACTTGCAGATTAGGGTTCTTCAGTGTTGTATCCTGTGTAGATAGTTCATTGTTTACAAATGGATATCTTGGTGTGCTCATTAGAAATGATTTCAGTATTATGGCTTCATAGAAAAATGACATTGTTACTCATGCTTGCTCTCTTTGTCTGCATCACTTATTCAAGCTTCCCTGCCTGTTCTTCTCTGCAGATTCCTTTATGCCAGTTTAATGCATCTGCATTTCTCAAACCCTCACTGCAACCTTCCACACCACATTTCCAGGGATGCAAATTCCAACTTTTCACAAAAATTCTTCATGCATGGCAACACATCTGAACTGAGGAATCAGTTAGCACTTATCGATGGGGGGAATCTTCAGCAGGGGGCAGTGTTAGTCCAGGGTTGGGGAATTGCTCACACACCGAAAATGGACATGCAACACAGTTAATGGTATCTCTCCTTCCCTTTCAGATTGCTTTCTCCCAGCACAGTAACTTCATGGATCTGGTACAATTCTTTGTCACATTTTTCAGGTTAGAAACTAATATATATATAATATATATATCTCCATTGTATTAAATTGTTAACATGTATGTCTGTGCATGTAGCTGTATGCATTTGTACATACCTGTGTGTGTTCTCCAGATTTACATTTGACCAAAGGATTGTTTCTAAGAACTATAGTAATGCAGTTGCAGGAAGAGTTTAGCGAACCCTTTGGAATTTCCTGGACTTCTGCCTGAATACGACCTAAAATGTAATCTTATCATTTAATTAGAAAAGAAAAAGCAGTTGAACTCACATGAGTGAGCTTATGTCTATGTGTATGTATTCTTTAACTTCAATCTAACATGTCCTGTTCCTCTAGTCAAAGCTGTTTCATCTTAGGAATTTGGGATGTCTTAAACACCCAAAAGTTCAAAGTTTACAAGTCTACAAGCTTGACAGTCTACAAACCATAGTACTGAGCATGTGGGTGGTACTCAGCACACCAAATGGGGAGGTCACTGGTTTCTTCTCTGATAGCTTCCCTTTAAATATCATTTTTGTTTGCTGTTTCTCTTATGGTAGATTTAAGAAGTCAGACGTTATCATAATAGCGTTCCTGCCTCCAACCGTGCTCTTTTATAGAGGATGTTTTCCTAACAGTTAACTTTTCAGTACTTTCAACTTATTAATGAAGTGGTTCCCAAACTTTTTCTGCAGTGCAGAAAAAGTAGATAAGATAAGAATATCTAAGGATAGATAAAAATATTTTCGAGCTCCTCCATGCCCACATGTACACGTCTTTTACTGCATTTGCCTTGATGTGCCCCGGGGCCATGCCCCCCACGTTGGGAACTACTGCATTCATTTCAATAAAGAAATAGCAGTGCAAACGGCTATGTGAATTGTTTGTTAAATAAAACATCATTTAATTATGATTAAAAGATTGGCTCATACTTTAAGAGGAAATTTCGGCAGTTCAAAAAGATTGACCAACTTTTTCTTCCAACTGTATGTCACCAGTATTTATTCTCACCCAGAGCCAAATTCAGTCACACAGGGAGCAAACAGGTTTTTTTTTGTTTGTTTGTTTGTTTGTTTTTTTTATATCACTCTCAACACCCTATTTCTCATGTTTGTCTCACATGTTGAAAAAAGCACTGTTGGTTATAGTTGTTAAAGCTTCAGCTATAGGAAAGTAGGACAGTCACCTAGATTAGAGTACGTATCTCTTGCCACACATACACATTCATGCGCACACACACTCGCACTTGCACTGTGGTATGGTTAGCAATGGTTCACCGTCATTAGTTCTGTCAGTTCAGGCACTGTGATGAATTACACTGACTCTGCACTCTTTCAGGCTTGGTAGGAGTGAGGTTGGGGAGAGTGTATCCCCCCTGCTTCAGATGCATTTTGGATCTGAATCATTGCTTCTATTAAGAAAGGGTCTCAAGCTTTTAGTAGTTTTCTGTTCTGTCCATCCTGAGTTCTGCAGACACCCGCATCCAGGGTAAAATATGTAGTGTTCAGGAGAAAAATGAGGTGGATAACGAATGAGAGTGGAAAATTGGACAGACGGATACTGCAGAGCACTAACAGCTGCAAGATCATCCAGCAATGCTGAAGACCTTGCAGCACAAACACACCCTCATACCCAAATTAATACACAGCCATCCAAATTCATATTTATTCAGACTTAAGCAGATGTGTGTGTCACACAAATGCACAAGCAATGGTTATGTATATCCTTATGTCTCAACAGTGATAGAGAGCCAGTTAAAGTCTGTGTGTGTAAATGTTTGAGGCTGTGATTCACCCTGGAGAAACAGACCCTACTAGAACACAACTGATAGACAGATTTATTGATATCTGAAGCTGATATTTAGTTTCTCTTATATGGTTATCAGTGTTAAATGGCCTTCAGAAACAGCGGTAACTGAAGCCCAAACTGCGTGACTGATCTTTTAATATCTTTATCGCTATAGATTTAAAAAAAAAAATCCTGTTGGTTGGAATATGGCCTGAAGAGGTCCCCCCTACCCCACCCACCCTTCTATTCTCTGACCTCACATCCTTTTTCCTATTGCAGCTGCTTCCTGTCCCTTCTCCTGGTGGCTGCAGTCGTGTGGAAGATCAAGCAGAGCTGTTGGGCATCACGGCGACGAGAGGTCGGTGCCATAGCAGCAGCTGCTCTGTGTTTTGATGTCACTTAATGCAAACCTTGTAAAATTGTTTGTTTGTTTGTTTTTTAATTTGTAAAGGTTCTTTTCACCTCTCTCCTCCCCTTTAAGTGATGGTTATTCCCACTAAAGCTGTGGTGAAAAAGCTGTCCTGAAGTTGTTAACATGCGGGAAGGCTTGAGAGGGTTGTGAGAGTGATGCAAATGTGTAGCCTGCATCTATCAGGACTCCAGTGCTCTTATTGTTAGGAAAGAAGCCTATTTTGGTGTTTGCACATCCAATTTATTATCACAATGGAATTTAAAAGAAATGATAAAAGTGTCCATTTAAAAGTTAGAAGTATGTCAGTTGAATGTAAAGCCCTCTTCGCTCTCTGGCTGTGTTCTTATCAGGTAAATACTAGTCATTTCCCCTAAATGGCAGTACACACTCATGCAGACTCACATATGCACACACATGCACAGAAGATCTGCCCTCCTTACCCAGGCATGCTGATGGGTATCACGCATGGGACACTAAATTGAGAGATCCAAGATTTTACCACACATACACACACACACTGTATACAGGCAAGAACATAACACAACAAGGCACTGAATGTAACTGGGCTGTACAAGGCATGTACAATGTCTGGAACAATAATGTGGACTGGTTTAATATAATTACATCCCAGCTGACATTTGTCTGAGCGCGTGTGTGTCAGAGAGAAGGAGAGAGGTGTATGGAAAAAGGAAGCAGTCAGAGCACTCTACTGTTAATGATGGAATGCAGAGAGAGGTGAAAAGAATAATTATATGGTTTTTTTGGTG
>NC_137508.1:10627500-10702500 GCF_041902795.1 Electrophorus electricus | reverse complement strand
GGGCACAGCCATTTACAGATCTTTCCAGAGATGTTCAATTGGGTTCAAGTCTGGGCTCTGGCTGGGCCACTCAAGAACATTCACAGAGTTGTCCTGATGCCACTCCTTTTTTATCTTAGCTGTGTGCTTAGGGTTGTTGTCCTGTTGGAAGATGGACCTTTGCCCCAGTGCTCTGGAGCAGGTTTTCTTCAAGGAGATCTCTGTACATTGCTGCATTCTTCTTTCCCTCGACCCGAGTTCCCTCCCAGTTCCTGCTGCCGAAAAACAACCCCACAGCATGATGCTGCCACCACCATGCTTCACTGTAGGGATGGTATTGGTCAGGTGATGAGCGGTGCCTGGTTTCCTCTGGACTCAGGCCAAAGAGTTCAATCTTTGTTTCATCAGACCAGAGAATTTTGTTTCTCATGGTCTGAGAGTCCTTCAGGTGCCTTTTGGCAAACTCCAAGCAGGCTGTCTTGTGCCTTTTACTGAGTAGTGGCGTCCATCTGGCCACTCTACCATGCAGGCCTGATTGGTGGAGTGCTGCAGAAATGGTTGTCCTTCTGGAAGGTCCTCCACTCTCCACAGAGCAACGCTGAGGCTCTGTCAGAGTGACCCTTGGCTTCTTGGTCACCTCCCTGACTAAGGCTCTTCTACCCCGATCAGTCAGATTGGCTGGGCGGCCAGCTTTAGGAAGAGTCTTGGTGCTTCCAAACTTCTTCCATTTATGGATGATGGAGGTCACTGTGCTCACTGGGACCTTCAATGCTGCAGAGGTTTTTCTGTACCCTTCCCCCAATCTGTGCCTCGATACAATCCTGTCTCAGAGGTCTACAGACAATTCCTTGGACTTCATGGCTTGGTTTATGCTCTGACATGTACTGTCAACTATGAGACCTTATACAGACAGGTGTGTGCCTTTCCAAATCATGTCCAATCAACTGGATTTACCACAGGTGGACTCCAATCAAGTTGTCGAAACAACTGAAGGATGATAAGTGGATATAGGATGCACCTGAGCTCTATTTTGAGTGTCATGGCAAAGGTTGTGAATACTTATGTACATGTGATTTATTTTTTTTTTACAACTCAAGGCCTCATACAAAAAACCTTCAGACAACTTCATAAGACCCTATATACAGAACCTATTGAACTTTACATGAAGTACAAACTCTCAAGGCCCTGTCTAAAGAACCTAGTCAGAGAGTGAGTTATAAACTCATACAGCCCTATTCAAAGAACCTGTGACAGATGGTGTTGATTACAAACTCATACAGTGCTATTTAAAGGAGCTAAAATAGCATTAGACACTAGTTCAAACTCACAAGGCCCATTTCAGAAAGCCTATGGCCAATAGAGATGTACACAGTCATAAAGCCCTACAGAGCTTCGTCTGACGTGACAGCATGGTATCTACTTATCAAGATAACATGGGGTACTAACACATGTGCAGCATAGCTATTTAAAGAGGAGTTAATTGTCCTGTTGGCCAGTCGGGTCGTCCACATTGGAGGGATGAGTCACATCTACATCTCACTTGCTTCCCTCGGAGTGCCCTCTTGTGGGTAACATGGAGGGGGGGAAAAAAGCACAACACAAATAATAATCTCATAACATCCAGGGTACATATCCGTGCATTCCAGCACACCCTGCTGAGATGTCGGAATAGTCAGAACATTAAAGAGAATCATCTCCGATCAGAGAGTGCAGTTCAGAAGCTCGTGCTCCATTCTGGTTAATACTAGAATAGGGTGCCACTCTTGTTATTAAAGTAATTTTCAAGTTCAGTTTTTGACAGTGAAATAATAGCTGCTGGAGCCTGGTCCATGATTTCAGTTGGCTGTGCTACCTCGCTGAGCCCCAGACAACAAGCACAGAGCAAAAGAGATATTTCATCTTTAAAGCCTTTAATGGAGGAGTTTGACATGTAGAATTATCCAGGATAGAACAATGCCATTTGCCTAATGCTAATTGTTGACAATGTACTTTTACTTTTGTAAGTATACACAACTTGCATGCTTCTACATTTTTAGAAGATAATAGCCAAAAAAAAAAAATCCCACTAATTACAGCAGCTTTATAGCAAAATTGCAATGGCCACATCAATTTCTTCGTGCGTCTGTGTGTGCGTGCATGAGTGTGCGGGTGTGTAACATGTTGGAACACAAAATGCAAGCTTGCGATCCATACCAAACTCCCAGAGCAGCTTGTGAATTCCGCCCGCGTGTCTCCCGCCTCCTGGAGTGGCCGGCTGTGGCCTCCCTGCAGAGCTTGTAGATCAGCACTTTCAGATGGGAGGGAGTTGTGTGGCTCCAGTCCACTACTGAAAACGGAACACCACCCTGTACACGTGCGCAGCCTCTCCGCTCATATTCGGCTTTTGTGCTGTGCAGTAGTTGAGATGCTGACTCAATGTTCTCTAAACATGTCGGTGTAGAGGTGGACTGGTTGTATGAACCATTCATTTGAAGGCATTTACATTTTACATGTGTAGCACCTTTCATTAACCCAAAGGCTCTTGCATAATTTTGACATGAGGAATTCTCTCTGGTTTCAAAATCTGTGGATTTTTGGATAGTCAAGGCAAGTTTATTTATAGCACTTTTTTGATCTTCGTTAGTGTCGCGCTTACTGCTTAGTTGATGAGTTTATGACTGCTGGCTCACCCCTTTGCTGGAACTTGCTGTGGCAAAGGACAGAAACACCACCCAGGTCTCAAACCCGGGTCCTACAGGCAGAAACTGTGTGCCCTGACCACTGGACCAAAGAGCCAGAGCACCCTTTTCACCTGTCTGAAGTGACAATCCCTGTCACATTACCCATGCTCCTTCAGGTGACTTTCACCATGCTGCATTCCCCTTCAGGGAGCATACACCTGCACTTCACCCCTTCATCGTCCAGGGTTACACACTGGGCTTTACACCGTCCCTCTGAGGGCAGCGGGGTGGGTCCCATAACCAAGTGCACACTCCCGATGGCCTGTGGAGCACTTTCCCACTTCTGACCCCAAGTTTGGGGAAGGCTTGAGGGCAGCAACCCCACCTGAGTCTGGAACCCAGGTTCTGCGGGCAATAAACATGTGTCCTGACCACCAGACCAAAGCACGCATTTGGACTGGCTTAAGTGACGGTCCTATCTCCCTCTCTCCTTCAGGGGGCGACGGTCTCTGTCACCACACTGTCTTGCTCTGCCTCACTCTTTCTCTCTCTCTCTCTCTCCATCACTCCCACTAGCTCTTGCGCTTTCTCTACATCTCTGGTGCGCTCTCTCCCACTCTCCCACTCCCTCATGCTCTCTCCATTTCTATCTCTCTCCCTCGTGCTTGCTCTCGCTTTCTCTCACTTTTTTTCCCCCACTTTTTCTAAATATTTTAAAGCACATCCATATATGCTCTTTAATGCACTGTGTAGGGACATTCTGTGCGTCTGTCTGTCTGTGTCTGTGTTTATGAGCAAGATAGAGTTGCTCTGCTCCCTACAATTCCATGAGATCTGCTGTGTGTTAGGGTGGAATGAGCAGAAATACATACAAACACATATCAGAAGCAGACAGACGATGTGGAATCCTAATTAAGTGATGTAGCATGAAGAGGGTGCTCTCTCTCTCTCTCTCTCTCTCAACAGTGCTTTGTGAAGGACTGCTACATTATTGCCAAAGTAAATTAACATTAACAAGAAAGAGGAAATGACTTACTGTCTCTTTCTTCTGTCTCTCCATCTATTAAAAGATCCACTAATGTGTGTGAGCGCACTTTCTCTGAAACACCAATATTAATCCCACACTCCATGTCAGTCCTAGTAGACACTTTCACAAGTGTGCGGTTGCAGACCACAGCCCACCCGTTGCCATGCACAAGTTGCCAGCCAGCCTCACACACAAGAGTATTTATACTTGTCCATGTCACTGTTGGGTTGAGAGGGGTCTGCCCCCCCAGCACCCCCCAACCACCGGTGGTCCTCTGGTGGAAAATAACCACTGATGATTAGTAGATGGATAGCTGTTGCACACAGTCCAAGTGTCTGCTGCCACGGTGTACCTACACGATCAGTGTTCCTAATGAACCAGATGATGGGTGTATGGATGCGCATGAATATTACAAACTAGTTTGGCTGTTTATGATTCAGCACTGATGCTTTCTTATCCGGTTTTACTGTGTCCACTTGTTTCTTACACTTTCTCTCTGTGTACAATGCAAAGCATCTGTTTGCACGAGTGTTTATGCACATGTGGTAGGTGTTCATGTATGCGTGTTTGTGTAGTGGGTGTGGGAGCGCGTGTGGATGGGTGTTTTGTGGCAGTTCATGTGTGCGTGTTTGTGTTTGGGCATCGAGTGTGTGTGTGTGTGTGTGTGTGTGTGTGTGTGTGTGTAAGCCTGATGCATTACTTCCGTCGTCTTCTTCCTCAGCAACTCCTGCGAGAGATGCAGCAGATGGCTAGTCGACCGTTCGCTACAATCAACGTTGCCTTGGAGACTGAGGAGGAGCCGCCCGACCTTATTGGTGGAAATGTAAAGGTGAGCATGACCTTCCTGATGATGGTATTATGGCTGAGCCTGGGACTGTGTAATAATGGCAGCATTTTTCACAAGGGTTTGTTATCGTCACATGTGTTTATTAACCAAGTGAGCTGGTAGACTGCACAGCCTGTTTTGCACTCTCCAGAAGTGGCCCGTGTGAGTTTCCCATGAGCCCTGTGTTCTAGCCCCGCCCACTGTCTACACCAAGACCCAGAAATCGCCCTGCACATGTGTAAACAAGGTGTGTCTGGATACAGCCCCAGAGGGCCAGTCTGCCTCCCTCTGGCTGTGTTCAAACATGGTAAAAGAATGATGAGTAGAATCAGATGGGTTTGAGCAGGGATGTCACCAAACTGTACCTGCAGTTTTTGTTGGGGTTTTTGTTTGTTCGCTTGTTTTGCTTTATTTATTTGTATATTTTGTGGGCTGTGAGTGTGTTTTGTTTTCCTTAGGAAAGGTAGGTAGGTCTTTTTATGTTGTTCTTTTTGCCCTGGTTTCATTGGAACACCTACGTTTTCTCGGAGGATAGCGGAGAAAACCCTGAAGCAGATTCAATTTAGATCTCCCTCTCTTCTGTGTTATTCAGTGTTCTCCCTCGCGTCTCTCCCATCCCTCTCTCTCCCACGTTTTCCCTCGCCGTGACTTCAACACACACTCGTGTTGTCTCCCACTTTCAAGATTTCCACGAACTACAAATAATAGCCCATAATCTCATGGGCACATAGTGACACGTGCAGTGGAACAAACGGTAGAGGCAAAGCAAACGAATGACACAGGTAGCCCGTCCCCTGAGCGGGGGGCCGAGCTCTCTCCTCCCTGCAGGGCACGGAGATTCCGCAGGCTTGACTCTGTGGGCTCATCCTGAGAATCACGAGGTTCTCATCGCCATCATCCCAGCGCAGCGAGCAGCCAGGGAGGCCAGACTGGGAAGACTCATCGTCTTATGCCACAGATAGCCCTGGGGGTCAGGGCTCGCTGACCCAATCCTGGCCAGCCTATTTTGTTCTTGGGCAACATCACTGCTGCGTGAGCGTCTCTAACCCTGCTGTTCCGTAAGCCACGGCTGATGCAGCAAGCTGTTGGGGGTGGGTGGTGTCATTTAAATGTTTTCCTTTTGCCATGTGATGGGATGTTCTGTGGAGGGGGTTGTGTCCTGCCAAACGAACACCGACACAGCTTGAAAAACAATTTGATGGAAAACATCGCAATTGCAGCACAGATATGGCTCTGAGGAACCGAATGTGACACTTGTAGAGAAACGCATTTTAAAAGTGCAGCGTGAACAAGCAAGGCAAAAACAAGAATTGAGAATAGAATGCAGAAGAGCACATGCAACAAAACGTGTCGATAGAGGCTTAAAACGCGTCTTTTTTCATCATGCTTTTCCTGAGGGGTCTGAAGACTTGGTGTGAAATTTACCAACTCAATATCTTCTACCTTCCTCTTTGTAGGTGTTGTCCCCTCCCCCCAGTTTATAAGCGCTAATTAAAGAGAACTTGTGTGTTGCTCAGTCTGGTTGCTTCAGATAATCCCAAATAACAATACACACTCGCACATGCCCACAAACACACGCATTCTCACACAAAGTTCTATTCCTAAACACAGCTCTTCTCTGAGGTGTTTCGTCTTTTACTTTCACCCTCAGAATTTGAGGAGTGTGTGTGTACGTACACATGCGTGTGTTTGTGTGTTTGTGTATGGGGGAGGGCTAAGGAGATGAATGGGGTTTTTCCTTTTGCATTTACAGAGCAAGCGAGAGCAAATAAAAACTACAATGGGATAAGAGGTGGATTAAAAAGTGGTAGGGAAAAAGAGGGAAGAGTGTGTGCATGGGTGCCTGCTCGTATATGAATGTACTCCCGTGTGTGTGTGTGTGTGTGTGTGTGTGTGTGTGTGTGTGTGTGTGTGTGCGTGCATGCATGCAGGCATGCCTGCTCGTATATGAATGTACTCCCACGTGTGTGCGTGCGTATTGAATATACTCTGGGTGGTGTTGCGTCTTTTTATTTTCATACCCTGAATTTGACGAGTTTGTGTGTGTGTTTGTATGTGGGAGGGCTAAGTAGATAAATTAGGTTTTTCCTTTTGCATTTATAGAGCAAGTGAGAGGAAGTGAGTAGTAGAGAAAAGGAGGTGTGTGTGTGTGTGTGTGTGTGTGTGTGTGTGTGTGTGTGTGTGTGTGTGTGTGTGTGTGTGTGTTAAGTGAGCATGTGCTGGCGAGTACGCTTTGGGAACTAAGGGCAGAATAAATGATTAAAAGGGGTCAGTGCTGGGATGTGTTTACTGAGAATGATAGTGAAGTTGTGCCAGAATTTGGCTTCCAAGAGAGGAGAGGATTTGCTTTTAGCCCTGACCAAGGATTTAATACACACACACCCAGTGACTAGAGAGGTTACAGTAATTACACTTATATTGACCCATTTCACTGAGTGTGCGAATGTGAGTGCATGTGTATGCGGGCGTGTGAGAAAGAAAGCCTTGTCAGTGTGTGTGGTGAAACTTAAAAAATGATTTTACTTATTGCTAATAATTTTACACAGTAAAGTGTGAGGCTGCCTCTTGTTTATGCAGCCGCATGCTTCTTAGCATTTTGTGAATGTTTAGTGGGCAACAGCAGCCCAGACAGACAGGCGGACCATCAAGCTCTAGTCCCGCACGTAGGCCAGCCAAAAGTTGGGCTTTGATGGGCCAGAGGTAGAACGGTTGTCTATAAACTGCATAAGCGTGATATCTTTCGAATCCAGCAGCACGCCATCGACCCCGAGGACCTTTCTCCTTCCTCGCTGCTGTGGACGCTGCTCCTGTCCTCACAGGAGTGAAGCTAACCAATATGAGTGGATGAGAGCTGTGTAAATGAGTGGTAAAATAACTGCTGCAATTATGTATGATATAGCCCAAGTTATGGGTGCTGTCAGCGCTGTGAAGAAAGTAGGGTGCAGACCACTGCAGACTGTCGACCCCAGATAAAGTTTTACAGTGTCATAAGCACTTTACTGTGGAAGCTCCCCCATAGCTGTTCGTTCACACTTGAGAGACTCATTTTGTAACTACAGCTGATGTAATGGTAGGGCAGAGCCTGCCAAACCTGCCTCAGCAAAATTAGATTTAAATATTTCTGTGTATTTGTGTGTGTGTGTGTGTGTATGTACATATACACGTGTGTACCTGTGTGCACACAGGCAGTGCCGAAGCCCATAGCGTTGGAACCATGCTTTGGAAATAAGGCGGCAGTACTTTCTATCTTCATCAGATTACCCAGAGGTCCTGGCGGCATCCCAACCCCAGGACAGTCAGGTAGTGCATCCGCTCCTCAGATCTATAGCTTGCTTGACCACAAGCAAGCAGCCATTGTAAGATCTCTCTCTCTCTCTCTCTCTCTCTCTCTCCCCAGGGCTGGCCGTGGCGAGCGCTCTGGTGGACGTGTCCCAGCAGATGTGCGTGGGCTACAAGGACAAATCGGGAGGTTTGCGCAGTCGCAAGCAGCAGCCGCTGTCGCAGCCAGCCACGTGCATCTGACCTTCCCGCTCTGACCCCCTTACCCCTGAACCCTGACCTCCGCCTCGACTGAGCCACGGACACGCGTAGACCTGCGCGGCAGGAGGTCACGCTCGCCGGAGGAGGAGAACGGCCGTGGCCTGGTGTTCTATCAGAACTCTGACTGGAGAAACTAAGACTCCCCCAGCCAATGGAATGTACCCAAGCAGAGGAGAGGAATGAAAACGATGGGGCGAGGGACAGGCATGGAGAGAGCGAGGTGGTGCTCTATCGCGCCCTACTGACTGAGTGCAGATAAGACTCTTCTCCCGCATCCGCTATATGATATTTAACTTATTACTGTCGTTCCTGTTTTAGTCCCGTTTTATGCTCAGGAGGAGGTATCCCTGCACTGCTGCAACATGGTCTCCGTGGCAACCCACAGCCAGACCGCTCATACCTATTACGCATACCCATGCATATCTGCCCTCAAACAAATTAGCACTTACCTATTCCCCTCACCCACACAGAAATGGGTGGTCATCCAAGACTTTAGTGTGAGGCATTGTATGCATCTGTGTCCCTTAAATCATGGCTCTGAATGGAGTAGGATCTGTGGGTGATGCTGGATCAGTCATTTTTGAAACTGTATGGGTATATGTGCATATATTATGTGTGTGCATTTCCATGTGGGGAAGTGAATTGTCTAATGGGTTATTGTGACAGCATCAGACTCTCTCTCTCTGAAAAGCCGCCAGTTGATTTGCACTTCGCTCCTTTCATACATCTCTCACATGGATCAGCACCATTAACTGCTTATGTTCTCATCAGGAGCGTTGTACCAGTTTTAGACTTGCACAAGTTTGTCATCTTCCTCTCCCTCTTTTCCTCTGACTCGCACACAATCGGTCTCTTCTGAGATCTCAGCCCATTTCTCAGACTCGTTTTGGTTGGTGACATGAGCAGACGTGGAGGGAGGCGAAAGCACTGAGGTAAAGGCCTGGTAGATGAATGTGAGCAGGAGCCTTTGTGTTTAGAACTAAAATTCTGCAGGGCTGGGTTTGGACCGCCGTGCCCTAGCCGCTTTCAGTCGCAGCTCACTCCTCATTAAGCTTCAGACTCCAGGGGAACATTCCTCTGGGCCTGCATGGACTAACAGCACAGTTTAAAGCTGTCCTGCATGGAGAGGTGTTGATGCTCATATTACTGTACTCTTCATTTCTCCAGTAGACATACAGGCAAAACTGTTTTTTTCCCACCAAATTATTTGCAATATCATGAATCAAGCTGCCAGATCTGTTTGCCAAATCTCTTTCTTCCTGCTAGTTCCTGTATGTTTGAAAGCAAAACACAACTCCATGTACTTCATTATTGTATAGTCTGTGTATAAACAGTTTTGGATAGTGTTCAGAGCTCACACAGTGGAACTCAGTCTGGGCTTTTTGTGGCTGCCATTCCTGCATGTCCATTGTGCTGAAAGCTGTAGGAGCCATGATTGAGGTGACGCAGGCCCATCCCAAACAACACAGTGCATTCCATCAGAGCACTTACAACCAAACAAGACCTACTACATAGGAAATAAAGCATGACTGTTGGGAAAATTCCATTCAGATTTATGGATGATCAAATGTGAAGATGCATTAAAATGGTTCAGTAGTCCGAGTGGACTTGGCCGCTTCTTTAAACAGCTACTTGTTAAAAAGCTCCAGATGATGAGCTCCATACTCACACGCACAGGGTGGAGCACCGTCATGAAAGGAGCTGGTCTCTTCATGGAAGCCAATTACCAGAAGGCTCATTGTATTTCGAGTCTCAAACAGAACTCCTCCACCCCCTGAGAACCCACCATCACACACACCCAGTGTTGCTGTCCATTCTCTGTACAGTGATCACTGTAGATACTGAAATCCGTAATTTGTTAATATGTATGATGTAGCAACAGACGTTTTTGTACATAATGATGGACAGTAATGTGAATGCCCATTCTGTTGAGTGACTTGCTTGGCAGGTGAAGTGTCCAGAGCTTTTACAGTGGGAGATCACTGCAGCTTTTTTTTTTTTTTTGTATGTAAAATGGCAGATATCACCATGAACAAATCTTAAATTAAGCACAAATGAGATGTGTTAAAAAAAAAAAAAATCTCGAGAATTATAACTGAAGTAATTTTACATGTACATAATGACATAGAGCATTTTGTCTATAATTAAATGTTGAGTAAACATCCTGTCTACCTTTGACTCAGTTTAAGAGGTATATAAGTGATATTAAGTTTATCCATTCTAATTTAGTTGACTTTTAGATATGTTCACATCCATGATTTAGCTCCCACTAGTGGCAGATTGTGAGAAGACTAATTCTTTTCATAACCAGGATAGTTTGGATCGTTCCTTAAATTAGTGGTTCTCAACATTTTTATTTTATGGGGGAAAATGTTCAAAAAAGCTGTTTCCATTTATTATTATTGTTGTTGTTGTTGTTGTTGTTGTTGTTGTTTTAGCCAAAGCACGTTGTGTTTTGCTTGCTGGCGCTAGTTAGCGCCATCCTCCGGGTGCGTTCGGCCTCCTGCTGTCCCGGTAGTGGCGGAGATGTGGCGCTGGGTATCGCTTGTCTCTGAGGAAGAACATGCTCGTCGCACCTTTCATGGTTGGTTGTTGTATGACTGGATAAAACAGGATGCAATTGGAGAAAATATAAATCACAACAAAAAAATAGAGAAAAATGAAATAAAATTTGTAGTCACTTTGCTAGAACGATAAGAGAACTCGAGTGGCTTATTAATGTTGCTGGAGTGTAATGTTTAAGTGTCTTCTTAATTTGTTGGGTCTCATACCACCAGCTCTCATTTCAGACACAAATTAGACAATTCTCACTCTCCTCATCTCCCATCATATTTAATATGAACCTAAGAGTAAGACATTTTTAATTTTTCTTGACTAGGTTTTTTTGTTGATTACCTGTCTGTTTCTATTTCGTGGTCAAATCTCTTCCCATTCTGTGAACCTACAGATTCTGAACATGAAAGCACCGGTTGTTCCGCCGTGAAAAATATTCCAACATCAAAACCGTTACGCAGTACTTCCCCCCGAGTGAGCCGCATACACTGCGAAACGCTGTGGGGGAAAAAGAGACAATTCGGCAAATCTTACACTTCCCACAAGTGATCAGTTAAGGTTGCTCTGTTTTGTAACTAATGTTTCCTTTAATTAGTTTTACATCGAAAGTTCGAGTCTAATTAAGCTGAAATACCCAAACATACCCAAATCTCCACCCCTTGCTTTTTAAATGCTTCCCCTTTTTAAAAAGTGATCACACACAAATTTGCTGATGTTGTTTTGGATACAGCATGATTTACTATATCTTGGGTGGCCCAAATCCTTTTTATTTGCCACCATGCTACATTAACCGACAAGAAGCTGGTTGTTTCACAGCAACGATCCCTTTAAATATAGTTATTCTCTAACAAACGTTTTATAGAAACTACACCTAATGCTTTGTTAACTCCTCAAACCAGTGATGGAAAAAATTGATCTGGTCTGCTCTTGAACATTTAAGGTGGTGCAAAGATGGAAATTGGACCCCACAGTACACCATCCAGTATCATCAATACCACTCAAGGGACACCTCAAAAAAGGGACGTGTCTCACCTTATTCTTCTGTGAGATTTGCAAATGTTTCCAACTGACTGAATATGATACAACCAGAATTCTGCCGCTTCACACATTCACTCTGCTGTATTTATACGGTTGACATGCTATCACTATATGGCTTCAGTGCCTGCAGATTGAGAGGTTGTTGTAATAACTCTCAGTTCACTTCCATTGTATGATGACAAATTATCCACGACCTTTGCGGAAACGTCATGTCTTCCCATCATTCCAAAGTCCTGAAAGAACTGAAGCACGTTATGTGCGTCTCATTAGCGGTTTGTTGGGCTGACTGCCACTAGCCGAGATGTGCCTTCTCTGTGGAAGAGTCAGCTGCAATTAGATTCGGCACAGTGGAAGTGTGATGGGGAGAGGAAGCTGTCTGACGAAATCAAGTCTCTTCCTTCGCTACAGCACTGCACACAAGTATCTAGCGCCATTTAAATCTGTGCTTGGCGAAGAGATGTGCTTGTTTAATAAGGGTGAAACGCGGCCGTTGTTGACAGAGATCAATGTTCTCTAAGGAACTAACTATTTCAAGTCGGAAAGGAGATTGGGGAGGGGGTGTTGGCAAGATTGTGCCGTCAAGGCATGAAGGCTTAGAATGTGGTTGTGTGAGCATCTAATCAGTCATTACAAGATCAGACCTGAACACATGCTCTGATGGCCACAAAAACAAACTAAAACGAAGTAAAAATATATAATTGTGTGGTTACGATGAAAAGGAGGTTTAGATTTGTGGTCAGTGCTTCAAAATGGAGAAGGGCAGGAATGTGTGGGGCTGTCTGTAGTCAGAGCTGAAGAGCAGCGTGGTGCTTTGCTGACTCACAGCCTACATATAGACTAATCATAGCTATGGACTGGCAGCACGGCAACAATCGGACCCGGAATAAAGTGTGGGGGAAATCTGTTTTGTTCTCTTTAAACAAAAGTTTCAGTACTCTTAAAAAAAAACTTTGGAATTATGAATACACACTTAGTATGTCCTCATATGGCAGCTTTATTTTTTTCAGGAAATTACATGTTTTAAACCCACAAAATCTACCAATTTCTCAACACCCTGGTCTTTTTTTTTTGGGGGGGGGGGGGTCAAAAGAAGCTTATTGGTCTATAGACTCTGGGGGTAGAGCAGAGTAGCTCTCACTGGGTGCACTCCATTTAGATTTGCCCAAGGGCAGGGAAAACTATTTAAACAGAGTGTCAGGAGCACTTGTACCAGCTCTTATGTAAATTGCTGTGTAGACTGCCTACAATAAAGACAGCCATAGAGCCATAGGAGTTGCCACAAGGCCGAACATAAAACTTGATGTTTAAACCCATCCTTTTGGGGTTATGTGCAATTATAATGATAATGACAAAATCCAAGCTTGAAAAAATGTGGACAAAATTAAACAGCTTTCCATTTAGCATCCTCCGACATCTGTCATGCTTTGGCTGCATGGCGTTTGTTTTCCTCTGATGTGATTTCACTGTCTCAGCCAGGACTGTCAGCAAAAGAAGCATACATCCTTAGAAACAGAGCAGGAACCACACTCAGATGGCACAAAATTGGTATGTCCCAGGCAGTTACTGGAGGGCATCCTCTGATATGGCCCAGGAGCAGTACTGAGTGCTCATGGGAGAAGTGGTACTAAAATGGACTGTATGTTTCTATTTGTGCTCTTTATGATTGGCTGAGATAGTAATAACATGGCCAACTGTGTGAATAAGGAATATGGCTTCTGGATATTCAATACAAAGATTTCACTTTGAGTTGTACTTAGGTTTCTGTTGACAGGCCCAGTGTTGTTATTCAGAGTTTTATATCCATAGGTGTTGCTGTCAGGAGTCCATACAGCCAATGAAAGAGGTTTAGGTGCTCCCATTATGCTATTGTGCCTAACCATGAGTGAATGGTAGTAGAAGTTCCTGTCTGCATTCAGTAAATGGCAGCCACCGGGGACTTTTCATTTCTTTAAACACAAATACACTGGGCTATACTCCTGTGTCTGCTGTTTTCCCACTGGCCGCAGTATAATACATCACTTTAAATTGTTCTTCTTTTCCATGTGTGGATTATGTACAATGTTTCAAAAATGATCTTTCTACTTGTACTGCATTCAGAAGATTTGAACCTTCAAATGCATTGTGCTTCTGTATGTCTGGGTACGTAAAGCAAAGGAGTGTAATGAGCAGACTTCACTGCAGAGGAAAACTGACTGTATAGAGAGTACTACACATATGATACATGAACATTTCATCCACAGTACAAAAATAAAGAACATTATCTTATTTAAACATCTCTGAACCTGTCAGCAGCTGGAGCCTTCTCATTAAGAGTCCGCATCACCACAGCTGCTGGATCCTTCCTGCTCTCCACCGACACAAGCTGGGCTGCTCTTCCTTCCTTGTGCACATTTACAGAACCGAACTCTTCAGTCAATACGCATGTAACAAAATCATTATATCAGCTCATTACGTTTGATAAAATAGGCATTAAAATAAGGATGATAAAAAAAAAAGATATGAGAGTCATAGCAATATTTCAGTCTCTGCACTTGAAAGGATGTTTTTTTAAACAGAGAAACCTTTATAGAAAGAGTTTTACACATGGATACACACAGGGACACACTCTACTTCGGTTCAGTCTCGAGCCACTGGTCCACTGTGTCAGTAATAAAACTCTGGTCATAAAATAAATCATTACTTCACACTGAGGTCTGGAAACTGGGGCTGCACTCTTTTCAAAAAGGTTGGAACTCTCTCGTTCTCTCATATCCATATTCCTCCACTCTCTCTCCAGGGGGTGGGGCTGGGGGGGGAGGTTGTAATGATGAAATCCATAAAGGAGAAGATGTATCAATAGCGACACACACACACACACAGTCCTGCCTTCACGCTGCTGAGCTACGATTGGCCATCTTGATTCTAGAAGTGAAAAGGCAGCAGCAGGAGGGGGAGGAGCCAGACTGACAGGGCTGGGTCGATGCGCCTGGCGCTGCTGTCATACAGATCAGGTGATGGGAGGGTGGAGTCACCCCACAGTCTGTCTCTCTCATTCATCTGTGAGGGAGATGAAGAGAGAGTGTGATAAGGAGAGAGGGAGGGAGCTTCGCTACATCATATGTCAAAGTTTGCTCATATCATTTTTTGTTTTCTCTGACATTCTGTCTGCCTTGTCTCGTTTACTTCAATTCCTTTTTTCATTTATCTGCCTGCTCTTTTACCTTACGCTCTTGTGTTTTGTGTCAGCCAACTAACTTGCACATCATGAAACAAGCTGCGTGCACCTCAGTTACACACTCCCACACAGACGTAAAGATTTCCGTGTGCTTTACCTGTGTGGGCATCTGAGGATGAAGGACGTTCTGTTGGGTGTCCCCACTGATACCGATGGTGACAGCAGTTGCAGTACTGGTCCCTAGATGCTGGTTGGGGGTGATGGTATTTGGGCTGGATGCGCCTGGCTGCTGAGCCGCTGATCTGGGGTCAGAGTCATTGCCGAAGGCCAGGATAGCATTCTCTGTTTTGAAGAAGACAAAGAGAGAACAGACACACTCAAATCACTGCCCTGGATCTCTTTCAGATGATTGCACTCGCATGTCATGGTTCAGCTAGCTCTCTCTTGCAGCCAGTCTCTCTCTGATCATCACACTCAGGATTCAGCCAAGACACTGTATTGCAGCAAAAGTGCTCAGCAGATTCAGAGCACAGTCCTTGGACAACAAATCAATAGCCAGTAGGAATGCTGTGACAGTAATAGAGGCCTCACTTCCAAAGGATGTGCTGCTTGGGTATGAGCTCACATGCCTTCAAATATTTAGTGGCTTGGTATCTGTACTGCATGTAACAGGTAGCATGTGATCTGTTGTGGGAATGTCCAACCTGGCTTGGGGAATTCCCTGTGTGTTCTGTTGCCATCTGCAGCAATTTTTTCAATTGCTAACACAAATTCTGATACCTTGGACACAATTCGATAAGCATTTTATTCAGTTACCAAAAGGAAAAACTATTTTGTCAAAGCTTTTGATATTATTTACCTGATAAAAACACATTGATAATCTTCCTCGTTTTGCATAAACATAAAACAAGTTTCATTACAAAGCAAAATGTTGTTGCACTGCCATTCAAAATCCAAAAACTCCAGTCACTGTTGAGAAAAGCAAACACCACATGTTGTTTAAGCAAGATGCACATTTAACAAATAGGTCTAAAAGGGTAAAATTGTAATGTGATTTAAATCCGTACAGATGGGGACCAAAATAAAGGAAAACCTGGATTAATGAGAGGAGAGTCAAGTTCAGAAACAAGTGCAGAAATAAATGAGTGGAGAATGAAGTACACATGCTTCCACACAGATGTACTTTACTGTAGCTCATATTGTGGTATGTTTTTATAAATGCTAAGCAGGCCCAGATCACTTTGATTTTGTAATTCGTTGACAGTTGTGGTCAAAAGCAGACATTAAATGGTCATGATACTTGTGCATTAGTGCCAGTGTGTAAGGAGAAGGGAACCAAGAGAATGTCACAGGCCTAAACAATAAACCGTTTGAGAGATCACCTTTATCATATGACAAAACGTTTCTATCTTGATGGGAGTTGTCTCTTCAAGGCTGACAATGCCCGCATCTTATAATTCAGGTCACTGAATGAAAATCTGAAAATATAAGTCATAAGCTCTATATGATCAAATGTAAATCACATGTTGTGTCTTTCACAGTCATATATGAAAATATAAGTATTATGCTCTATATGATCATATGTTGTCCTTCATAGTTACCAGATCACCACAGCTTGAACACTTAGACATTTTGCAACAGCATGTTACACAGTGCTCTCCTCTACCACATTGAGAACATCAGTGTGGAGACCTAACACTTTATGCCGCAGCTACGCTCCTTGGTGTCATTTGGGGAAATAGAAAGCAACAATCAAGCATCCAAGTATTCAAGTATTAAGCATTACAGAATGTCTAACAACACTCTTGAGAGGCTTTAATTGAACAAGAGCACAGAGAGCAAGAGACGCCAGAGCATCCTGCCTACTTTATCATTGTCAAGTTTGAATGCAATATTCAGGTCCATAAAGACCTTGATGACAATCCTGAGTTCTCAAATGTGTTCCTTACACTTGTTATTGTGAAGTGGTCTTATTGACCAGGGAAGATATCACATGTGATGGATATGAACACCTTTGGTCTGCCAAAACCCAGAGGTAGAAAACTGTGGCAGAATAAATCTATATTTTATTTCTTTCTAAAGATTTATTTTTTTCTGTAGAACATTTGTTTGATTTATACTGTTGTTCAAAAAACTCATATGCATCCCCATAAATAACAATTTGGTTTACAAATTGGATTGGGTTTTTGTACTGAATTGATCCTCTTGCACTCATTTTTACATAGATATCCCCCACATACAGATTTATTCTAATTTTCCAATGTGCAGTTTAAATTTGAGAAAGGTTAACTTGCTTTTTAGTCAACAGTTTCCTTTAGAGTCAATAGTTTTGTTTTGCCAGAAGAGATACATTTTGGTGAACTGATTTTGAGTTTTTGGATTTGTGCTTAACATTTTTAAAAAAGTGAACAATGATTTCAAAGATATGCTTTTGGCAATTGTAAGAAACCATTGACTCAATTATTGTCAAAGGTTATTGGTTTCAAAATGCCCCATGAAAGGTGCATGCACCTATATTCCATAATACATGACTCTTAACTGTGAATACAGATTCAAGGAGTATAGCCAACTTTCCTCAGACACCTGGCAGTAGAATAAATTAAGGGCTGTCTTCACATTCCTGTCACACTTCCCAAGTTGAATGACAACAAATTGTCAGTTAGCTCATTTTGTCCAGCTAGAGAACATCCAGAGAGTGCTGCCTAAATTGTGCCAAACTAACTTCATTAACTACCAAACTGTGGGCTTTGCGTAGACGTCTCCTTTTAGGCCTGGCACGGCGGAACAGCGATGGCACGCTAACGTAAGCTGCTCACCAAGGGAACATTTCCTCCGCTAATAGATGCACCCTCTCCCACGCTGTCAGTGACAGCTTGGCAAGACAACCTCCTCCAACAGTGGCAGATGCAAAAGTTCCACCACAGACCGAGCCCCTGACAGCCCGTGACTAAAGCCACCCTGTCTTCAGGTTGTTAACATAATGTATACCACAGGGGCCTCAGTGTTAGCAGGAATTCACTCCAGCCCTCCATTTTTATGTTCTCTCTCTGTTTCTCTCCCTCCATCTTTATACTCGTTCCTTGTGTCTCTGTGCTAATGATTTGAAGATGTATGCGAGTGGGTCTCCATATTTAATAATAGCAGCAGAGAGGCCCCCTATTACATCAATACTGAAGCATTTTTCACTATTTAATAAAATAAATGAATAGAAATCTATTCATGTACATATGAATATTAGTATGAGGTCTTCCTATCTGAAGGGTGAGTATGACCTGAGTAACTATGATTTGAGTTGGCCATATGCATAATCTACATACATTAGCTGTGGTTTGTCTACATGCAGATGAAAGTCACTGCAATTAACACATAAATAAAAAATGCTTCATTTGTAACATTTTATCCAATGTAATGTCTGAAGCGTAATTAAGAGTGGCTGATACACTATAGCTTTTCTTGCCCACACCTGTTGTTTTTGTTACAAATACCTGCTTCTAATTGGGAGTGTGAAGCTGTCATTACTGAATTCTATAAATCACTGTGTTCCTTTGCAGGAGGCATGAAGTGGTGTTTACTGGAAGTGTGAGGAATGTGAGTCAGTGCTGACAGAGAGAATTCGTTCCTGAATGCGTCTAACCGCTCTGAGCTCATGCTAATTGAAGTTGCTCTCTCATAGCAGCGCTTCATTATGATGAGGACACTAATCAATAAGGAAATGTGCTGCTGTATGTAAAAGGTGCAGCAAGCCTGACGCCGCACATGGCCAAGAGGAGCGGAAGGCTGTAGACTGGGTGGGGTGGACTGGGGGTGACAGGGATAATCATCATGTGTAGATATAATTATTGAAGTATAAATAATTTTCACTTGCTGTCTTCCACACACACACACTTTTTTCCACATGATCAGAGAACTGAAATGATTATTTATATATATATATATATATATATATATATATATATATATATATATATATATATATATGGCAGTCTATGGTAAAGCAGAATGGTAATAGCCAGGTGGTTAGTTTTAGATTATTTTAACAGCCAACATTACTGTATTCCTAAATCATCTGAATCCCACTGAACCCACTGAATCATCTGAATGATCCCTTAACATATGCGAATACTCATTACTCAGTGAAACTTAAATCCAGTACAAAGAATGAATGTGTCAGCAGTTAAGCTGTTGATGTTTTTGGCCTATTAACACATCACATGCTGTATATACAAACAGTCTAGAAAGTTTGGAAACCTAACAATGGGAAGGTGAGTTCACAGTGTGTGTTAGTAGAGCTCTAGGAGAAACTGGCTAATGTCCAGTTTCATTGATCCCTCTCTGAAAAAAACAAAAAACAAATCCAAAATACTTTCAGCCAATTCATGTGCTGATCTTTGCCTTTCTTCTCTCTGCTACAATTTGCCTCTCTTTACTCCATTAGTTTTACTGCAGGAAGTCAAATTATGCTCAATTACTGAGACACCATAGTCAACACTTAGACCGGAACAAGACACACACTCCCACAAACACTCAGCCCAGCTTTCCTGCAGGGACATTTGAGTGTCCAAGGCACAAGGGAGACAGAGAGAAGGTGGGAGAGCTAAGGTATGCACCAGGAACAATTAAAAGACAAGAGCAGAGATTTCATGGCAGATATGCTGCCTTGCTTCAGAGGAGACACCCTCTACCTCCCTGAGCTCTTCTCAGACAGCATCCTCTGCTGAGTACTTCAAAGCACTAAAGAGAACAGCCTCTCAGTTATCACAACTGCTAGCAGCCAGACAACACTGTGTCTGGCCGTATCTCTACAGAGGTAGAGGATTGGGTAATCCTAGTTTACTTGGATGAGCTGATTCGAAAGTGTGAGGTAGGTTTTGCTCAGAATTGTACAAAAATGATGAGAACAAGAGTTGAACGTTCTTCAACACTCTTAATTGTGGATGATCTCACAGACATGATGGCAGACTTGATTTTCTGATTGTACGGACAAACGAGCACTTTGCTCATTCAAGAGAATCTTTTCTCATTCATTATGCAGCACTTTTGTGGTTATACTGATCATTTTCATGTAAAATGGGACTCCTGGGTTACTGAGCTAATTTTGGGTTTAGCTTTTCTGTCCTGTACAGATGCCATGCCTTTTTAAAATTAATTAGGTAATTTTTAAATTGTTTTCGTGAGCAATTTTCAGGCATTTGGTCGGGAACGGGGTCTTGTTACCTCCCATAATCAAATTCCACTGCAAGAATTAAACAGTGCAGTACCAGAACCATTTCCATGTATCAGTTAATATTGTTGGGGACTTAACAGATACATCAAGACCTCTTTTAATGCAAGTGAAGACACATTTTGTGATTTTTTTCTTAACACACTATATACATATTTGTGTTAAGGCCCAATACTCAACATGTCCAAGAATTACAAGAAATAATGTGCATCACTACTGTTCTTGTAATGTTATTTTATTCTCATAAATGTTATTAAGACCACAATGTGTGAGCTTTCCCACATTATTATATTACTCTATTACTGTGTACATTACTATCTGCAAGTAACGGTTATGATGAACAACATTTAGCTCATTATGTACTTATGGAGAGGTGACTCACTTAGGCACATGTTGTCATGGAAATGGTCCAGAAAGTGATTGCACTGCTCCCTGTGATTCCCACTGGCTGCACAGGAGCACCATGGTCCCACATTCGATGTGGAGTTATCCAAGTAGTTTGGTGTTATAGTGCTGCCTGCAGAGGTGAAAGAGAGAAAAATTAATGACTAATGGGTTTAACCGTATTTGCACTGGCCGGGAGGCAGATCTGTTCTTGCATATGAGTCTCATTGAGAGTAGCCACAATGTCCTTAGCTGTGTAGATGGCAACAAGAATTCCAGCCTGTGTTTGACTCGGCCCTGTCTGATGGGTCTAAAATGTTCCAGAAGCCTGTGTGTGGAAGAGTTCCTTCCCGAGCTCCTCCCCCCACTCTCCTGTTCACATGCCCAGCCTGAAGGGGTTTTGCATTCTTAGACAATCACTTTATCTACTGCTATTCCTCCTCAGTGCCGAAGCTGATGAAACGTTCTGAAAATCTTTACCTTCGCACCTTTTATACTGTGTGTGTGTGTGTGTGTGCGTGACCGAGACTGAGACTGAGAGCGAGAGAGAAAAAGAAGATACAGAACTGTGCAATTTGTGTATTCAAGTAAAGATTGTAGTTTTTACAGACCCTTCTGTTGCCCAGATATAAGCGTGTATTCTGTGGGCAGAGAAAACCACAGTGTGGTCTCCATTGTGTGTAGAGAGAGGCTCAGCAGCAGCTATGGCTGACAACAGACTGAGCCGTTCCTCTGTGGTGTTCCTCTGGGCTGAGATAGGCTCATTTAAGGACATCGATTTCTTTTTGTCTCAGGACACAACATTCCAGCATTGCTACAGCACAACTCTCAAAATGCTGCTGTAATAGTAGAGAAGGAGACCGCGTGACTTTCCTCTGTCTGTATCTCGCTTTCCACCCCACTGCCTCCCTCCTTCCCCCTCAAACTGGGGTTCCTGAGGTTTGCATAACAAAACAATGCTCAAAGGTGGAATCTTTTGTTTACTTTTGTGGCAGATGATTCTCCTGGCATGAATCAATTAACAGGCATTAAAGTACATACTTCACTGAGGTGAACAAAATGTAACTTCGTGTTTGTCCACATTAATGAATAATCCACTAGTCTTTAATGGGTTGGCTTGAACTGCATTTCCCAGGGTTCTCACCTATCAGGCCAGTATATGCAATGAGGCAGGCCCCGTAGTTCTCCTGCTGGCAGCTGCTGGCAGTGTGCTGTGAGGGCTGGCAGTCATGCTGAAACTGGGCCCAGCGAGACCTGCGGGAACCACATCAACACATCCATCATCTAACCAGCCAGCATGTACCTCCAACACACACACACACACACACACACACACACACACACACACACATATACACACATTCACTCTTCCCACTCTAGAGGGGAGTTGCAGTTTGGGCTACACTATGTTTAATTTTCTGGTGACAACATTGCCTAAACAAGGAAAACTATGGCAGTGGAACCAGTCTTCCATCTGGGGAATAGGACCATGTGTTACATCCAAGCCAGCCACTGACTTCTGCAAAATCAGTCAACCACAGAAGTGAAATGAGATGGGATCCACTGCCTTCTGTGCATGGTACATACAATCAGTGTTTCTGTACTGAAACCTTCAGTTCTGACATTCTGTCTTATACTGCTGAAACTTTTAAACACTCTTTCTCTTATCATGCACTCTCTCTCTCTCTCTCTCTCTCTTGCTCTCTCTCTCTCTCTCTCTCTCTCTCTCTCATAATTTAATACTTCCATGTCTGCTAGATCAAAACTGTTTTTTCTGTAACAGAGCAACTCAGATTATCCAACGGATATGTATATGCATGTAACGCACGCAAACACGCATGCACACACACACACACACACACACACACACACACACACACACACACACACACAAAAAAGGTACCAACAATCTCCTGGGTACAGAGCACATATCAGCTAGTCAGATGTATCTCAGAGGAGGTGCTCACCAGGCCTCCTTATTGTGTGCTAATGAAACTGTTGTAGCAGTAAGTGAGCACCGCCTCTGTGGGTGTGACACACATGGCTGATTGGCCAGCAGTTTAAGTGTTTGGAGTATGATAATGGATCAATACAAGAGACAGATGAAAACCTCTCTGATTGTGACATGGAGAAAGGGGGCTGGGATGGGGAGAGAGAGAGAGAGAGAGGGAGAGAGAGAGAGAGAGAGAGAGAGAGAGAGAGAGAGAGAGAGAGAGAGAGAGAGAGAGAGAGAGAGACAAGCAGAGCTTAAATGCAAGCAGTCATTCTTAACTCCACTGAGAACCTCATGGAGTGAGGCTACCACTGCTGTTACTGTCACCACTGTCTCTTCTCTGGAACTAAGCCCCACGTAGCCATCACAACCCTCACCATAGGCAGTCATAAACAGACTGCAAAGTGAACAGCAGATGGATGTTTACATGTCTGTTCATGCCACAAAACAGCATCAACCTAAAGAGATCCTTGAAACTTTATACCCATGTTTTGCACTCGTTAAGTTTGATAATGTTTTAAAGGGGTCGCTTGGAACCATGCACTCACTTGCAGATGTAATCAGCCTCGCAGACGCGTAACTGCACCAGGCAGTTGGGCTTCTCACGTTCCTCGTATGAACAAGCGGGCACTATGGTCTGGCGCCTACGTTCAGCGCACGCTGTGTCTGAACAAGGGCAGAAAAGGAGCTCGTGCGTGTAGTCTGGTGGCACACGGTCGAAGAACTTCCGTAGAGCCTTGCTGCACCGTGCGCGGTTGCAGGGTCCTGCTCGCGCTGAGGGGGCTATACATGCAGACACGTACTCAGTGCGCAGCTTCTGACACGTGTCATCCACATTACAGGCTTTGGCTGCATCCAAACAACGATTTACTGTGGTCATTCCTGCCTCGGACTCTGAAGAAGAGGTTAAGAAGAGAGACACAGAGTTTGATATTATTGCCCTGTTTGTTTTACTTGTCATGGCATGGTGAAAAGGATATTTCATATATAGTACATAGGTCAATCTATGTTATGTAACAATGTAATTTTTCCCATGATTCTCCTTCACTTTATGAAACAGCTATTATACTGACATGTAGTGGACTGAATCTTTCAGAGATTCTGTACTAAATCTCTTTTAAACATGACTGCATCCATGTGGAGGAACCTGCTCTATAGAGCATCAACAGAGGACTATAAAACAATTTGATTCTTCATGTTGTGAACTGCACTTTATAGAAAACACTGAAAAATAATAATCACTTTCATAAATTTTGTTTGCTGATTTTGGTGGTAAAAATGGCTTCTCTAAGTCACATTCTCTCTTTAAGTTAGGTGGGGCCAACAGCCTGTGTAATGTATGATTAGCTACAGAGGAGCTGTCCAGTGCTGAAAACCCTCCAGCTTCAAGGCTCTTCAATAGGGTCTACCACGGCTACATACCATATTCATTCATCAAATATCAACTTCACAACACCCCAAAATATAAAAACTTTGAAGCTACACATACACACGTTTGTTTGTGTGTGTGTGTGTGTGTGTGTGTGTGTGTGTGTGTGTGTGTGTGTGTGTGTGTGTGTGTGAGATTCCACATTCCAACAAAAACATAAAAAGTAACGACTGTACATTAATAAACAAAAAGGTTGCCTCTTTCTGGAAAAAGTTTTAAAGTGCTGAATGTATGCTGAATTCCCCCCACATACTCTACAGTTTCCTAGACATTCGTTCTATCCATACATGGTACTGTGTGTGGTTACTCAGCCCGTTGGAATCATTTCTCCGTTCCACACATGGCTAAACAGAGTGCTCGAGGCTCCCGGGCTGTGGGCCACCGAAATGAAGGGCCGCAGTAATTTACAGGCCTTTCTGCTTGAACTGTGTGTCCAGCCGGAGATTGCTGGAAGCTAGAGTGCATTACATGTGGTATCTCATAACCCCTACAAAAAGTGCGAAAATTCTTTCTTTCTGTTGTTCATTTAGCACCTTTTCCAGGGTGCTTTGGAAACCATTATTTGAGGTGTTCTTGATGAACATAAGTGACAAAATTAACACTGTTATACCCAACTGATTTATTTCTTTAGCTGTCAGATGGCAAACAAGGGTCTGATGGGTTGGGCTTAACACACAAAGCCACCTGCTCTCCGTTCACAGTCACTCTTCAGATATTAATAAACCTTTAAGTTATGCACAAAACCTCTTACTGATTATCTACATTCACACCATAATGACATTTATTTATTAAAAACCACCTTGCATGTGTACAATTAAAGACTATTGTAAACTGACTTGCAATCTATGAGTTATGAAAAGAAAAACAAAGACAACAAAAAATTAATTAGTGAGAAGAATTAATGTATGTGCGCATCATTGATTTGCAAAATATACACTCCTCAACATTCTCATTTTTACATACAAACTCTTTAAGATGCATGTATTTAAAGAGAAGCTTTTCATTGTAGATAATTACAACCATTTGGCAATAATGATGTGTGATCTATGAACAAAACTGGTACCTCTTGGTCATGTACTATGAAAAATAAACATTTATTTATTATTATTGGTATGTTAATGAGCCAAGTCTATATATATATATATATATATATATATATATATATATATATATATATATATAAAATTTCCAGATTCTGTAAAAGTACACTTATAAACTGCACCGATAAGATAGCCATACAGAAACAAGTGTCCAGTGAGCTCCACTCCAGTGCAAGTGAGTGTAAGTGGAGGCGAGTCCTCCATGGTCTGTGCGTGCTGCTAATGAATAGAACATGAGTGCGAATAAAAGTTGAATGAACGTGGTCTCTGTATCACGGCGAGCGTCCCAGCTGAGAGTGCTGCTGCTGTTTCATTTTTCATAACAGACTAATGTGGACCACTGAGACAGCCTGCCAGCATTACAGTGCTACTGAGCTCTGCTTATCACTCTCTCTCTCTCTCTTTCTCTCTCTCTCTCCCCCTCATTCCTTTATGTTCTAGTTTTAACTTCTTCAGTCACTCCTGAACCGCCTCTTCCTCCTCTCCTTGTTCTTTTTCTTTGCGATTCTTCTTTCCTTCTGTCGTTCCCTGTGCCTCAGTCGTCAGTGGAAGCCTTCTGGTTGGGGCTTGTGTGCAGAGTGGACTGTAATCAGAGGGCGGTTTGGCATGGCTTCCTTGTCATCCATCATAACTGCAGTTTTTCCTGCATCGGCCACCAGTCAATATACTGCTGATCTTCCAGACACTGGCACTCATTACTCTGCTAAAGGCAGGCATTCTGTCTGCGGAGCAGACAAGCTGCGAGATATAACGGCACATATAACTAACCAAAAGTCCCCACTGTTACAACTGAAGCTGATCGCACACACACACATACACACATATACATGTTGCCATTCTAAGCAGACAAATGTATTTTAGGACTGATTAAAGATTAGTTTAAAAGATGCTTTTAATACAATTTATCGGGGAACAAATCTATGAGGGATATAAAGAATGTGGAGCTTTGTTTTGCTGAAGAACAATAACCATGCCATTTCTGGCCATATATGACACGGTTCAGACACTCCAGGCCCATAACCAAACCCCCACTGGAGGCCTGTGGGGTGAGCTGCAGGGTACAGGTAAGGGCCAAGGAGAAGAGTCTGAAGCATCTAAAGAGGGGGTGTATGGAGGAATGATCTCAAGACTGCTGTAGATGTGCTCTCCCATCTCATTATAAGAGGAGACAATGATGTATTGGAAAAAGAGCATGTGCACAAACTACTAAATGCAAGACTTCAAGAACTGTGACATGTTTGTGAGAAAATATGGGGCTTTTTGTATTTAATTTACTTTGAAAAATCACAGTGAATTAGCTTTTTGCTAAAGGTGCGTTACAGTCTAGTCTCCACAATCCTGATACTGATATATAGGCTAAAACTGAATTTCTCAGAAAAAAATTTACACTTTTTTCTAAGTAGGTTGAGACCAAACTAAGTTTTCGATCCATTTCATACATTCAACTCATGGAATACTGTGTGTACATATATCAGTGTGTGTATATCAGTGTGTGGACAGTATTTGTGTGTTAGCATGTGTGTTTGTGAGAAATAGAGAGAGATGGGGAGTATTTTGTTGTATTTTGTATATTTCAGTCAAATTAAGACTCGTTAAAAGCTTGCAGAGTTTGAAAATGGCCACCATTAAAACTCATGTCTAAGGGGCTCCGTTAAATCACTACCATTACTGTGAGAAAATGACTCTGTCCCTCAGCCCTATCCATTTTCTTTGCTGAGTCACTCCCACTCCCAGTTTGTGTGTTTTACATGTTTCTTTGCCTGAGCTCGAAAATATGTGTGTGTGTGTGTGTGTGTGTGTGTGTGTGTGTGTGTGTGTGTGTGTGTGTTTGTGTGTGTGTGTGTGTGTGTGTAAATGAGTAAATATCTCATTATGTTCTGCCCTCTGGGTCCATATAATTCTGCTCATGCCTCAAGCACCCCACTGGCAAATGAAAGGAGAGGTTCTAGAACCAAATGTGAAACTTACCATGTCTGCTTCAGCACTGAGGTTGAAGTCTATTACTTCTGAGCATTTGTTTCATTTGGCATATTTCACATTTTGTTATTTTCTCATTACAAATTATTGCAAATAACTTGGTTTGATTTTAAAATAAACATCTTAATGAGATCTGTTGTTCAACAGCATATGGAAACATGCCATGTATCAGAACCAATTAGTGGTACATGAATATTATCACAACACAATTAACCTGTGACCCAAAGAACATGCACGTTTGATTGCAGGCTGATATCAACAGTGGCCTTTCATCTTCATAACAGAGCGCATCAAAACACATCCGCTGTTAGAGAAGTTCACAGTGATTAACTGGTGCTGGTGTGTGTGTGTGTATACATGCATACGTCTGCATCTGAATGCAGAGTAAATTACATACCTGCAGCAATAGAAGCCAGACGAACATAATCAAACCCTCGCTCCACAGGCTCATATGGATAACTCTCCACAAGGCTCAATCCTGCAAACACATGCACAGACACAGGCACACAAAAACGCACAACCAGGTACACACATACAAATACACATGCCCGTACGCACGCACACATCCACACGTTCTTGAATTGAATTATTCAGTGAAGTGCCTCTGGGGACAATGTGCTTTGGCGTATGCGGGTCTGTTCATAATTGCATGATTTTGTCAATGCTTGTTCTTGAGTGTGCATGTGTGTGTGTGTGTGTGTGTGTGTTTACCATGTAGCACAGACTGCTTGAGGCTCCAGTAGATGCTCAGGCAGTTCTTCTCCTTCTTCATGCCCCGTTTGCACTGGCAGTGGTGAAGAGGGCTGGCCAGCAGGGCGGCAACGGCGTTCTCGCAGTGGTTGCGCGCGCCGGGTCCCAGTTTGACGCTGCCACCGCCTGCCACACATTGGCGCAGCGTGCGCAGCCGTGGGCTGCACGTCTCGTCGCCTGAGCACGAGTCACCCGCTGTCAGGCAGTCCCACCGAGCCGCCAGCCCCAGCCGCGGTGCCCCTGCACAGGGGAGACGGCCCGTGGCGTTAGCCTGAGACACACTGGCATGGCACGCTCACTACGGCTTAAAGCCAAGGTGTTCACATCAAACCTTGGAGTGATATATTGCACTCCATGCTTTAGCGTTTCTCCCACTGTTTATCATCCCTGATTCAGCCCGCACACATTTGTTTATATCTCTTTTAGTGAGTGTTGGTGCTTTGCCAGTCCACCCACTTGTCAGGGGTGACACATCAGCATTCTGATTATGCCTCATGATCATTAGGCTACCCAGGCATGACTGGTGCTGGGGTAATATAAGGCTCCCCTAAAATGCGCAGCTCTGTCGCACAGCAAAATGCCACAGACATTCTGAAGTCCTTTGTTGTGCCATTCACCCACTGCCACCAACAAATGGTTTAGCATGATAATTTATGCCGCGCGCTGCAAATATCTGTAATTCCTGCGAGCTTGAAAACGTCCCAGTTCTTCCACGTCCTGCATAATCACCAGGCACACCTCCCACTGAGCATTTTAGCATCAGAATGTGCTTTGGAGTGCTGCAGTTTCCTCTCCTAGCCAGCTTCCACGAACGCCAAGCCGCTGAAGAGGAGTGGGACAGATCAAAATAAACAATCTCATCAAGTCTATACAACATGAATGCGCTCGCTATGAGATCAATGGCAGTCATGACATGGTTTCTGATGTTGGCGTTCCTCGCTTCTCCTTTTTCATGTGTCTGTTCACAAGCAGATGCATATCTATATTACCAGTCAGGTCAATTCCATAGATGACCTAGTGCATTCCCTGATAGTCTAATATACATATATTTTCAATATAAAAGCCCCTAAATCCAGGTAATATTTTATTAGAGGTTGACCTATGAAACCGTTCCAATAAATGATACATTGGTACATTCAGGAAAGAACTGGGCAGGGTTAGTAGTAAGAAACAAGGGTTTTAACAACATGTATTTAGAGATCACACATTACTTATGTTGCTTCATCTGTTCTGACATTTTGCCACTAAATGTGCAACAGCAAGTTTCATATTAGACATATTTCAGACTGAGGGGAAATACATGCATATCCAATGCATCTAATATGATGTTGTCTGAACTAAATAAATACATAAAACTAAATAAATACATAAACTTTTAAAAAATAGAGTAATGCTCATACTAAATGCTTTTTAGATGAAGCTGAAAAGGTTTGCTTCTTGAAATGTTGGTTGGCCCTGATTAGCAGCCTATACCAAGCAGCTGAACAACTGATTGGACACGATTAATGTACACAGTACATTGTACTCCAAAGGGAACCTATTTAAGTGAAAGTAGGTTACTGTTTTTTGAAGCCTCTCAAATAAAATGATAAAAGGTTGATTTCTATCACAGACTCTCTCGCTCTCCCTCTCTCGCTATGTCTCTTTCAGAAAAAGAAATCTCATTAATTATTGACAGATTTGTACTCACTGTACACAGTCTGAATAGTGCAGAGATGGCATATGCATATGCCACTGGACAGAACTTGAAGACCAATTAAATATTACATTCAAATTCCATTCACATAAAGGAACTAAAGTGTTATTTCACAGTAAAAAATGTACATCTTGTAGTATATATTTGAACTATAGCTTATAATTACCAAAAATATATTTTAAAATGCTTTAAATTTGTAACAGTGATATGCTGGCACGAGATTGGAACCTGGAATGCTTCTGCCATCCAAACATAAACCAAAACTCAGGTTTCCAGATTCAATCTGTGCCCAAATTTTAGGAAAACAGCCCCCCCCACCCCCCAAAAAAACACACACACACACACACACACACACACACACACACACACACACACACACACACACACACACACATATTCACACAGAGAAAATCAGGATGATCTGAATTGAGGTGACTTCAACATTTGCCTTAAACCTTAAAATAAAAAAATAAAATTGAAAAATAAAAGCATGATGGGCTTTTGGTGTGTGTAAACCTGTGTACAGCTATAATAAATTACACTGTGCGGTCCATTGCTCAGCAGCCTGGCTCCCCTCATCTGACACCTGCTATGGGGAAGATGTAGTACCCTGCTTCAGGCACAACGTAGAATTTGCTAGTTGTAAAATTTTGAGTATAACATTTAGGTGTCACGCCTGTGAGCCCAAATCCAGCCACTGACCTTTGGGGTGAACTCAAGTAACAGAAACGCTGTCATCTACACATCACTTTCAGGGGAAGAAGGAATTGAAGAACAGTGACTCATTCTCGACGGTCATGGGGCAGGCATCAGTCGCGTGCCCCCCCCTTTACTGCATCCTGCTGCTCTTTTCATTATGCTTCCCAGAGCTCTGACCTTCCACACCAACCATCGTGACTTTGTAGGAACAGATGTGCACCACTGCGCCTGTCCCGGCTACCAGGACAAGTAGGAAGCAAAACATTTTGAATGGTTTAAAGACTAACGCAGGCCTACTAATGTCCGTATATACTCGTGTCCTGGGCTCACATAGTAACTAGAATTTGTTCTATTGTTAATGAGATCACCAAATCATCGGCAGATAATTTATACAGTATAATTTCAAGTTGTTATTAAGGAAGATACATCATCTCAACAAACCACCAGCAATCTGCAGTCTGTAAGAGAAATATCTAAAGGAGGAATACCTGGAGAAGTATGTATAGGATCTTTTATTTAGGAGGAAAAGCCATTAGCAGATAATTGTGCTTCTTGTAATGTCATTTTTGGCATGTATTGCTGCAGACAGTTGTGGTTTGCCCAGAGACAGCAAGCAAAACCATCTGTGGATGTGGAGCTGCTAAGAGAAGACTGGTCAATGGCCACTTGCCTTTTGTTTGTTGCCAAATGTTCAGTTAAGCCTTTATGCAATGATTTAATAGAACTGCTGGGGAATTGTTTGGTTTGTAGTTTTCAGCGTGTGCTGCTGGTCACAGAGATCTTGGCCTAATGGACTTCTCAGGCTGGCTCACTATATTGACTCCAAATTTAAGCTTGGCTAAATGTGAGGAGTGGGCTGGGTGATGCTGAATACCGCACAAGTACTTTTGTTACATATAAGCAATTGCTGTTTTGACAGTTTTATCACCCTCGCTCCTTCTTCCTTTTTTTTTCCTCTCTCTCTCTCTCTCACATACACCAGATAGACTATGAGTGAGTCACAGTGATGAGCAACCAGGAAGAGTATTTAGAAGCGCAAGTAAATAAGTAAGGAGGATTCAACAGAATCATGGCAGAGCAGAGAAGGAGAGTTAACAGCTCTGTAGGGACCACACACCTCAGCTAAAACATACACATAAACCAAAGCAGTGTGCTACCTTTGCAGCACTCTAGTGACAAACGATTCCAGTGGCACAGATCACCCGGACTGACAGATTATTCCATCTGATAATTGGCGTTGAAACACTAACACCATGACGCTAACGCTGGTACACTAAGAGCGCTGCGCTAACGACGAAACGCCGCGTTACTACAGTATCGGTGTTAGTTTAGAGCCGTTAGTGTTGCGTTAGCAGTGTTAGTAACGCAGCGTTGACGTCACTACGACATTAACACCGCTACACTAATGGCGAGACTTTCATGCCACAACAATAATGTTGTTATACTAATGGTGCACCGCAACACAAATGCCACAAAACTAACACCGCTACATTAACGCCATGACACTAACGACTCGACAACAACACCACTGCACTAACGGCACAACATTAATACTTCAGTACACACCAACGGCGTGACATTAATGCCGTGACACTAATAGGGCCGCAACACGAAAGGTTCTGCACTGAGGCTACAACTCTAGCGCCACGACATTAATTCCGCTAAATCAATACCACAACTCTGACACCGCTTACAGTAACTCCGCAAAATAAAAGCCACAATACCACTACACCAACACCGCTGCAGTAATGCTGCAGCACTAATGCCACTAAACTAATTTCGCTAAACTAACGCCGCGACACTAATGCCACTTCAAAGTGCAGCTGCTAAAAGCAATTATGGCAAATCATTTGGTTTGTCACCCTAATTTGTTCTAATACCTTCTACTAAAAATAAATGCAATTGCATGCACACAGAGATACACACATGCACAAAGATACACACATGCACAGAGATGCACACATGCACACAGAGATATACACATGCAGAGATACACACATGCACAGAGATGCTCTTGCCTATTCTGAAATGAAGCTGATCACTTTTCTGACAGTGGAGATTTCTGTTTGACTGCCTGTGGCTTTAGGTTGATGATGATGAACACTTAGATCATTCTCCAGCCCTCAGGGCACAGATATCTTACAGCACTTGAGCCTTTACCCTCAATTAGACCTGAATACAACCCCAGGCAACTCTGGAGAGTGCTAATGATGAGTGTCTGTGTGTGAGTGTATAAATGGGCAAATGCCTGTGTGCTCTGCTGCCCCCCCTGCAGTGGTAAAAATGTTATCTGAGTGCCCTATTGTGATTGGTCTCCTGACTCTGCCCTGTTATGCATGCACACACACACACACACACACACACACACACACACACACACACACACACACACACACACACACACACACACAAACCCTTGTGTGTGCAAGCATGTGTGCAACTGATGAGGAGGAGAACCATGGAAGAGCACATTACTGTCATCTTTGTGTTCTTAGAGAATGCTTATTTCACCTGAAGCCCAAACACCTGTCATATCTCATTCAGTATTCAGAGGCTCACAGCTAGAGCCGCATCAAAACCTTCAGCATTCAGACCTGCATTCAGCTTGTGCGCACAGGCGAAAATGAACACTCCACAGTTTTATAGGGTATAAATGCGTGGCCAAATTTATATGCCTCAATGCCTCCATTTTACATCTTTGAAGAGCAATGCTTCACTTATTATTGGATAGCATTCCGCTTGTAATTGCCTGATTGTGTTAAGATCCATCGAGGTGGATGGCTATGTTCATTATTCCCATTACTGTAGGGACTTGTGAACACATTAAATGTGTCTACTGGGATCCAGATTGCCCGTATTGTTGAGTGTTGAGTTGGTTACTATATATGAACCAAAGGTCAGGTTCAATGGAGAAAATACCAAAACAATCAACAAAACATGCATGCTGTCATGCCATCACAGGGACTCACTGGCTCTTCATATTGGCAGTGAGTGCATGCCTGTGATGGCATGACAACATGTAAGTTTTGTTGATTTTTTAAAAAAAGATTTTCTTCACTTTCAGGATATTTCCTCTGTTATGATTGCTCTGATTAATCTCTGCTCTGTCCAGAGGATCATCTTACCCTTGTAGAACAAATGCATACATCCACAGCTAAGGACACTGTGACATTAAGATGCATTTAGGAAATGAGTCTTGCTTCCTCTTGATCACTATTGAAAGTATTGACAGTACTGTGGGTAATGAGTCAGGGATGTGTTTACTAATGAGGAGATGACAGAACCTTAGTTAAGTAGGTTTGGTCTCTGAGTGCACACATCTTAATTGAGGGCCTATGCTGCTTCTGGGTAGATCCTCATTAAGGTTGGACTCTCATGTTTTATGGTCACCCAGAGAGTGAGCGGTAAAATGGGTCAACTATGTGGGTCAAGTATCCCCCCTGTAGAAGCGTAACTGTGTGTGTATTTGTGTGTGTGTGTGTTTCCATGATATTTGGACACCAAGTCTGGCATTCTGAACATTTCTTTGTACAAGCAGAACATGGTGTTCTGTCTCATTACTGCTGGCTTTCTGTCACCTCTCTGTTTTGCATTTGTATTTGTGTGTGAGCTGAGAGGGCATGCTGTACCTCTATTCCTGGTGATGATGTTGTCTTTATGAGCAGAAACAGTACCTGTCATATAACTATGACAAGTTTGCTTATGTAACAGCACACATGCATATGCACACCCTCACACCCACACCTACCACCCACACCCTCACACCCACAGCCCCCCTTCCTGCTTACAGTTGTCCCAGAACTGCTTAGCTACTCATCATTCTTCTCTATTTCAAGAGGAGCTGCATGATATGTGGTTCATGTGCAAAATCACAACTCAAACTTTTCTGAAGGCAGCTCTGCTCCTGGGGGCAGAATGAACTTGGTTCAGATTAACCAGTGCCATTCAAAATAACCAGTAGGCAGACGTCCTTAGTAAGTTTTATGTGCACTACAGGAAACTTGGGCTATTTTAATTGTTTAGTCTTTTGTTTTAGTCCACGTTTTTAATCCTTTTTTGATATACCTACCAAGCTAATGGCCTCTAAAGCTGGTTCATTTGTTTATTCTCGTTTGTTCTTAGCTTGTTAGCTTAGCTAGCAAGCAAGGCGTTTTAGAGGGAAAATAACGCTAGCTATTTTGCTAGCGTTTGCTAAGAATTCTAGCAAAACGATAGCAATTTAATAGCCTGTCACTGAGTTAGTCATTGAGGCAAAAAAACCAAACCCGTCGTTTTGTGTCTTATAGCGGAACTGCAGCCGGCGCATGGATGCATATAAACGCTGTCATGGTGATAAGGTTCCCTCTGAGGAGCTGCAGAATGACATATAGCGAAATGCTCTTCTGCCTCTGATGCAGAAATACCAGTGATGTTCGCTACCATTTTATCCTAAAAGGTGCTTTGAACAGATACTAATATTTCTAACAGTGTGTCCTAATAACTTTGTAAAAGTTTGGTTTTGTTGTACATGAACGGTACATTTATACCAGCGTGACTACTTCGGTTCCGCTGACCGCTGCCTTGCGTACTTGCATACTCTTAAAATAAATGACGTGTGGTGAAAATCTCTGCCCAGTACTTGCTAACCGATCATGTTAATCTCCGCGGTTTTGGCTGTTAGCCAATAACATTCATTCTGGCACCAAGGCGGAGCTGCATTCAGAACTGTTTTGACTTGTGATTTTGCTCAAGAACTGATATGAGACAATGAAAACAGGAATTAGTTCTTTCTGAGGGCTGCTGAGGGGATTTGGAGGCAGGCTCCAAACAGCCCTGACAGATTATTCTTCATAGGGCTTAAATTGTGATTGAGTATGCTGAACCCTTCCGTCTTTTAGCAAACAACAACCCATTGTAAAAATGTTTCTGGCAAGGAAGACCCACGATGTGATCTTTGATGTATGGACACACATAAAAAATATTTTTAAAAAATCCAATTCCCTAAAAGTGCCTCATCTGGATTCAACCATTTGAAATCAAACAGGCAGAACATCTTTGAGTTCATTGCATGTTGCCAAAGCCTCCTGCACCCCCAGCCACCTGCTGCATGTGCGAAACATCAGATAAGACACAGCAGCTGCAGCAGACGAGCGGAACGAGACAGTGGCACACAGCCGCAGTCCAAGGGTGGGATGAGCTCAAGCCTCCACAGAGACTTTCCCGAGCAGAGCACCAGCCACAGGCCACAGCAGACTTCCTCACTGCCCACTTCCTCCCACCCAAACTGAGAGAGGCTTCAGCACTGACTGCTCCACTTACTGCCACCCAAACTGAGAGAGGCTTCAGCACTGACTGCTCCACTTACTGCCACCCAAACTGAGGAGAGGCTTCAGCACTGAGCTCTTCCTCCCACCCAAACTGAGGAGAGGCTTCAGCACTGACTGCTCCACTTACTGCCACCCAAACTGAGGAGAGGCTTCAGCACTGAGCTCTTCCTCCCACCCAAACTGAGGAGAGGCTTCAGCACTGAGCTCTTCCTCCCACCCAAACTGAGGAGAGGCTTCAGCACTGAGCTCTTCCTCCCACCCAAACTGAGGAGAGGCTTCAGCACTGAGCTCTTCCTCCCACCCAAACTGAGAGAGGCTTCAGCACTGAGCGCTTCCTCCCACCCAAACTGAGAGAGGCTTCAGAACTGAGCACTTCCTCCCACCCAAACTGAAGAGAGGCTTCAGCACTGAGCACTTCCTCCCACCCAAACTGAAGAGAGGCTTCAGCACTGCATTTCTCTCACCACACACCCCTCATGCAAATTCCTGAGCTGCTAGGCTGTGAAACTGGTGCTTCATTGAGCCAGTTAGGAAAACCACTTTTATAATCCTGCATGATACCATGTTAATGGCAGAGATATCAGTAAGACATATAGCTCATTAATTTATGCAATTAGAGAAGAAAATGTTCTTCATGATGAGGTGAATTTATTGGTTAAAATCTCTGATAAGTGTTCTCAGAAAGCGGGGAGAGAGTTCATTGTGTGTAAAATCTGAGTGGCCGTGCTACAGGCCACAGCCTGTGAGGGAATAGGAGAAATATTGTTGGACAGAATGAGCACAGGAAATAAAGCCTTCATTGAACTGGGTCAGAGAGAAGCAGAGGAGCTGGATTAAGCTTGGAAGCCGCCCGCTTTTATCTACTCTGGAAAAATAAACATACTTTAAGAAGTACAAGGTGTACAAGCTGTGTGTGTCTGTGAGGTTTATATGTGAAGAGGTTTACCCTTGAGGCTGAGTTCAAGACTTTCACACTGTGAATAAGGCACCCCAGACATGTCAGCTCTAACATTGGTGTCACATAAAGTTCTAATGTGCTATATTAGCCCCCATACACACACACACACACACACACACACACACACACAAAAACACATACACACTTTTTAGCGTTTTAATGTATATATTTGATTAAGGATTTTGATAACCGCATGTGCAGCCTATTTTTGATTAAAAAAGATAAAAAGAAAATAAGTGCAATACATCTTACCACACATTTCATGATGCACACAAACACACACACACACACACACACACACATACTCACACACAATCATGTAGTGCGGAGAAAATCTGATAACAGTTTAATGATAAAAATCATGAATAGCTGCCCACCAGCAAGTTGACCAAAGCATATGTGTAATCATCTGTGCAGTGCATGTATTCCTGTTATCTGATTTACATTAATACCTGATCATCAGGCACATTTAAAGTGTTATCTAGTCTGGCAGAAATACTTTGTGTGGTGTACGCATAATGTGCATACATGTGTGTTTGTGTTTGCAAGTGTCAGTATGTACTGTATGTGGCTGAAGTATACACTCACATGCACACACACATATACACACACACACAAACAGAGAGAGACTAATATGGAGTTCCTCACAGCTGTCTGAAGCTGGAGGAAAGAAGACAAGGGGCTTCGGGATGAAACAGATTAAAATTAATTTGAGCACTGTGAGGTTGTGCTGCATCACATTACCCTGCTAATCTCTCCAGCAGGAGCTGGTCTCTCCATGTCTCTCTCTGCTCGCAGGCCCCTCACGGCTGGCCTCTTGTGCCTCCAGCTGTCGGGTGGCCACTCATGCTGGCCGGTTGCATGTGTGTTTCATCAGATGTGCCGCCCTGCAAACAAGGCATGGCGTCTTCCACACTCTTAACTGCTGGGATGTTTCCACCTTCTCCAACCTGCACCGTTTCCTGACCCTCCAGGTTTCAGATTTAGGGGTCATTTTTTTGTATGTAAATATACATTGACACATTGAAATATTAAAAGCAAACAACAACTATCCCTTTTTCACACAGATACACACTCACTGACACACACACACACACGGGCACACACACACGGGCACACCGCACATGGTTGCATCCTTTCATGTAGTCAGTAAATGCAGCACAGAGACAGAAACTGATTCTCTGTATGTTTGGCAGAGGCAGGTCTTTGGCAATAGAAAATGTGCAGTAGAGTAAAAGGATTGCCAGAGTCTGGTGGGGTGTGCATGTGTGTGATAGAATGAGATGGGGAGCGAAAACAAACTTCACATGCTTAGCCTTTCTCTTATCTGAAAGCTGTCCCTTGCTTAGTGCAAAATAGTTGCATATCTGGGTTTGGTCAGAAGGTCCCAGATTTTTTTCAATGTTGCATTAATATTTTCCTGTGACTATATGAGAAAGCTTCATGATAACTACAAAACACAGCAGAGAGGTTTTATATGCCAGTCCACAAGAAAATGAGACAACATTACCAAGAAATATCAAAAAGAGTAAGTGTGTGTGTCATTGCCGGTATGGGCTCACACAGATGTGCATGACACACAGAGACACAGACACCACTAGTCCTCTCACTACTGACTACCAGGCCAATAGCCAAGAACCAGCAAAACCAACAGCATGGTCATTAGCTAGGCTTTCTCTGACCACTCACTGTGTTTGAAGGTAGCTGTTTGGACAGCACCTTCACAGCTTAAGGTTTTTAGGAGTGTGTGTGTGTCTGTGTGAGTGTGTTTATGTGTGTTGGGAGAAACACACCTATTTTTTAAAGGAGTGTTTCATTAACACCTCACCAATAAAGACATGACTTAGAGTTCTGACGTGCACAGTGAAGTTTGAATCATTCCGAATTGTGTGGCAGGAGCCTTGCATGGTCTGTCTGTGAAGCACTTAGAGATAATCAGCAGCAAAACGTCCGAGAGAACAAGGGAGGCTCTGTTAATTCTATTAGATGAGATGCAGGATATAACAGCTAATTTACCTACATGAGAGACCTGTTCACACCATCCATACAGTCCTCTTTCTCTCTCTTTAGTAATGCAAACCATGGTGTGCTTGGAAGATAGAAAAAATGTATTTTTTCTGAAAGCAAAAAACCCCCCCAAACTTTTAGATGTGGCTGTTACAGCACTAAAGTATTTTTTTGTGCTCCTCTTTCCTAGCAATTAATATAAAATGCTTGTTGAATTGTCACCCCTAATGTGATATGCAAAAAATACCCCAATATACACACACCCTACACATGTACACATGCACACACACGCACGCATACACACGCACACGCGAACACACACAAACACGCACACATACACGGGTGATCCCAATATTATCCATCACATATTACCAGCCAGGCCCTGTGGTGGGGATGGCTGTGGTCAGTGATTTTGGTAGGAAGTCACTCTGATGTTTTTAAAGGTCATGAGGGTAGAAGTTATGGCAGAGTGGAGGGATGCTCCACCACTTTTTCTGCACCGGGGGTGGGTGGGAGACAGCAGGCTACTTCCTGACGCCCTGCTAGTGACACTGCCCTGACACATCAACAGATGTCACTTTGCATATGCACCATAGCTAAAATGCACATGCAGCACATGCACGGCATATACACGTACTAGGGGAGGGCTTGACCTAGACAGTTGACCTTTGCTCATCTAAGTTAAGGCTGCCTACTAATATAGTGTTCTTCCCTGTCATCTCCCACAATTAAGTAATCATGTGCTAGGATCTAGATTCCTATACAGTAGAAGAAGTTTCTCCCCTCAAATTATGTACAGTCACAATGACCATACATCAAATGTAAACATCAATCTAACGTTGGTTAGAAACATTTGACAGACAAAGAGACTTACTAACTAGCTCACAAAGTAATTAAGCTGTAGATAGGTAGGTGGCCATCAAGAATTTTGTTACGCTACTTATAATCAGCTTTGTCAATAATTTTTTCACTATTTATATACTGCCAACTGAAGACCTTCATAAGGTCAGCTAATAAAATTCCCATGAGCTATTAAAATAATTTGTTGGTGCTTAAAATAGCTATGATGATGAGCACTTGAGGGTAAATTGACAAGGAAAGAGAAAATACTGTACACTGTACACTGTGGTCTGATGCTCAGGTGCACATGCTCAGAAAGGCTGGTGTTTATCCTATTTTTAAAACACCTCCTATCGTCAGCACTACTGCTATGGCTGCCTTTTAGTACAGGGAGCTTTCTGCCAGGGAGATTTCAGTCAGCCTTAGGGGTATTTTTACTAGGATCTAGGATCTCCCTTTACCATAGGTCAACTTACAGCAGGCACCTAAGAGTCTGGAGAGGCACAGAACAGTGTGGTAATGAGCACCTAAGAACCAGCACATAAGCCCAAACATTCATCAAAACTAAGAAAAATGTGTAAAGGTTTTGACCTTCAGGATGTTTTACACATGTTTGATAAGATCAGTCAGCCTCAGCTGTGATCCCAGCTCCTAGACCACAGAAGTGTTTGTTAGCAGTGGAAGGATAAGGTCAGTCACCGGGCTTCTTTATATCTGCACCACATACCAGCCTCTGTGTATGGCTCAGCTGCTCTAGAGAGCTAGCCACAGCACTGCTGTAGTGGCTATACCATTCTGCTGTAATCACATTAGGACACACATGTCAGAACATAATGGATTCATGGGATGTGTGTTTGTGCACTTCAAAGAAGTTTTTTTTTAACATTATCATTTAGCTCCCCAGTCATGTTCCAGGGTAAAGGATTTTGTGGCTTGAGGCTATGAAAGTTTTGGGCCCTATGAGATGAATATTTTTGATTCACATACATTTTCATGCATCTGTTGAAATTTCCATTGGCCCCACTCTCTCTCTCTCTGCTATTCAAAAGTCAGAAAAGGCTAAGTGAGACTATAAACAACACAGCTGACACGTGATAGTCCAACATGGAAATCCGAGACAAAAAGTTAACTTTATGATTCTCAGCTGCATTGTGCTCCTGTAAAAGCCTAACGTTTAATTTGGCCATGCTCAGCCCAGAAGCCATGGAGGGCACGGCAAAAGGCTGCCGTCCATTCTCCGAGCATCTCTAGCCATCCGTGCTCATTAGCCAACAGCGGGCTGGCTTGCAGCAGCAGCGCTCGGCTCTGTAGTGGCCCTGACAGCGCTGTGAGCTGGACGGCATGGGACTCCTGCTCTGCTACTCCGACCATACCGCTCTGTCCCGGCACGAGCCGCGGGGCTGTGAGCGTCGCCCGGGCGACTCACGCTATGCCACTGTCACCCCACTGCGCCACCGTGGATGAGATGGGCTGTAATGAGGAAGATGGGGCTCTCCCTGAGACTCGTGGCTGGACCTGGGCCCTGTGGGATGATAAATTTTACCTTCTCAAATATGCACACACACACACACACACACACACACACACACACACCAGACTGAGACAGAGTAACCTACTGCTGTTTTTCTTGTGAAAGGTAGGAAAAACGTTTGGCAGTGAAAATGCATTCGACGGCTGGTTGTGGTTTACTCTTGCATGCTTGGCTGAGAATAAGCTCTAATAAGCTCACATTTGTAATTAACAGTATTTGAGGATGTTTGTGGTGCAATCAGGATACTGCTGCCAGACTCCAGATCTGATGCACGATGGAGACGTGGAGTGAGCGATGGAAGGGAGGAGGAGAGGCAGCCAGAGTGAATTTCAAACTACAGGAGATCATTTTCCTCCAGCTGGCAACACAACAAAGTGACTGTCGAAAATCTTACAGCATCCACACACACACACACGCTCACACGCACACGCACACACGCGCGCGCACGCACACGCGCGCGCACGCACACACACTCACACGCACACATACACACACACACACACACCTACACGCACACACACACACACACACACACACACACACACACACACACACACACACACGCACAGGTGTACTTCATTCAAAATAAAAGAGTACTGTAAGTCTTAGTTCCCATAACTAGTTTAAATGACTTCCAGACCATGCAACTGCACTTTATGCCTAATTCACTATAAGTGGTAAGACCAACCATCCAAACAGGATGTACTTCATTATCTCAACAGTCCTCAGTTCTTTGTGTTCGAAATTTGTGACTCTTTGAGTCGTAATTTTTTTTTTCATTTCACAGTATATCAAAAATTAACAAATTAACTCATTTACATTCATCAGTGTAAATTTAGAAGTGCCCTTTTCTGCTTTGTTCAAAAATGTAGTTAGCTAATTTGCATCCCATTTACATCTAAGATGGCAGAGTTGAATAATACAACATGTCAGTTGTGTGCAAATCTACACAGCAGTGGCCTTAAGCTGTCCTGATTCTATAACATTCAGGGCCATGGGGGAGATTTTGTTCTCAGTCCTGAGCAGCATTTTATGGATCATAGACATGCAATATGCTATACATCCAAGGTCTAACTTGACAAAAAAGGTCTTTGAAATGAACGAACACGTCAGTGAAAAGTCCTCTGACGCATCTCGAACTCGTGTTTATTTATTTGGTCTTGCACACCAGCCTTGGTGCTTTGTGTTGATTAAAATGACTAATGCATAACGCTTTAACCTTGTTTTACTATTTTAGTGTCTTGGTGTTTCTTTATTCAGGCCGTCCAGGCCAATGTGGGCTCGCATCATTTACCTAATGAAACCAAGAAGCAGTGGTGATGGTGGTTGCTCAAGCATATGAGTGCTGTGTGTATGCTGTGGGGTCTAGTAGGGTCCATTTTTGTTTGTGGTTTCAGGCAGTCACTTTTGTGGGATATTTTGATGTAAAGACATTACAGGTGATACATTTATGCCCCCATCTGTTTTTATGCAATCAGCTGTGTTCTCTGCAGCTGCGTGAGCTCTCACTTCTTGGTTATCTGGCAGTCTCATTATTCCAGATCCAGTTGTCTCTGTATATACTGTACTTTGCCGACATAGGGAGATATTTTGTTCAACACTCTTCTTATATGTAGTAAATATTACCTTTCATCAATTTCAGAAATATATTTTCATACAAGTGATCTTGCTACATTCAAAAGAAGGCAGTTTTCTTTCTTCTCAAAGGTTTATGACCTAATGCAGAAACTGCTGATTATATCATAATATTCTATCACTTACATTAGACAGAATTCTCCTACCATCTTCCATGTGTGCTTCATTGCTGGCCACCTGTTACTACTGGTTGTGCTTCTACTGAATTTCCATAGCAAAACACACCATAGAATTTTACAGCCCATGCCTCTAGTGATTATGCCATAATTCCATATTCTCCCACAGACATGCAGGGCTTGAAGAGATCTTGTGCTTATCTTCAAAGAGGAATATTAGAATATTCATCAATCAAAGATTGTTAGACGATTTCACTCTGTGTGACACAGCATGTGTTTCCCATAGGCTACATCCTGAGTTGTTTCTAACATAATTTAATTCAACCAACACACACATACTTACCCCTCATTTATACAAGATCTTTCATTATTGGAAAAATAACAAAGCATGGGTCAACGCTCTAACAACTGAACCAAACAACCAAGATTCCTCTCCAGCAACAACAATTCAAGTTCTGAAAGAAAAAGGTTTAATAATTACAACCATTTACTCATCTTCCCTACCTTTGATAATTGCATTAAAATATGGTCCAGTAATGATAAAAAAGAACTTAGATGATTACTTTTAATTGTGATTTTATCTCAGCTAGACAAGTCTTTTGCGTTAGCAGCCCTATCCTTCCTACAACCCAGAAATGGCTTTTTGCCCTCCAACTATTAAAACTGTATTTCACATTATTCTGAATTATTCAGTTTGAGCTCAAATTAGCATTGAATCAGGAAAAGCACGAACATATGCTATCCTCTGGGAAATCATAAATGTTGATTACCACATTTCAACTCATGCTGAATGTGTGTCAGCTTATAAATAACATTTTCTGACTGCTAGATATCTGTTAAAACACACATGGAAGAGCTAGACTAAAACAAAAGTGAGAGTAAAATTAAGGCTCCTGCAGGAATATACTTTTTACATATGGCAGAAAGAAACTTTCTGTGATGGTGCCTTGCACTAGCAGCCTCTGTCTACCGGCAGTCCACATGGCCGTCTGTTTATATTGTGCTTCTCTGCTGTTTCTGTTGCACATGCTGTATGATTTGGTTTTGGGCCATGTGTTTTTGGTACGTGTTGAGTCTCATTTGCTGTGCCACCTGTGTTATATTCTGTTATGTTGCCTCTTTATTAGCCTGTTCAGTTAGCATTCTTCATTTTCATGAAACCCTTCAGAGTCATGCTTGCTTCCTTCTTTTTACCACATTCTTCACCAATGACACATTCGAAATATGCCTTTTGTTTTGTTTTGTTTTTTTGGACAGTGAACTACAGTAGCTGCCCACCTAGCGGACATAAAACAGTGAACTACAGTAGCTGCCCACTCTGTGAACATTGAACAGTGAACTACAGTAGCTGCCCACTCTGTGAACATTGAACAGTGAACTACAGTAGCTGCCCACTCTGTGAACATTGAACAGTGAACTACAGTAGCTGCCCACTCTGTGAACATTGAACAGTGAACTACAGTAGCTGCCCACTCTGTGAACATTGAACAGTGAACTACAGTAGCTGCCCACTCTGTGAACATTGAACAGTGAACTACAGTAGCTGTCCACTCTGTGAACATTGAACAGTGAACTACAGTAGCTGCCCACTCTGTGAACATTGAACAGTGAACTACAGTAGCTGCCCACTCTGTGAACATTGAACAGTGAACTACAGTAGATGCCTACCTAGCAGACATAAAACAGTGAACTACAGTAGCTGCCCACTCTGTGAACATTGAACAGTGAACTACAGTAGCTGCCTGCAATGCAGACATAATGCAATAAACTACAAGAGATGCCCACATTGTGGAGATAATGCAGTGAACTAGAGTATGTGTGGAAATAGCGCTGTATGTGGACTATTTTAACACCAGTGGGGCAGTATCCAGTGCATTCAAGAGGAGAAGACTCAGTGTTATTTTGGGGAGAATAGGACAGGCCTGTGAACTGTCCTATATTAAGATAGCTAGACATTTGTCTCTCTTTGCTTCGTTCCTTGCTGTCCTGTTCATATATAGCTTGATGAGCGGCGAGATTGAATCCAAAAGCATTATTACGATTTCAGTGTGGGTTTTCTTAAGGAGGATTGTCTCACAGTTCCTCCTCCTCCTCATAGACACCACTGTGCTATTGTCATACCATGGCTTCTTTGTCTCTCTGCTTGTACACAATGTAACATGGATTTTATGTTGTATTAATCTCTCTTTCTTTCTCTTTTCTCTCTCTCTCTCTCTCTTTATATCTTTCTCTCATATTTTCTCTGAGGATTCAGGAACGCTTTTCAATTAAATAACCAGCAGAGCTGGAATTACAGCTTAATCATGTAATTCTGTAAAAATGCACCCCATTCCCCCCAGTCCCCATTCAGGAACCTTCCTCACCTCAGATTTTTCTCAAGCTTTGAAGTCTTAATTTAATTCTGCAAAATGTGTATTTCATCTGTGCATAGGTTTATGCCACATAATTTGTTTTGTCTCAAATTGGAATGAAAAAATACATGTATGCTGTCTCTCTGGCATGTTCCTGAAGAACTTCAGATGTGCCTTGTTATGCAGGAACAGAGGAACAGAGCACACCTCCTCTTCAGCTTCACTGTATGGTTATGTTCTATCTTTTGTGGTCAGTCTTGGATAAAATGTAATGTTTATGTGGTAATGTGTCTCAGGTCTCAGTAGATACGAGAGAGTACTGTAACTGCATCATGTCTGTGTTTGTAGCTGTGTGTGTGTGTGTGTGTGTGTGTGTGTGTGTGTGTGTGAGAGAGAGAGAGAGAGACAGAGAGAGAGAGGGAGAAAGAGAGAGGGAACTCTGTCTGAAAGGCCATAACGAACAGCCTGCTCCTGACTGCATCATGTATCATCAGTGGTGTGAGAGAAAGCCAGTTTGAAAACATGTGACAGCTCTTTCTCTTAATGCTGTTTCTTAAAGCTCCTGGGTTTCTACCTGAGCTTCCCAGAGCTAATATCTCTTACAAGCTTCTGCTTCTTCTTCTTCTTCTTCTTCTTCTTCTTCTTCTTCTTCTTCTTTAGTAATTACATTTTTCAGCAGGCCAGCCACAGTAAAACCTACTTATCTCTAATAAAGAACTTCATTATAGATCACTGGTGAAACCAAGCGTGGGGTATAGAATGGGGTCAGGAAGTTATGTTTCCTGTACAGCGTATCCAGTGATCCATATAGCACCAAGCATATTGGTCAGGTCAAGAGGCCAATTCAACAACCTGCTCTTTGGCAGCTGGATGAGAAAGACATGCAGCTGGATGAGAAAGACATGCAGGTGGATGAGAAAGACATGCAGCTGGATGAGAGAGAGCTGGGGAGAGGCAGACATGGCCTTGGTGAAGAGGTAGGAGAAGTGTATAAGTGAACATACTGCACATTCTGATCTCTTCATCTGCTCTCCTAGCACACTGACCGCATCGGTTACTGTCTACAGGAGAGACAGAGTGCAAGTGAGTGAGGGAACACTGAACTGTATTTCATCTCAAGGGAGTTAGAAATAAGCATGTATGAAAGCACACATATACCATTGTACAACTACTCTTTTCATTTCTATAACACACGCACACATATACCCACACACACAACACATATGCTTTGGTGTGTTGTAATTTGCAGTATTCCATTTCCTGTGTTATTATATGTGTGTGTTTGATGTTTTACATTCTGTGAGGTCTGGAGCATATCTTTCCTTTAGTGGAACTAAACTTTATGCATGGCCTTCCCTGGGGACTATAGAGCAGACACACACATTTATCGACTGACTTCCTGTTGGAGACAGATGAAAAATGACTGCATTTCCTGGACCCACTGGGATTTAGAACTTCAGAACTGTAATGGTTTAAGGACTTGCACAAGTCAGAAGGGAAAGCTTGCATGAATAACACATCTAGGCAGACACACAAATGCGGTTTGTGATGTGTTTTACAGTGTATGGTGCTTTGGATGTGGGATTTGGATAATTTTGTTTCACCAAGCTCACATCTCACCAAAACCAAAAGGACTGCTCTGAATCAAAATGTGCACACATGCACACATACTTTCAGAAGGCCTGGATTTGACCCATCCCTGTACACACACACACACACACACACACACACACACACACACACACACACACACACAGAAGCCACATCAGAAACAGCCACACACACAACCACACACACACACATATATTCATGTCACTGCTACCCATGAGTTCTAATTTATTTTAAATTTATTTCAGTGGGACCAATAGACATGACCTTTTATAAACACACCCTGGAAAAAGTATTTTATTATATTTTGCACTTTGTGTGTGTGTGTGTGTGTGTGTGTGAGTGTGTGTGTGTTTGTGTGTGTGTGACATGGTTGGTTTAGGGGCATCAGAGCATGGTATTCTTCCATTTTATGGTTTATTGGTAGCTCTTGCTGGGGGGTCATTCCCTTTTCTAGATGTGACATTAAAATTATTAGATGGTGAGAACATGGTAAATGTGACCACACGAGCTTGACAAATAGTTGTTAATTAGTGTTATTTTTAAATGCTTGTGTTTCCCCTTTATATTATTCATGAGGAGAATAGTTAAACACTAAAACGATCAATTGTGACAAACTAATTAGCGTTGTATATGTGTGGGTTTGTGTGTGAATGTGTGTGTTTAGACATGGTGCTGAATGATTGTGTTGTGAATGGATTTCCATTTAAACATTAATGATTTAGGTCTCTTGAAAGCTTATATCTCCAGCAGGCAAATCAATACTTCCCTTACATATCAATTAGCATTAGGTCTCCTGCCAGAAGGAAGGAGGATGGCAATACACACACACACACACACACACACACACACACACACACACACACACACACATACACAATAGTTACTTTTGAACCAAAATCTTGTATCTCAAAAACAGTAAAAACAGCAACTTTACAGGTGTGTAAAAAAATGACACGAGACTGTAGTTTGTAACATCCTTCCTCCTCCCTCATGTCTTCATTCCTGGCACACGCCCAGCATGCCATGCAGCGCACACAATATACGGAAGCACGTTTACTCAGTGTATATGAAGGACACGAGGTCTTGTCTTGCCAGACATTTGCCCAGACATCATTGACACAGATTTTATAGAAGCTGCTAATTGACAGGGATTTGATGCTCTGAACTGACCACACAGATTTTATAGCAGCTGCTAACTGACAGGGATTTGATGCTCTGAACTGACCACAATGTTTAGGATGTAGCTCTTACAAGAGCTGACACTTAAACAGCTCAAAAAACTTCAGACTTAACAAGACTAATATTAGATTTAAGTTAGTCAGAACAGTAATTGAGTGAGAAGGACACAGAAGGATAAAAGAGTATGGAAGTGTTCTGGGGAAAAAAGAATATATAAGATATGAGTACGCAAAGATGTACATTGGAAAAGAGTAGGAAATTAGGAAAAAGAAATAACTGATCTACATTCTTGGAACTTTAGAACCTAAACATACACCGATTTCTCCTCCTAGAAATTCAGAAGCACTTTGCACAGCTGAGCTCTGTCAAAAATGTTCCGTTTCTCTGGAAACCTACAATTTTAAATATCTACCTTTTACAACAATAAACAGAATAAACAATATACAAGGTTTCTCACCTTGAATCTTATTCATATAAACTTTAAAAGTTGAAAAATATATATATTTATATCCATTACCATTTTGTGAGTCTGTATCTGGAAGTCCCACAGGATCTTAGCTTGGCCATTCTCTACTACCTTCAAGGGTTTATCCCACGTAGACCTTGGAACCTCCAGCCTGTATTCGGCACAGATGTTAATATATAGTATGCCTGCTACTTGGTTATGGTTCCATGTTCTGGTTGTACATACTGTGCAGGGGTTTTTCCTCCCATGGTTTTTGTTCTTCTTCATTCCTATCTTCCTTGGGTTTCTGCTGTCTGAGTTACTCAGTAAGCACTTGATCACTTGGGGCCATCTTCCTGACGTACTCCTGGATCATGGTAATTTCAAGATGGATAGTGGCTCTGATGCTCATTAGTCCTCCCTCCTTCCACTTAGTGTACAGTCTCAGAGGGCTGGATTTGGGATGAAACTCTCCATGCATTGTGAGTAGTTTCCTTGTCTTGATGCCAGTGGCTTCTATCTCCTTCTTTGGCCAACTTATTATGCCAGTGGGGTATCTGATGACAGGTAAAACGAAGGTGTTGATAGCCTGGATCTTGTTCTTCCTTTTTAGCTGACTTCTCAGGACTTGCCTCACTCTTTGTGGGTATTTGGTATTTGTTCTTGCCAATGCCTTTCTAGGTCCCGCTCATGCACTGAGCCGTGTGTCTTCTCATCTTATCCGCAATGATGCTTGACAAGATCTTCCGTGTTGTGCAGAGGCAGGTTATCGGCCAGTAGTTTGATGGAACTGCCCCTCTCTGGGGCTCCTTCAGGATCAGAACTGTCTAGCCTTCAGTTAACGGTTCCATCCATTAGCAGCTGGTTCATTTGTGCTGCCAGGTGCTCATGTAGTACAGTTTTTCAGCCAGAAGGCATGTGCAATGTCAGGGCCTGTAGCTGTCTAGCTCTTCATACCTGAGACCCTTTCTTGGACGTCTGTTAGCATGATGGTTACTGGATCCTGTTCAGGGAGGCTGCTGTGGTGTGCTCTCAGGTTCAATAACCACTGGGCATTGTTGTTGTGTGATGCCTCCTTCTTGTCTATGCTTTTGCAGTATTGCTCAGTCTCCAGCTTTGGTGGATCTGTTCTCATGCTACTACCCTGTCACTGAGAGCACACTTTGGATGGCTCATGGGAGAACATTCTGTTTCCAAGTGAGTAACTGCAATGTAGTGTTGTAAAAGGCAGAGATATTCAAAATTGTAGGTTTCCAGAAAAACAGAATGTTTTGGACAGAGGTCAGCTGTGCAAACAAAATGCTGGAACCAGTTTAAATGTCCAAGAGTGCAGATCAGTTCTTTTTCTTTGTTTCTTAATTTGCTACTCTTTCCCACTGTCCATATTTAGGTTCTCATTTATTTATTCTGTTTTTCCCCAAAACTATCCTTCTTTATCCTTTGTTTTCTCACTCAATTACTGTTCTGACTAACTTCAATCTAAATCTTAGTCTTGCTGAAAGTCTGAAGGCTTCTGAGCTGTTTAAGTGTCAGCTCTTATAAGAGCTACATCCTAAACAATATGGTTAGTTCAGAGCATCAGTTACATCCCTGTCAATTAGCAGCTGCTTTAAAATCCGTGTCCGTGACGTGTGCTCAAACGTCTGGCAAGACAAGACCTCGTGTCCTTCATACACACTGTGACTAAACGTGCTTCCGTATATTGTGTGCACTCCATGGCATGAAGGCATGAGGGAGGAAGAAGGATGTTACAAGCTACAGCCTTGAGTCATTGTCATTTGATCGTCTTGTAATGATGCTGCTGCCTTTGTGTCTTTTTCGGCATCTGACAAGCAGGATGCAAACGCAACAAGGCTCCCTTCTGCTGAAGAACGAGTGCAGATGAGTGTATTTGTGCTTGTGAGTGTGGAAAGTAGTGCTCTCCTCTGCCACACCTGTGCTTGGTGTGGTACTGTACCGAATCACTCCCTGTGCAGAGGCTATACGAGGTGCTGGACTTTTCAGACAAAGTGTTAGCAGCTGTTCATCCATTTCTCTGACAAATGGAGCTGAGAGGAAAACAGTGCCCATTTTAAATTATTTTTTAAAATAGATTCATCTTTTGAATAATTCTCTACTTCATAGGCCTTGGCTGAAGGCTCAGTGAAGGCTATAGTGTGAATTCAGCGCCTTTGTCTTCCGTAATCGAGCAAACAGTATGCCCATTTTGTCAAATGCAACCGTCAGGACGTAAGGCAAGGTTTCATCCAGTGACAGTTAAAGGGACATTTCACTGTATGTCTGATTACCTGATCATTCAACAATGCGTTGGAAACAGATGGATGCAAATTTGGGCACTTTTTGGGCTCTCAGGAAAGACATGGCAAAAGAAAAGCCCTGTAACCATCTCCATCTCTAATGCTCATCTTCAGCTTTGAAGTCAAACAAATGGGGTGAGAGCAGAACAGCAGCCAGCACTCGCGATGCCTGTTAGCGGTGTGCAAACACAGGCCCTCATATGTCAGCGAAGAGTGGAGGGGCTACATCTCTCCGCTTAGAGATGGAAATAACTGAGAGTGGGCTTAGATCTGCACTTTGGTAATATGGTCTCCTGAGGTGCTGCACATTTAAATGAGAACAGAAGAGAGCAGGCCGTAAGCTTAGAGGTGGAATTCGGCTGCAACAAAATGCTGGTGGTTGTATTGGTTCATGTGCTAATCTTGGGATTATGGGTGTGTGTACGCATGCACTGATGTATATATGTGTGCACATTCTGAATTTCACTTATTCCATTTATTTCAGTGTACTCGATTTACATATTTACTTGAACGTCAGAATACAACACGCTCCTTGTGCACCGGCTCAGAAGATCAAGCTCAGAATGAATCTTGTGTGCCTCCAGCAGCAAACCGCATGGTCTCGGATGCGCTTCACTCATTGGCTTTCATGCAGTTTGCTCACTGAGCTTTCAGCTCTACTAGCCACTGAGTACCAGCCTGCCATTGACAGATGCCTAGAAACAGTGCAGTAAATGAGGGGGGCTTGCCTGAAGCATGCCACCCTGTCAGCTGACTGCCATTACACACGCATGGAAATGCACTTGCTTTGGCTAATATGTAAATAACAAGGCTCCTGCTTTTGAAAAAAAAAAAAAAAAGGTGTCGAGTTGTATTTTACCATACATGGTTGTGGAAGGAGTTGTGCCTGTGCACATATGTACTTTTCTTCAGTAAAGCCTTTTGCCAACTCAACAGTGCAAAAAAAATGCAATAAGGCTCTAAATATATTATTTCCTCTGCACTTTGCTTTGTTGTGGTCATTTATATCCTGTAATTTCTGTTATATGTAGTACTCTGTTTTGCCAGTCAGTGGATGGCGTGTGCGTGTGCAGTAACACACACTCATTCAGGTACAGTGAGTTCTTCAGGCCCACAGGCAAACCATGAAGAGTAGAGCAGCAGGACACAATGGTGTTAGAGGAGTAAGTCTTCCTGGCCCTGGAGCAGGCACAGGGAGGGCGGAACGCGGAGGCAGAGCCAGACAGAGAGCACTTGAGCCGGTGAAAAGACCAGCAGTGGCTGGGTGTTTATGATGTTTTCTGTCCTGTGGTGCAGCATGGTTTTGACCCGGGTGCCGCAGGGGTTTTCAGAGATTCCTCATTATAGAGGACGTCTCTCTCTCTCTCTCTCCATTTTTCTCCCTCTCTCTCTCCCTTTTTCTTTCTGTCTCTCCCTTTCTCTCTCTCTCTCTCTCTCTCTCTCTTGCTCTCTCTCTCTCTCCTCTCTATCTCAATAGGGCTGCTGAAGAATTGTTAGCATGGCTCCCCAGAATACCTGTGAAATGGAAAATTGCACCACCACCACACACACACACACACACACACACAGAGACAGAGACAGAGATTGATAGACAGAGAGAAATTGAGAGAGAGAAGAGAGAGAGTGAATGAGAATGAGACTGAGTGGAAAAGAAAAGAAAAGCTAGGACTCGGTGTTAGAGAGGGAGTAGTGATAGCTGCGGTGCATCGCAATAAGCACTGGCTGCAGCGATATTGTTTTTGTATTGACATTTCAGGGGCACTTTATGAATGTAAATGTAATTGAGATAAAATGAGACTTCTGTGATATTGGATAATCACGCTGAAGTATTCATATTGTTTTCTACCAGATCATTTTCACTTAGAAACCAATCACTAAAGTCATTTAATCACATTTCAGTTAAAATATTACTAGAGGCCCCAAATAAATAAGCATTTGTGACGCTGCAAAGGTGTAGAAATGGGATCTCTTTGATCTGAAGACAGGAACACACTGACACTGTGTCTTTATCTTTCCTCTAAACATGTGTTTGGCCTACAAACCTATAGACTCTGTGTACTCAAGGCATTAAAGCAGTCTAGCAGAGATGACCTTTTCCCTTTGACTATCTTTCCACTCTCTATCTGTCTGTCACTTTGCCCCTCCCCCATCGTACCTGGTTCCTCTTTTCCTTGTCATCTTTCCATCTCCATGGGTTCACATCATTTTCAGCCCGTGGGAAAATTTAAATATCAAAGCACCAGCCCAAGATAGGAGTGACATGCTCCTGAACACACACACACACACACACACACACACACACACACACACACACACACACACACACACACACACACACACACTCTCTCTCTCTCTCTCTCTCTCTTCCCCTCTCTCTCTCTCTCTCTCTCTCTCTCTCTCTTCCCTCTTTATCTCTTCCATCAAGTCTTTTCGAGTTTATGACAGAGTCAGAAGTCTCCTAGGGTGTTGTGGACATCTTATGTCAGGAGGGTATGTATGAATGGTGTTTCCTGTACAAGCACTGGTACTGCACCTCACTCTTCCAAAAAAATGTAGACTTTAACATTTTCGGTACTGCCAGAATTAACCCTTTGGATACCTTAAAACTGCCCTGTAAGGGCTATAGCCGAGGACTGCGGGGGTCTGCCCCACCAGGCTGCCGAGCATGTCTGTGAACGGCGCTGGCAGTCAGCAGCTTGGTGGACAAGGACAGACTCTGGAGGACAGTGGGACAGGGTGGTACAGGTGGTGCACATGGTCTGCTTGCTCATGCTGCAACCCTCACCCACCCCAGACCTGTCTGAATGCACATTTGTGAAGGACACTCTCCTATGAGGAAACCCATTCATTACGTGCTCTCTTGTCCCTACACCACGTTTCTTAAGGCACTCAGGATCCATGATTCATTTCTGTCCAGATCCCTTGGGAGCAACTAAGTCCTGGCATGCGGCTCCGGTTCCCAGCTCCTATCGTCCTTTCAGAGCTAGCTCGCATCACACCAGTGATGGCCCCAGGCCTGAGTTTCACTGAAACTTTAAGAGTGCTTTAATCTTCTAGACAGGCTCAGTGCTGCATTCAGCCAGGATCACGGTGTATGAATGTGGCTGGCCGATCACAGGACTGACTCGGCCTCTGAAGAGTGCCTATCAGAGGTTCAGAGGCTGGCTGTGTGAGTGTGTGTGTTTGTGTGTGTGTGTGTGTGTGGTGGCCTGGATGTGAAAAGTTGATGCAGAGCCAAGTGTATTTACAGTAGCAAACGAGAAAAGAGTCAAAATGACACAATCTATATTTGAGTGGTCAGTTTCATCCACGGGACCAATACAGAAAGCCATCAACTGCACCAACCATATCCACACTGTCAGGAATACGGTAGACCTCTGTGACCCATAACATCACTGAGACAGAGCACAGTGGACTATCTGAGAACTTCTCCTGGTGCTTCTGAGAGCTCTTCCTTCATTCCAGTACCCATTAAAATGAGCACTAGATGATCTTTAAATGCTGATGGTGTAGGCTATATCAGGCCTTGCTGTAAACTGGATTTCTCCACAGGCAGCATGTTCTTGTGAAACTGAAGCATTCTTGAGAGAGGATGCTTGAAATATCTGAAGAAAAATAAACAGTTCTCAGCCTTTCCTGAGCACCCCGTAGTTTCTAAATAAAGGTTAAAGAGACTCCATTGCCCATGAAGGTAATTTTAGTAAACACCGAGATGACTTCTCCAAAAATCATGTATTATCAAAATACATAGAGAGAAACCCATTTTTTCCCTACACTACAAATAACTCTCTACTTCAAGTGCAGAAATTCACTTCTTTGATAGGGGCTGAGACAACCCCCCGAACGGGAAGCTTTGAGCGGCTGTGTCTGTGTCCTGAGCTCCCCTGCCTGATTTCACTGCCATGTCTGCTGCTCAGATCTGCGAGCGAGGAACCCTGCTGAAGGACGTGATGAGAATGGCTTAAGGTAGCGTCCCGGGCGGTGGCCAAGGACACACCCCCTGACTGATTTTTTGAGTAGCTCATCACACATGCAGGGACAAAGAGGAGGATGATTAGACTAGTGTGGGAAGAAGATAAAACTTCAAATGCAGGAAGGCTGTAAGGCTGTTTCAGTGAATGCATGCCGTGAAAGCATGCAGTAAAAGACTGGTGGTGTAGAGAAGGTCTTTTCTGTGCAGGCTTAATGAACACACAGCGAGAAATGTTGCTTAGAAAATCTTACAAAGTGCCAGTCTAGTCTGCTTGATGCTACAGAAAAAAAGAGCATGAGACTGAGAGAGAGCGAGAGAGAGAGAGAGAGAGAGAGAGAGAGAGAGAGAGAGAGAGAGAGAGAGAGAGAGAGTGTGTGTGTTTTGTGCACACAATCACACGCACTGAAAAGTGATAATGTTCCATTTAGGGTCATGTTCTGAATCAGTAGAGATTTCTAGGCATAACTGCACAATTCAGGCCGGGAGGCAGACCTTGTGAGCAGAGAGGTGAAGATTAAGTACAAAATAACATGTTAGGCTGAAAACCAGCATCTGCTCCTCATCGCTGCTAACTGAGAGATGTTGGTCATTAGTTAGTAATCTGAAGACAAACGTCAAGATTTTAGAATGATAAAGTTCTTCTTTATGAGCATTCTATGGTTTTAGGATATTAAGCTTTAAAGTTCTTATGCTTGGTTGTTCATTATGTGCTACCCATTTCTTTCTGGTTACAGTTAGTATCCTTTTATGGCTTCTTTAAAGGTAAAGTATATGTTTGTAATAGTCTAATAATTAATTTTTTTTTTTTAGTTTTAACTAACTTATGGACAGGTGCAAGAATAACTTATTTAAATTTTTGTTATTGCATCAAAGTTAAAACTTTGGATACTTTCTCTTTACATATTTATGATAGGGTTAATATCTGACCGTAAGACCTATAGGGCTGGTTTCCAAGACCAAGATTAGTTTAGAACCTTTTGTAGGTTAAAATGATATGTTAATATTACTCAAGGCTGAAACAGAGTAACCAAATTCACTGTTTATAGTCAGCCACAAAATAAAACTAATAAGCAAATTATACAAAAATATCCTTCTGTCAAACACAACTTTTAATTTAGACCTATTACTAGATTACTGTACACATTGACAGACACACAACAATGAAAGAGTATTTACATGTTAACCTGTGAGACATCAGTTAATTTGTGCATAAACTTTCCAAAGCCTAATGTGTTCTAAAAACTGCACAACTTTCCTTTGAACGGAGGATGCACTGGAGTGGCCAGCCGGCAAGTATGGGCAATCAGAACTGGATGACAAACTGCAGTTGGAACTTTCTAATATCAGAAGAAAATGCATTTATGTCCCCACACTATTAAACAATATTTTTGTGTGAAATTTCACACACCACTGACCTATGAGTACATTTACAAGTGTAAGTAATTTCTGTTATAAATGTCAGTTCAGGCTATATAATTTCAAGGACCTAGAGGTAACATGTTTATCTTTAGCTATGGCTGGGAATGTGTTAATTACTTAATGGTTCTTGTCCCACTAGAGTGCTGCCCTCCTTTCACTAATGAAGGATGGGGTGTTTTCATCAAGGACAACCAATATTACTCCAGATGGAATATCATAATATTCTATTTTTTTCATTCCATCTTTGTGTTTGTTAAAGTGTGTGTATGTGTCCACCTGAATAAACATGTCATATCATAGAGACGAAATTAAAAAGCCCCTGCCTGGGTCATCGTGCCGTCGCTGACCTGTAAATGTTTAAGGTCCATGCAGCTATTTACTCTTAGTGTAATCCACTGAACAGCTGTTTAATGGTAGATGGTAACATACTCCATTCCTCTCTCTCTCTCTCTCTCTCTCTCTCTCTCTCTCTCTCTCTCTTCTTTGTCTCAGTGGCTTACGCATATAGATTCAACAGTCACAGCTGTGAAAGTCTTTCATCCAGCACAGCCATTTAAAGGTTTCAGACTCCAATTCACTCCACTGTGTCTGTATCAAACTGTGATCAGTACCGCAATAAATTTAGATAAAATTTAAAACCCATCTGACTGGATACCATGCAATTAGATTTAACCCGATGCATTCAATGAAAGGTCAGTTCATTCAAGCCCTCCCCTGAGGCACTGAACCCCACACACCTGTCTCCCTCAAACCACATCAACGGCCTGGCAGATATCACGCCTGGCTTTCTGCGGATCAAACCCTGAGACGTGTTTAAAAAGAAGATACGAGGAACAATGAACAGGAGACAAAGCGAACAATCTGTAAATAAGTGGAAGGGGAGACAGAGTGTAGCCTGCAGCTCTGTTGTGCTCTGCTTTGATGACGCTGACAGAGACAATAAAGCACTCATATGAAGGAGCGAGATCAAAGCAGACACGCACAGGCTTTAAGAGACCCAATAAAATAATATCACACTCTGAGTGGAGGCTAGATAGAGAGATATGGTATATTTCTGTTGAAGCACATGGCTGGTGGAGAGATGTGGGTAGGATAGTGGGTCATTTACATGAGGAGATAAAGTGGCAGAGTGGTGGGAGGATATGCAGCACTGGGGTACAGGTGCACCCAAACCTTGCTGACTCAGAGCCCAGGCCCTCCTGGTAGCGCCCTCTGGCTGCAGGCTGGTGTAGCACCCTGAACCCTGGCCTGGTTCTCACCCAGTCAACCCTGACCAGCCCTCCCGGGGGCTGCACACAAAAGGTGCAACGTCTTACAGCGGGACAGAATGATGGGCAGATGGCGGCTGACCTGACCTGCGAGGTAATGCTCACCCAGCTATGGTAGGCAGGTGCACACCAAGGGCGTCACGAGCAGCCAGAGGCCTTTGGAACCCAGTAGCGGCCAGCTTGTTTCAGCCTGCTTATATTCCAGCCTGTTTCAGGGAACCACAGTAGGACTGTTCACCTGAGCGTGTTGATTAAGAAGAGGCTTACTCAGCGTGCTAAAGCTGCTATTTCCAATATGTGAAGGTGAAGGAGATGACAACATCTTACTATGATTATTGAAAACAGCCTATTTAAAAAAAACAACACAAAAATCAGTAGCATGTTGCCCAAGAACATACACAAGTAAACATGAAAGAAAATAATCCAGACAGACAGCAGCCATCTGTTTATACTGAAACAGCCATAGTGGAGTTGCCTCACTGTAGCTTTAATGAAGTTGAATCAGGTCTGTGCTCGTAAAAGTCTTTATTAGGTTTGTCACTGCAGATAGAAAGAGAGAGAGAGGGAACATGAGTTTTTCTAAACTCCTTAAATGCCTTCACTCATTCTTTCTGTGATAGATCATCTTATTTTTTCTGACATTGCAGATACTGTACAGTAAGTATTTTAAATCCAGGAGAACATTACATTCTGTAAGCTTGTAGCACTGTGACAGTTTGTCTTGTAAATATCATTTGTAAACAATATCACACTGAAATGAATAAAAAAACACCAACAAGAAACAAGCAAACCTTGCAACTGCAACTAACGGTACAAAAGGTGTTTGATTTAAAGGCCATGTATAATAAACTGAGCCAGATCAAATGCCATCACAGATTTTCACACACACACACACATACACACACACACACACACACACACACACACACACACACACACACACACACACACACACACACAAAATAGGTTAATTAGAGGGGAGGCTTGTTTTTGAGTTACTATGTTTTACTGTGCAGTCACAGTAATGACTACTAAAGACAGATAGTTTGTGTGTCTAATTTAATACTGCATCCCTTTAAATTCAGTTTCTCAAAGCTCCCATGTTTGTTCTCACTAATCATTTAACTACAGAGAATGTAGAGACAATAAGAGATTTAGACTTCTTGGGGGGGGGGGCATTTTTTTTTCAGGCACCGCATCTCTCAGTCTGGCCAAGAAGACAGCTGGTGGCAAAAGGACATATTCCCAATTTACACATTCAGCTTCTCTTTACCTGCAGTGTTTGACCATCGGGAAGGGAAGTAGCACTGTGTACTGCCCACATGATTTTTTTCTTTGCCCTTTAGGAGAACAGAAGGCTAACGTGCTCTCATAGCTGAGTTATGCTGCAGTGACCTTCTCAGCAGAGGTCAGAGCGGCTCAGCGGCTCGCTCGCTCAGCTCAGGCTGCGCAGCCAATGTTAACCTCAAACTGGCAAGACCAGACCTTGAATGCGTGCCTACAACCAAATCTTGTAAGTTCAATGCAGCTTTTGAAAGGGCGAGCGACTTTCAGCCTATCATCGCAATGTGTTAGGCTATCCGAGTGTTGCACGGCTGAATAATAGCTGAATCCTTGCCTTTTTTATTTTCTTTGCTAACAGGATCATAAGTGCTCATGGAGCGGCCACGGCGACGCCTCCTCGGGCCTCGGGGCAATCAGTGCGAACAGCATGACCTCTCTGCACCAGTCAGAGATAATCACTGGTTACAGAGCCCTGCTGCATTCTCCAGCCACACTCTCCAAGCCTCACAGGTGAAGGGGGGGGGGGGGGGGGTGCATCACAATGCAATGACTGGTTCATCACATGAAGCCAGGCCAAGATCGAGGGCTGTGCATTAACAGGCTAAAATGAAAGGGCTCCCCGAAGTAGTGTTTGCCAGAGTCCCAGAAAAGGGAGACCGCTGTGGGAGGAGGGCTATGCTAACAGATGTAGACTGGATAACTCTATGGTCCCCTGTGAGCGAATGGAAGGGAACAGCATAATTTAGCGGAGGAGGACACTCCTAAAAGCTCTACGCACTAACTGTGCCAGGGCCAGCCAGCTGCTCTAGCATGCTCACATACGATGGAGCATCCCATAAATAGTGACAGTTCTAGACCATCTGAACTGGGGCAGCCAGGCTGGGGCCAGAGGCTCTGTTAGAAGGACCGATTAATTTTTACCTTTCTATCTTATTGTTCTCCAGTTAAGCTGTATTAATCAATGCATTTCGAGCATTAAGTCAATGTTCTATAATCATTAACATTTTCTTTCTTTCTTTCTTTATGCTAGCCTACAGGACTAAAGGCCTATTGACATGAAATTTGTATTTTTTCTGATTAAAAAAAATGCTGCAATTTTTAACATAGTGGAATGTTTCCATCACGTCTGGCACATTTTTTTAAAGAACATTTATATTCTTTCAGTTCTCTTTCCTAAATGTTTATATTTGCCATGTTCTTTAACATCATCAACTAAACAAAAACCGACATTCAAAGAAAAATTTAAACACGTAGGCTTTTCATTAAGCAACAGACGCTAGCTAGTTAACAGTTTGCAGTTCTTCTCAGGTGTGAACAACTTAGCATACACTTAGATAAACAAAAGAAAATGACTGTTGACAGTAGCCATGAGTTCTGAAGGCACTCACTGCTATTGTCATCCATGTATTTTATTTAACTTCTGCTATTGTCTTTTATAATAATCATAATAATAACATTTGATTTGTAAAAGCCTTTCAAGATACCCAAGATATTTTTTAAAAATATTTTTACAACCAGTGTGTTGCATTTTATAGCCTATCCGCTTCAAATAGTACTGAATGCAGACTGTAGGAAGGTGGAATCATTGGAATCATTGGAGACATTGTTTGCTTAAAACAAATATCCCAAATGGATATCTAATCAATGGGGCATTTCACTGTGAGTAATACATTAAAACCCACCTGCCAGATACGCTGTGTGAATCTGCAGCTTGAGGCTAGAACAAATCTGCTCATCTTAGCCAATTCATATTTTCTTATGACCTTCAACTGGTGCTATTGTTTTTAGGTTTACAGAAGTCAAACATAATCTGCTTCAAAGCATTTCCTAGCAAATGAGACAAAGTGGATGGCAAAAATATGACAGATTATTCTGATGTCTTTATTAGTTCAAAGACAGGAAAAGCATAGTCCCATCACCCTATTTATGCCAGCCACCCCTGGACAGGAGCATGTGCCAAACACTGTACGTGTAAGGAATGCACAGAGACACTGGCAGTGTGGTGGCTTGCCCATCAAAGATGGTAGATCAAAAGACAACTCAAAAACACATGGAACAAGTTTCATTTGACTCACCACCAAACGTATGGGGTGCATTGGTGGGCGGAGTAACTCTGCCCATTTAGTGCTTGGAGGTGCAGTTAAATCAGTATTCTTCTTAACAAAATACCACTGGGGGGCCATATTGTTCCTTAGGCTATTAAGGTTACTAATGCAACATACAAACAGTACAATATTGTTAAATCAATGTGATTCATCAGGGCACTCTAAATATGCAACAGAACATAACCCTTGGAGAGTCACATGTTAAGTAGGCGTAATTCATAACAGCTGAGATAGATTCCAAGGCTAAGGGCTGCAGGCAGTAGCTGGCTTTCTGAATTAGCCTGTCCTGAACTACTGATGGGGAGATATTTTATCTGACTGTTGAATGCTGCATATTCACACACTTTTATGGGTCCTATGCACTGCTGTGTAAATATGTGTGTGTGTGTGTGTGTGTATGTGTGTGTGTGTGTGTGTGTGTGTGTGTGTGTGTGTGTGTGTGTGTGTGTGTGTGTGTGTGTGTGCGCGTGCGCACATGCATGCGTGTGTGTGTACGCGTGCACGTGTGTGTGTGCGTGTGCATTTGTGTCTGTATGTGTCTGTGTGGGTGTGTGTGGGTTACACACATCTCTGTAACCTGCATTATAGCTTGTGTGAATAAGTAATAATGACAGATGAGTTTAGAGCCGTGACAGATGGTAATAGAGAATCGTTTATTCATTGCAGCCACGCCAAGTATTCTCCTACAACCTCAATAAAGCTTGAGTGTGCCGACATCATCCATCACCTCTCCGCTGACCATGTTTTCCTGGCACTGTCTCCAAGGCCGCTCTGTGGGGGTTATTATGGGATTGCACCCTCAGTATGTATTCTCTCTGGGTGTCTCTCTAGCTTAGCAATATGTGTGTGGTGCATCTAACTGGTCCTGATGGGATGTACCAGTCACATGAACCTTGTAATGGGGGCACTGGCCATTGCATGCCCTGCTCATCTCTGCATTTTAGTTCTGTCCATACAGTTATCAGTGTGAGACAAGCAGCACTTAATCCTGAGTGAAGATCTATATATTTTTATCACTGAAAAGTTAATCTAAGGGAAGTAACCTACTTAATATATAGAGAGCACTATGACTGTTCTTACCCAGCAGCTACATTACAAGAGTGGTACATCCAGTTTTAGAGTAGCATGTCTAGTTCTGAGTCAGGGGTGCTGTACTCACCTTTATCTGTTCTTCCAAGTGTAATCCTTCAATTTAGAGGTTTATAAATCTCTGCTATGTTCAACAGCTAAAATGTAGCCCCACACTTCTATCATACAACATTTATATAGCTACTGGAGCTTATTGATTTGGAGAGAATGTGCCCCACTGCAGTTGAAGCTTTGGGTAGAATGTAAGAGCACTGCAGACCTCTCACATCTGAGACTTCCACAAGCTATAGCACTGCATTGCCCTCCAGGCAACAAGCCAACCACCCAAACATGTTTCAGCCAGTGTTCGAATTACCATTGTCAACATTAAATTAGTGCTAAGATTAACATATATATATATATATATATATATATATATATATATATATATATATATATATATATATATATATATATATATATATATATGCTGTCAAATCTACTGTGTAGTCCTGGTGGACCCTGTCATCACCCAGAGTGCTGAATTCATGTGCAGGTTCCCTGGACTGATACGGAGGTTACAATGATTAAGAAGGGGATTAAATCATAAAACTACAGAAAGGTCAACCCATTGACCTCATATCAATGACAGAATGAGAGAGAGAGAGAGAGAGAGAGAGAGAGAGAGAGAGAGAGAGAGAGAGAGAGAAAGAGAGAGAGAGAGAGAGAGAGAGAGAGACAGAGAGAGTAATAGAGTAATTTAAGACTAATTGAAAATGGCATCGGGTATAATGACTTCTGGTTGAACCTCGCTTGTCTTTTTCCTGGCCATCTCATTTGATTCATTTAACCTGTTCCACATTCAACCCTCTATTTCACTTTCAAAACAACTGGATTCAGTTACCATTTATTTAAGTGTGTACACTTCATGCATACCTGATATTTAATTTATAGTTTTGCTAATGCAGAATTTACATACATTTTTACATATTTAACAACAGTCAAACATCACAAAACAAGAAAAACATCAGCTAGTGTTGAAGTCCTGAATGTTGGGAAGTCACCTGCATTTAGTGCTCACTACTATGTTGCTTATTTAATGAAATGAACATGTCTATATTATAAGGTAAATTAATACAAGCAAAGCTGAAGACCTGAAGACCTGAACTGAAGACCGCACCTTCTACTACTTGTAGCCACTTTATTTTACTTGTGCCAGATTAATTTTAATGATTTGTTGGTTCTCCAATATGGAACAATCCAGGCATCATCAGACATAAAAGCAATAGCAGCTTCCCCAGAACAGCAAATACTGATCTGCTCCTGTTCTGCTCTTCTCATATACTCTAATATAAAACACTCAAAATCACTCCTGTTCTGCTCTTCTCATATACTCTAATATAAAACACTCTAAATCACTCCTGTTCTGCTCTTCTCATATACTCTAATATAAAACACTCAAAATCACTCCTGTTCTGCTCTTCTCATATACTCTAATATAAAACACTCTAAATCACTCCTGTTCTGCTCTTCTCATATACTCTAATATAAAACACTCTAAATCACTCCTGTTCTGCTCTTCTCATATACTCTAATATAAAACACTCTAAATCATTCCTGTTCTGCTCTTCTCATATACTCTAATATAAAACACTCTAAATCACTCCTGTTCTGCTCTTCTCATATACTCTAATATAAAACACTCTAAATCATTCCTATTCTGCTCTTCTCATATACTCTAATATAAAACACTCCAAATCACTCCTGTTCTGCTCTTCTCATATACTCTAATATAAAACACTCTAAATCACTCCTGTTCTGCTCTTCTCATATACTCTAATATAAAACACTCAAAATCACTCCTGTTCTGCTCTTCTCATATACTCTAATATAAAACACTCTAAATCACTCCTGTTCTGCTCTTCTCATATACTCTAATATAAAACACTCTAAATCACTCCTGTTCTGCTCTTCTCATATACTCTAATATAAAACACTCTAAATCATTCCTGTTCTGCTCTTCTCATATACTCTAATATAAAACACTCTAAATCACTCCTGTTCTGCTCTTCTCATATACTCTAATATAAAACACTCTAAATCATTCCTATTCTGCTCTTCTCATATACTCTAATATAAAACACTCCAAATCACTCCTGTTCTGCCTCTCTCACATACTCTAATATATAACACTGCAAATCACTCCTGTTCTGCTCCTTTCAAATACAGTAATATGAAACACTCCAAATCATTCCATCTGAACTTTTCACAGTGTCCTAAATAATTCAGTAAACCTATAGAAATATTGAGCCCAGCACAGAAAACCGCTTTGGGATGGAAGGTGCAGTGGATTCTTTACACTCAGGTGAGAGTGAATTGACAGCATAAAGCATTTAAAGAAAGATTTTATGTCAGAACGTTTGCCCCGTCTCTTTCAGGATTTTATGCCAGAACGTTTGCTCCGTCTCTTTTAGGAATTTGACCTCAACTTTCTCAAATGAAGAGCTCAGAAACTAGGAGTGAACCATCCATTACAGATCAATTTCTATGATTAAACCAGAATAATGCATTTCATGAGCTTAAATGACATTTTGTTCTATCATTAGAATGTGGATAACAAGTTCTGGTTTTCAGTAGTATATACATTCCTCCAATAATAGCTTTCTTTGACCCCAAGAAAACCCATTATTATCAAACTGTGTCAATTCTTCTGGGATGTTGCATTGAGTCCACACCTCACTGCAGAACTTGTGATAGCTGGAGTTGTTGAAACTGGCCTCGCTCCATAATACGAGCTGGACCGCCAATCTGGGAGAATGGATGCCAGCACATGCCTTCTTGAAAGCATATGAAACTCGCAACCGCACGTTTTCCTGGAGCACTGAGAAGAATACTAAGCACTCAACTGCTACGTCGCATAGCGACAGAAGAGAGAGAAATCGAGTCATCCTTCTCTGATGGGGAGAATGACATCAGCTGTGACTTTATAAGCCTGTGGTCACAGATGGCACATTGCATGGCTGAGATTCAAACCTGAATCCTAGCTGGAATCTAACCTTTAAAGTTCTCACCTAACTTCCTTAATTCATGTCAGACTGTGTTCCCTGTACATATCTATAGGGTGTGTCTAGAGTGTACCAGTCAAATTGTGCCAGTGGCAGTAAAATGTTGGAAAACTGTTTCCCATTCAGTACTAACACATTGTTGCAGTCTGCTTGCAAGTGATGATGTCCCCTACTTGTACCACTCAATAGTTCTTTGTTCCTGTGGGCTGCCATCTCTTAGACATCATCTCTGTAAAGGGATGTGTGCATCTGTGCATGCATGTGTGGGAGACAGAGAGAAAAAGACTATGTGAGCTGAGCAGTGTCACGTCCTGTGAAATGCCTGGATGCTTTCAGGCTGAGATCAGGCCAGACTGTGGGATAGAAACAGGTGCTGTGTTGGAGCTGAGCAATGCTTTACACACATCAGACCAGCAGCACTGAGTGTCACAATATACCCTGAACAGGATTATACACATTATATACACAGAAAAGCCATGAGGACTGATTAGAATGCTGCACATTTTGGAAACACAGAAGCAACAGAAGGAAAAGGCACTAGTCATTTCACCCTAAAACCTACTTTAAGAGTTTGGAGTCAGGTATGTAGGAAGGTGTAACCCCTTTGGGGTTTCTGCACAGTGAGCTGCACAATGCAAAAATGCTTAGGAGAACCACTTCTCAGCTGGACTAAATTCATTCATGCATGTATATTCATTGATATTCTCTGCTGGCACTTTGGTAAGGATATTGCTGATTTCTATATGTACATCCCCTCATCACTACACCATTGCACTTAACCTTCCAAAGTTCAGATGAGGCTCTAAATCAACTTCAGTGCTGCTTCCCACATGCTCTCACGAAAGGGTATCGATACCCAGGTCTGCTCTCCATTCATCTAGCTTTGCAGACCTCTTGGTCAGCAGGAGCGGTGCTCTATGCCATGGTGACTAATGAACATTGATAGCCTTCTAGGAGGACAGTGGCTTATCCCTGGAGCATGTTGGAGAGACAGCAATCGATAGGCACTGCTTAATAACTGTCCATCTCTCCACCTGGTAATACTGATGACCATTTGGTTAGTCTAGCAGCCCAAAGTTCCAGGTCTACTTCAACTCCTTTGCAGAGACCAGACCTACGCAGTAACACTTAATGAATTGCAGAAATCATTTAAAATTGTGTGTGCGTTATAGTGAGGGCTTTGCTCCTCTGCCACACCATCGAGAATTAATTCAACCACTGTGTACGCTTCGCTAAATGTAAAACTAGTGCAAATCCTTGTTTCACAAAAGGGATTTTTTTTTAAAAAGTGCTAATTGTTTCTCTGCATTGACTCCATTGTGATATTGACTTCATTTATCTTTCTTGCTTACTGCTGCTGAAGCAAACATTCAAAGCTGTTCCCAGCAAGGGCTCTTAACCCACTTTGCCAGCAAACCACAACAATCTTTAAAACTGTCTATAAAGTGGTAAAACACCACAGCACAAAAATCAGCTGGTGGAGGGACACTGCGCAGGACCAGCCACATCAGCTGCCGGATGCTGGGATTAGTTCTGCTAGTTTTGGAAGAGAAACATGTTTCAAATAGAGGGATGGGATTTTTTTTAAAGGCATATTTCATCTTACAATAAAACACTACCAATACTAATAATGAGTGATAACTATTATGTAAGGAGCAATTAACATTACACGAATGAATCACGTAAATTATTCAACATAAAATTTTAAAGCTCCATTAGCATGTTAAGATGCAGTATTTCTTTAAAATCTGCATAGGTAAAGTGCTACATGTAGCACTAATGGGCCAAACTGCACGTGCATGCTTGCGGGTGTGCAAGCTTGAGTGAGTGTGTGTGTGTGTGTGTGTGTGTGTGTGTGTGTGTGTGTGTGTGTGTGTGTGTGTGTGTGTGTGTGTATGTTAGTGCTTGGCAAACGCTTGTTCAGATTTAAACAGATTTTGTGCCCTTTACAATGGCAAAATATTCCTTACCAACAGATGACATTTTCATAAGTATATACATAATGCAGAGTGACCTTGTTGACTGAATTCATCTCTGTATATCATGTGAGAAGATGACCCTAAAACTAAAGGATTTGCAGGGGCAACTAACTCACTTTGCAGGCAAACCACCACTTATCAGAACACAGTGGTTACCTGGCCTTTGCAAAAATGTCCTGGAAATGAGTTTTATTGAATAAATAACAAGGCAAGAAGAAGAAAATCAAGAGATCTTAGTATTGAATTGACTTGTAATTGCAAACTAACCAACAGCTGACTTCTGTGTGTGTGTGTGTGTGTGTGTGTGTGTGTGTGTGTGTGTGTGTGTGTGTGTACTATCACGGTGATCTGAGCTATCTTGTAAACATGTTGTTTGCTGTGGTGAGGAGGTGCCATGAAGCATGCAGCTGATAAATGAAACAACTACAGTGTTTATCCACTACACACACACTGTGGTCAGGGAAAAAGCTGTCGGTTACCTTTGTTGGCACGACAGCCTCTCTCTGCGTGTTTGTGTGTGATGGAGCCCATTTAATTCATGGTAATTGGAAATGGCTGGTCTTTGTGTATGTGTGCAAACCTATGGCTCAAAGCATCACAGAGATTTCACTAACACATATAACACACAGAAATGTCCCCAGCCTACCCCTTCTAAAGATACCAAAACAAGAGCCGAAAGCAATATTCTAAGGAAGCTCACACAGAATTTATCTCCAGATGCTTTCTAAGTACTATCCTGCCCTCAAAGGTAAATAACAAAGATAAACAAATGTTATATGTGTGTTTTGCATTTGTATAGGATATGTAGTGGGTGCATGAGAGGCGTTTCATCTCTGACTACTTACAAATCTAAACTGAGCTGTTTGACTCAGTTATATCCCAGTTATCGGCCGCGAAGGGAAAATGAGTTTCGATTGGATGATTTTGTGGAGCCTTTTCTTAGGTGCACTGAAATGCACATGTAGTTGTGTTTGTCCTTGCTCAGCTGAATAACTACGGAGTTCTTTCTTTTACCATGATCAATGTTTCTTTCCTTTATCATACAAGGTAAGACATCAGCTCTGGCTCTCAAGACTACAGTTAATAGTATGCATTATGAAGAGGCCAAAACAATCACATTTTATAGTTATGAAATATTAAGTGTTTTATTTCTTATGCTTACACTAAAACTAAAACAACTTTATCTGCCATTTTCAGTGCCTTGACATGGAAATTGTTTCAGACTGCAGTGCTTTCTGGGAAAACATGCCTCCTACAGCTGATAAAGTAATAGAACACCCCCTGGGAACAGCTATTTCCCCTTGAGGAAATAGACCAGGGCAAGACAACAAGGTCATGTTAGGAGTACTGTAATGGCGCACTAGTATTGTCGACTCATAAACAAAACTATCACCTCACTTTGAGATTAGATAACACCTTAATATTCAGAATTCCTGTTGTGTTAATTGGTATGTTACTGTGCTCCACTGGTGCCTTACTTGTCTGTTCATTAACAGTGTGATGGACATTTTACCTATTTGTATGCTACTCAAGCACTAGAAACTTTCTAATATGTATACCCTAGGAACATACAATTAAATATATTGCAACGAAAAAACAAGATCACAATAAATCACATATTGGATGTCTCTAGCAATAAAAACCTAACTAGAGTAATTCTGACATGTGCCATAATAACTGCCTATGCTGCTCATGACCAGTTCTCCCCACCTCTATCACTGATCTTCATTAAGAACCAATCAACTTTGTGCATTTAGTCGGTATGCTAATTACTAGCCAATCAACTCAGTGTATTTAGCAGCACTACTCATTAGTAGCAAATCAGCTCTGTGGAATTTGTTGAGCTGTTCATTAAGAACCAATCAGGGCAACAAATTATCTGAACTTATTCATTAGGAGCCAATCAGCTCAGTATGTTTAGCTGTGCCATCCTCCGACTTGACTACATGTCACCTTGATTAGCCCTTGATGCCACCACATGTACATGGTTAAACACAAGGGAACAACTTGGCCTCTCCATTACGAATGGTGATGCCCTGAGGCTGCTCTCCAGACAGTGATCACGTACAGCTGCACGTTCTGATAGATAACAACAAATGACACTAGTGACATCAACACGTGATGGTTACATGATGACATAATTGTGAACATTTGCACTGTAAATGTATTTTCAGTTTGGAGGTGTGAGGATGTGGATTGCTGCACTCATCACCTTCATGTCAGAATTAGAATTATTTTCTCTTTCTTACCAGCATTTAGCAGATACATATTTAGCAGTAAATACCTCGGTGTTGCCAGCCCCTCGCGCTACCATGTGATAGGCTTGACAAACCCGGTGCCGTCTACCTCCAGCTAATATACGTTATGATGACAACTTACATTGGTGGAAAACAGTTTATAATAAGTAGTAAATGCAGCACAATCGAAACAGGGTGCTATTCTGTGTACAATACAGGGGAGTAATTATCCACAAAATACCAGCATGCATTCGACTGGGACTTTTGGGGTAGGGGAAGAAGGCAGAGGCATGACTGCCTGGAGTTGTTGATGCACCTGAAGTATGGCACAGAGAAAGCAAGATACAAAAGTCTCTGCTGGTTATGATGGATGTTTCTGGGACAGAAAGAGGATTTTGGAAAAGCAGCCAGGGTCGGAGGGATCAGTGTGATCCCTGATACTTCTCTCCTGCTCTGGTTATGCGGCGCGCTTTACGCTGGCCTTTCTGAGAGGTTGCAGACCCAAAGCCAGCAGTGATGCAACGTTTCAGTAATGGCTTTAAATTGTCTTCGTGGGCGTGTCCTTCCTGTGTCACCAAGGTACTGCCCTCATCCTGAATGAGAGTCCCAGTAACCTGCATGCTGTGACAATGATTTCCAGGCAGCAGGTGTTTGAGAAAATCAATAATCATTTGTGTTTTACCAATGATTTAGTGGTGAGTTCCAGGTGGTTGTTAGGACGCTAAAATCTGAAATCTAATTTGCTTCCTTTTTCCTATTATAGTGACATCCTCTTCAAAATTCATTCTTTTCATCTGACCAGGGAGTCGCAGTCATTGGTGTGTGTGGGACAGAAGGCAAGTTTTACATCAAATTGTTCATCTATGAAATGGCTTGTTTTCATTTGTCCAGAAAGAGGGTTATAGCATATATATCTCTAGACCCCAGATGTGACAGCTGGGAGATCCAGGTCTTTTGTGTCTTATTGTCGTGTATGTAGACAGGAGTCAGGGTGAGGGTCACAGGCATGCACAAAGCACATATTTCCACATGACCCAAGGGCCCACACAGGCACTACAGATGGCCTGGTGCACGAATGTTCAGAATCTGGGCCGTCTTGCTTAGGAGCTTCTCATCTACTGGAACTCCTTTTGGCACCCACATGTACACACACACACACACACACACACACACACACACGGCCTAAAGAAGCTGGAAGACCTTGCGTTGTCCATCTGTATTCCTGTGGCTACCATGCACACAGGCACAGAGCATGGCTGTGGGACCCCAAACTGTTCATTTGTATTGGTGTGAAGGGTTGCAGCCTGGTTCGGTGGGAGACTTCCTCTCCTTCCCCATAGCACCAGCAGCCTGTGCTTCCTCAACAAGTAGACTCCTGGTGTGCAAGCAAGGTAGCAGAACTCTTCTCTCCTGTACAGATGAACTCACTTCACAGACAGTGCAAGCCATTTGTCCTGTTTTTGTGCTGGATATGGAATGCTGAAAAGCTAGACCTTTTACTTTATCTTTGATAACTGCCCTGATGTTGTAATCATGCTTTAACAAAAGGCAGCACAACAATGGGATGTTAACACAATGAGCATCTCTGTTGCCTTCTCTGCTGATCAGATATTCCTTGTGTGTGTGTGTGTTTGTGTGCGTGTGTGCGAGCACATGCATGTATGCGTGTGTGTGTATGCATGTGCGCGTGTGTACGCATGTTTGTGCCTGTGTGTGTGTATGTGTGCACATCTACGCATGCGTGTGCCTGTGTGTGCGTCTACACGTGTGCCTGTGTATGTGCGTGCCTGCTTGTGTGTGTGCCTGTGTGGTTGTGCGTGTGTGTGTGTAGGTGTGTTGTGGGGGTGGGGTGGTACTGCTTTATTCTTCAATTTGTGTGAATCCCAAATCTTCATTTCTCCCCTTTTCTTTAGCACTCTCACCTGCTCTTTTATGGTGGTAATTGCACAAAGCCGCTCTGTGCAGAAATCGCATGGATGAAGGGAGGTAGATTTGGATGTAATGACTCACTGAGCTGCACAATGAAACAGACCTGAGTGTACCCACAAAACTAAGGAGCTCAGTCTCCGTCTTGCCTCCTGGGCATGTTCACGTATGTTAAGCTGAGTTGGTGGCATCTGTGCAGGGGCTGTACAATGAGCTCTATTGAAAAATTAGGAGCTCTATTGGAGTTCACTGACATCAGATACAATGGTGTGGACACATTTCCTTTCCAAGTATTGTATTTAGTATCCCCTGCCATTCTGAGACAGCATGCTCATATATGATTAAAAGTAGATGAGTTTAATTTAGTATTGACATGCCATGCTTTTTAGTCAAATAGAATTTATATACGAATTACATTCACTGGATTTCCAACATATATGTACAACAGACCCCAAACATTTCAAGTCTATGTCAGTATAACTAAAAATAGAGAAAAAAAAATCCCAAATTAATTTAAAACTCTAAATTCACTAAACATGTGTGGAACAACACAGAAAGAGATCTAGTATGGTGGGAAATCAGAGGTGAGCTGGCAGTTTAGGCCAGACGTGGCCAGTATAGGGAGAGTGGTGAGAGAAAAGTGGTTTGCATAAAACATGTTGAGAGGCAGCAACAGTGCCAGAATGAATTCATATCCCAGCCAGCTCGAACTCAGAGCGCCGCATAACATAATCCGCCACAATTCAAGGTTACTAAATGTGTGGCTAACAAATTTATTCAATCCCCTAAGAGAACAGCTTAGAATGCAAAATGAACATTATTCAGAGTAAGGCAGAATAGTTATAGGCTCTTATGCCTGAATGCTGCAAATTTATTGTATGGTATGAAGAGCACAGTGACCACATACAGGCCAGCAGCACAGGGGTGTGAGGGAATTCTCCACTCGTTTAAGAGATTTCAGACATCAGGCCAGTCCTCTTATGATGCAGCAAGAGGAAACAATTCAACAGCCTGTTCCTCCATCAAATACTTATATATGACTCCACCAGGGGCCATTTATAAAATATGTGCAGTGCTGTGCCAGACATGGAGTCATGTGACCAGTGTCGGAGGACTGACTGGGAAAAAAGTTGAGCTGCACAGTCCAGATCAGAAACATTTTGTAATGGCTGTTTGGAAATGTATTTTTTAACATCTTACAAAATAAGTAGGCATACTCATTAAATAACTGCATTGCAAGCATAAAGATCAAGACCCTATTAAAGTTTACACTTGTGCTGGCATGCTAATGGCACTCGGTGGAAAGTTGAGCTGAGAATAACGCAAGCTACACAGCACTGGTGTTATTGAACTGCTGTCCATAGCAGGAGAACTTCAATAATATTGTCCAACAATATCGCCATGAGCCAGTGTTGCTACATTAGAAGGAGAAAACCCACACATGGAGACTTAAAAGAAAATGAAAACAGAGGAGTGGAATTACTAGATGTAGCAGTTCTGGGCATATAACACAAAGCCCAGGCAACATACTGAGGGTGTCGTAATGGTAGCCAGCTCACACAGCAGAAGAAAATCATTACTTAGAACTGAACAGTTCAATGGCAGGAAAAATGTTTGGTAACATCACAAAGGTACAGATAAAATCCAGTACCTTCACATGATGTGTTTTGTCTAATGTGGAATAAATGTACAGCTACACTATTTAAGGTAACCAGCACAGAAGCATGCTGGGACTGTGAGGCTTACATTTGCATGGGGCATTTAGCGGATGCCTTTATCCAAAGCAAATTACAATTAGAACTGGATGATACTCGAGTGATTGAGGGTTAAGGGTCTCATTCAGGTACCTAACAGTGGCGACTTGGCAGCGGTGAGACTTGAACCAGCAACCTTCCAATTACAAGTCAAGCACCTTAACCACCACACTGCTGCTGCCCCTGGTAGTTACACTGGGGCTGTGATGCTTACATTTGTATTGGGGTCATCACACTGGGGTTGTGTTGCTTACCTCTGAATGGGGAAATTACACTGGGACTGTGATACTTAGATCTGTATGGGGTAATTACATTGGCACTGTGATGCATAGATCTGTATGGGGTAATTAAACTGGGGCTGTGATGCTTACATCTGTATGAGGTAATTACACTTGGCAACCCAGTGTTTTTGTCCCACAAACTAAAATTGATGGTCCTTATAGTACTTTTTATGCTGCATCTGAATCTGTTTTTAGAACTGATTTGGCATGGTTTTTATGTGACGGCGCAATTCCAATTTTACAATAAGTATATATTACTTAATCATAAATGCAGTTATTACAAGAAAAATATGTATAAAGGTATAAGGATTTTCACTTATATTTGGCCTCAAGAACATTCCTCTTCAGTGTCCATCAGTAGTTTGCCAACAGACAGAATCCACTTTCCTTGGTACCTCTTTTCCATGCTATACATGAATAGGTGATTATACAGTGACAAAAAAACTATTGATGATATAGAAATTCTGAAAACATATTTGGATCTAGCATGCAAAAATACAGAGAAAAAGGTATATTTTTAATGGGACAACATTTTTGTTAACCAGTGTTATCTAAGGAATAAAAGTTAGACTGCAGAAATTGCTAAACTGCGCAGGAATACTAAACTTTTGTCTTCCATATGCTGTTATTGCTTTAAGTCATCTGAATCCCAAGAAGCCCAAGTGTGGTCGGATGATGTTTGTGCCAGAACACATACTGTTATAGTCATATTCCATCTTATTGAAGTTGTACCTTGTTGGATATCTTGTTATCTGCTGGTGCTTTCACTGTGCTGGAAGGCTTTTATATGTTTATATAATATAAATATAAAAACTATAACAGCCTTGTACAGAAGCAGTAAGAGCCATCCTCTAAAAGCACTACCAACCAAACTTATGCAAACTTATACGTGCCTTTCTATGCAGCTCTGGATACAAGGGCACACTAGGAATGTATATACTAAAAGATCCACAAATCAGGGAGACGTGGGAGGACCTTCGTATGAATGGGATAACCGATCGTCATGGTCAGGAGTTGAGATTTGAAAGCTGCATGTGCATGATTTGAGAGCTAAATGTGCAAGTGTGTATTAGAGGAACTCCATGTAGCATCATAATGTGGAGGGAGTTGAAAAAGCAAAGATATACAGAACATAAGCCAATACACAGAAAATGGGTCAAAACCAGATGATACGGTTGATGGCTAAGAATACATAAGGCGAAAGAGCTCAAAAATGCATGAGATATGATTAAAAAGTTCAAATCAACAGTTTATATAGGTTAAGTAACAGTTCCTGGAAACAAGGCAGCATCTCAGTCATTCTGGGACAGAGCTGAGGGTATATCTGACAAACCTGGTGTAGAGCCATGACTCCATGTCTGCCATGACATCAAGCTCAGTACAGAGCCATGACACCATGTCTGCCATGACATCAATGATCAAGCGCAATCATCTGGGTCTGTGTGTATCCTGGTTGGCATTATAGCCTTAGTGTAGCTCCCCAGGGAAACTGTGTTTGTCCATATGTGGGTTGTCTGTTGTCCAGTCCAGGAAGGGACAGTCCTGTAAGCCCAGGGAGTACTTTCATTTGACATTTATGGGTCACAGAGAATGGACATCATTTTGCTACAATGCCAAGGTGTGTGGGTGTTTGTGTGTGTGTGTGTGTGTGTGTGTGTGTGTGTGTGTGTGTGTGTGTGTTTGTGCGTGTGCGTGTGCGTGTGCGTGTGTGTGTGTGTTTGTGTGTGTGTGTGTGTGTGTGTGTGTGTGTGTGTGTGTGAGGCTGAGCGTGACTATATCAGCTGCGCCTGCGGTAGCAACATGCTTGGGCTTTAGGCTTCCACCCCCACAGACTTAATCCATGCCTACCTGGCATGCTGGAATGCCAGCTTGACTGGCAGGTCACACCTTCATGTCAGGCCTCAGGGTAGCGTGAATGAGATGTGAATGAGATGTGAAGTAAGGAGGAAATGCCATTGCTATAGATGGTTCACCTTCAATTTGCTGAAAGTGGATTACAGGTGTTCTCACTCTTCAGTCTGTTATAAAAATTATAGGTTGGATAAGTACAAATGAAGCTTTCCAGTATACCTGTGAAATCTGTAGGTAGTTACATGCAACTAAGAAACCTGTGCATGAAGAGCAAGTAAGGACATTTAGTGCAGATCCTCTGGCTCTGTCTTGCTGTTAACTGGTTGTGCTATGTCCTTCTCTCATGTACCACCTTGAAAGCTCTGTGCACAAATGTGTCTTCAAGTGTATGCGTGTGAGCGTGTGTGCAGAGGAGCGTGCGTGCATGCGTCTGCTTTAATGATGAGGACACTTATATAACCCTCTTAGAATTCCACACTGTAGTTGGA
>NC_137508.1:10575000-10622500 GCF_041902795.1 Electrophorus electricus | reverse complement strand
GAAGAGCATGCAAGTTTCACAGACAATATAACAGCATGTAAGTTGTTAGTTATCAGTTATAAGCATTATAAAGGTGGTGATAAGTTAAAACACAAATCAACATAAATAGGCTAACCAGTGCAAAAAGATCAGCCAAGAGCATATATAAAGGCAGTTTGGGATAATAGAAAACCAGGGCTGTTCTTCTGTTCGTTAAAGGCATTCAAACTATCCCTAACTACCAAAAGACATCTTCCCAAGTAAATCAATGATCTCAACACCTTCTGCTGCAGATTTGAATAAGAAAGAACTCCTACTTGCACCTTTCTCTCCTAACCACTCACCATCAGGAAGACTTGTCACTTGCACTTATCTTCCTCATTAGGGAACAAGATGTCCACAATCTATTCCACAAACAAAACAGCAGGAAGGCAGCTAGATCTGACCATGTCTCAGCTGTTGCATGTAAACACTGTTCCACATGTCTAACTCCACTGTTTATACACATCCTCATTTGCAGTGCACTGTCCCTGACTGCTTCAAATGTTCTAATATTCTTTCAGTTCAAATATAGGGCAAAGCTACTTCTTGTAATGATGGCAGGCTGATTGGACTTAAGTCTACATAAATGAAAGCGTCTGAACACCTGGATCTATTCTAGCCTAAATCAGTCACTGATCCTTACGTGAAACCTTTCCAGTTTACCTGCAGGACATATCAGTCAATGACACTGCAAATATAGGCCTCTGCCTCACCTTACAACACCTTTCTATGAACTTTACTTGGACAATCAATGCCATTATCCCTGTTAGACTCTTGAACAAATGAACACAGAGCTCTCCACCTGCAATTGGATCTACAACTTTGTGATAAGTATAAGTCAGGACTTGCTCAGATTGGAGGGCCAGTGGAAGCTGTCTCGAATCTGTGTAATCTTGCTTTCAGCACCTATAGATCCACCACAGGAGGCCTTTGTTGATGGATTAGAACTTGCTGGACAGAAGTGACCCAAGGAGGGCTTTCCCACCACCATCTTGACCTGTATCCAACAGTGTTTCAGTGGAAAAGTTCTCATTTCAAGGAATCCACCAGAAGGTATAAGAAAGAGCAATTTACCATGCATCTTTTATATCCAGCCCCTGATGATCAGGACTATCAGCAATTTCCAGCTGTGGGTGGTTGGACTACATGTGTTTTGTTCACCAACACAGCGCTGTCAATTATGCCAAAATGCCACTGAAGGCAGCACTCCATCACAAACCTGCAACAGGCCTGGAGTTACACCCCAAATTAACTTCATACCAATGGCAATCCCTTAGTGAAAAATCTAAAATCTGTGCATGATAAACCATTATAGGTTCAGCTCTAGTAATGAACTAGATATGAGAAGCCTGAGCAGTGCAACTGGTTTTTATGGTGTGTCACTCAAGTCTTAATGAGGAGTCCAAAGAAGAACAACTGCCCTTGCTCTCTGGGGGTAGCAAGGAGGGGGTCGCTCCTCTCTCCTGCCAATATGCCAGTTGTGGGTTTGACAGCTCATGTACACAGAACTGAGCAGTCAGCTCTCTCATCACAGGTGTTGTTTGAACAGCAGTTTGAAAAGATGCATTAGCTGGCTTCATAGTTCCTCTAAAGATTTTGACGTTAGCCTCCCAAACTAGCTTGCATTGTACAGTAGGAGAGAATCAGACAGTGTGTGAGAACTGACAGTGACTTATACTGGGAAGATAATTGTGCTTAAACATACCTCTCTCATCATCGTTCGGACTCTAAGCATCGTATACTTTCAACACTGCTGCTGTACACAAAAATCTAAATCATCACAAAAATCAAATCTATTACACGAATCACAGCTATCACAAGAATCACAGCTATCACAAGAATCACAGCAGCATGTTCTCTTTCTATGGCATGTTTCACAGGACATCCTGTTACAGTCTTGCCATGTGGTTTTAAAAAAGTATCGTAACATCATCATCTAATGTCAGGGGGTTAGGCTCTGCCTACGACCAGTACAAGAGCAAACCTCATCATGTCATCAGGTTTGCTGAAAAGGTCACATATAGTAACCTCCCAGCCTCTGCTTATTCATGATACCAAATTGAGTTTCTAAGATTGCTGTAGATCCCTCACACCCAAAACACCTCTGACAAATGCTTTTAATCCATTTGCACAAACAGTGCAAATATCACATATTACTATTGTAATATTGTAAATTCTGTAATTCACTATAAGTGTCATGGAACGCTCGCCTCTGGCGAGGCACGTGGTTTGGCCAGCCACGTGCAGTAGGAGGGTCATGTTCGCAGCCACACCTGCACACACCTGTATTGTGTTAGTCTTTGTGTATTTAAACTCTTGTCATTGTGTGCAGTGTTGTCGGTTATTGTTGGCGTAATGTGTGAACGTTAAATGTTTTTCTTGCCGTTGTTAAATGTAATCGTGTTTGTTAAGTGGTAACCGTGTTGCGTTCATTGTTTGTAACACATGTGAGTGCCGTCGTCTTTATGTTTCAATTCAATGTTCATCCATGTCGAAGAGAGTCTGTGCATCCTGCTCCTCGCCCTGCGGCACTCGGGCCACCACACGTTACAATAAGTTGTAAGATATGGCCCCTTCTAGCGTCCTGTTTCTATGGTAACTCTGTCTCGTGTCTTAGTTTTGCTTTTCTCATTTGCCCTTAATAAATCTTACTCTTCTCAGCAATTACATCCACCTATCATTTACTATGTGTTATTCTTCAACTCTAGTATATATTTTGTAAATTGTATACTGTCTATAATGTCTCCTAAACTGTGTAACCAAGTTAATGCCACATATTTAGTTTCTTATTTGTGCACCTTCTTGTGACATGCAAGATCATACCAGTCAAGGCATAATCTATATACAATTCTGATTGTGATTCTGAAATACAGGGCAATTTTTAATACCCACACATAAACACAGAAACATAGGTACACACTCACGTGTACACACAGTTACTGAAAACATACAGACTAAACCTCTCTATTATGCTTAGTTTCAGTAAAACATCAATACAAAATGTTTTATTAAAATTGTGCTGCCAATAAAGACTTTGAGGTTCAGAGAATTCATTTATTTTGCTGGGAAATTGCAAAGAAGAACTAATGATAAGGGAATAACTGACCAATTATCAAACAAGTAATCTGATTATAAGATCTGAAGAACAATAATAATTGAATGGACTAAATAAACAAGTCTCTTGTGGAACAAGTCTCTCTGTTGTCTACAGTCAAGCTTGGTTGGCAGCATGCCTTCTTAATTTACTGACTTGACAGACAATTAAAAAATAATAATAGGATTCATTTTCAATTAAATGATAATGCTCTTTTGTTTAAATTATTATTGCTGTTACTGCTCTAATGGAGAGTCAACCTTGCTGTACGTGAGAAGACAGGATATGTAACCTAAAGCTAATGTACAAGAAAATGTATTGCCATCTTTTAACTCTATACACCAGCTTTGTAAGATGTTACATCTTATTATTATATTATTATACTGACATATGTTATCTGAGCTATATCTGAGCTGGGAGGCAGGGTTGGGGTCAGGGTGTTGGGACCAGAGTGCAAGAGCATTTGTTTCCCATTTCAGCAGATGGCATCATAATTCAATGTGAGGTTAATTTTAATGTTTAATGCAGCAAGAGTGTGTGTAGAAGAGAATTTGGGAGGTGGGGCCATCTGATGCGTGGCATTCCCATGGTGAATGAATGAAGGACATGGCTGGAGGCAAAACACACACCCATTCACACATACCCTTCAAATGTAGATTTTTTTTGGTTTCCACTTTTCAGCCAGGCAGCACCTCTTAAGAATCACACATATAGTTTAAAGCCTACAGCTGCGATTGTACTGCTTACTTTTCAGATCTGAGTATGAGCATTGGGATTGCATGATAATTCATCAGTCACTTCTGTTCACAAGAAAATCCCAACAGCAATCACTAAGCAGTCAGTTCAAGGAATGTAATTAATTCCAGAATGTGTGGAGAGAGGGAGCAGTATATCTGTGCTTTCTCAGTATTAGTCTCATTCGTTAACCAAACCTTACTGGAACTGAATAATTATGGTCATTATTTTGTTATGCTGAATCCCAAATAATCCTGCTAATATCTTCATGAGTAGTCTAGTGGAAAACCATCCTGAAACTAATTTCTCTACACAAATTCAAACATGATGTTCTGATGAGCTAAAGGAATGGCTCAGTTGGTGATATGTGAAGTAGAAGGTGTGGAAATCGAAGAAAAAAACACTGTGGCAGATGATTTTCTGAAGTTGGTAGTGCGACCAATAGATTATTGGATATAGAAGAACTGAAGGGTAAAAAAGCAACTTCGCTGAAGGATTTTCTCGATATCTAAGATATGTTTTACTCTTCTCCTGACAAAAAAATGCACAAGCTTTCATTATTCAGTCAATGTCGGAATGAACCCTTGGAGCAAAACAAGACTTTATGACATTCTGAACCTTTTTTTAAACCAATATGGTTCTTCAGTTGACATACATTAGAATTTCCTCATTAAAATAAAAACTAACCTAACTGTCAGTCATGGTTCAGACAACAGCAACCTGCAACAATCTGCCCGAATAGCTTCAACAAATTTCTCATGAAAGGACTACGTGGCCATGCTATTATTAGCAAGAGAGTAATAATTTGCTTTATGAAGATGCTTTACAAATTTGCTTTACAAAGATGCTGGACAATAAGTGATAAACAGGTAACCCATGATGATGGCAACATGTTTAGCGATTATACTGAAGTGATGCTGTCAATTGATTATCAAGTGATAGAACATAGGTAGCATCCTGCTGCTTATAGTGGAGGGCCTGAGATATCTCAAAAAGTAGAGTCTGTTCTGTCCTTTCCTGGAGACCACCTCAGTGGTAGGTGTAGTCCAGGTGTACCCCCAGGGGCCTGTAAGTCTCCACCATCTCCACCTCCTTAGGATAAAAACAAGGGTTGTCAGTATCTAAGTATCTTAGTCCACCAGAATCTCCTAAGTGTTAGCCACAATAAGCTATCTTATCTGTTCCTTTCATACCGCTGAACAACAATGTTGTTCACAGCACTGTACACAATGTTCCCATTACTGACACATCCAATAATAGCAGAGTCATCAGAAAACTTTTGTAGGCGGCACAGCTCTGAGTTGTACTTGTAGACAAATTTGTACAGTGTAAACAGAAACGAAAACAACACTATTCCCTGTGGATCTCCAGTGCTGCTCACCACCTGGTGTCACACACAACTCTGCAAATGGACAAAATGGGGGACGAATGTCAAGTATTTAGTGATCCAGGTAATAATGGCGGGTTCCCCCTACAGCTCCCTTAGCTTCTCACCAAGAGAGGGCTGTATGAGGGCTGAATGGTGTTAAAAGCATTGGAGAAGTCAAAGAACACAGTGTTGACCAGATGTGAAAAGGCCCTTTGCAGCAAGTTGATGATTGAAACATCAATATCAACGCAGTGTCAATCAGAAAATTGCAGGCAATCTCGTGATGAACCAACCATGGGTTTGTGGTTGGCTAGAATGAGCTTCCACGGGGTTTTCATCATATGTCTGCAGATATTAAGGTCTGTTGGGCACCTTGTCTTTGGCACTGGCACTATGCAAAATATTTTATAGAACATGGGAATTTCACATTTCCTCAGGTTCAGGTTGAACAGATGCTGTAGTAATCCACATAACTGGTCAGAACAGGATATCTAGTAGAAAGGAAAAAGGAGAAAAGAGAGGAGAAAATAACCATTTGCTCTATATAGGCTTTCTGGGCCCTCGGGCTGATGTCTTCTGGCAGAGTCTTAAAGGTGACGTATTATTCCTTTTTTCCATAAGTTAACACAGTTCCCTAGGGTTTTAATGAAATGATTTGAAGTGATTTTCTCAAAGTAACACAAGGATCAACCACCACATCACCTTTCTCACCCTGCCTGTCTAAACAGCCCTGTTCAGAATATCTGGTTTAAGTCCCTGTTCCTTTAAATTATAATGAGCTACAGTTTACCTCAACCCAATATTCTAGTGTGTACCGATGAATATGGCTTCCCAGTACCATGACAACTGTTCAGTGGAACTCTGGGAGAAACATGGAAGAAGAAGAAAACATATTGTTACAACCACATATATTTGAACCAGAGTCATACTCTGGGTAACAAGAGGCTACTGAACAAGTTCAAGAATTAAGGATACAATAGGACATTTCTGATTGGTTAGCTATTAATTTTATGTCACTTCAACATTTATTTTTGTATGTTAATATTTTGGCTAAGGTCATACAGCTTTGTAGGCTGTGGTGGCTGTGTCAAAGACAACTCACTGCTAGTAACACGAGTATGTATATAGTGTGTATTTAGATTTTTTTTTCTGGCAATAAATAAATGCAAATAACATAAACATCCTAAAGCTATTCCAATTACGTCAGTAAAACTGAAGCTCAAACACTGTAGATAACTGCCAGCAATAATTTCTCGACAAGAATACCTATCAATGGGCAAAGCAGAGGATGCAGGTCTTCCAACATCTCATAACTTGTAATAATATATGTTTACCAGTTAATGTAGTGTTTAAATATTATGTATTTATTAACAGTATTGAATCTTTGCATTTGGTGACCTATGCCCTTATTAGTAACAAAACAGTTCATCCAACAGACATTCAACTGATAGCGTTGACATTATTGCTGATCCTCCAGCCAGTAACTTCAATAACTTTCTAGAAAATTACATCCACCATATTACTCAGTTGTTAGTGTTGGCTAGCGCTAAACAGTCAAACAAACCCATAGCATGTGTTTATAAACGTACAGTTCCCTTGTCTGCAGTTTTGCCACAAACAGTTGCTACTGATACCTCTTTTACGAAACGTTTGTATGTGAGTGCTGTACTGACCCAGGTCAGAAAAGCAATCAGACACAAAGTGATCGGCACACATAGTTTTTTTTTGTTTTTTTGGGTTTTTTTACAACTGTACGTGGGGCATTGCCATAAAAAATAAACTTTATCCACTCAGCTCTTCTGTCCTCTGAGGCTGGTAGCGATTTATGTATCAATTTGTGCTGATCTGTGCAGCCAACAACAGAGCAACGGGGCTTAGCATTGACATAATGCTTGCAGGTCCATCTTTGCAAAGGTAGTTCTCAAATCATGAGTGGCGATACTCAGATTGGGCACGGTATAATTCAAATGACATGCACTTGACGTAGGAATGAAAGCCAAATCGGTATGGCTTGTGGAGTCCCATGTTTTGTCATCTAGACATCCCACAAAAAATGACTGACTTGTTTTATTTCACATTTAGTAGGTACCCCAGATACGCAACTGTATGTGCACAAGCACTGAAAGTTTTTCATAATTAGTTCCCTTTTAATGACTTTCTCTTCACCCTTAACGTGTACTGTAGTATTGTGTTTCGCTATAGTTCTTAATAATTTGTCCGTTTATGGCATTTAGCAGACACTTTTATCCAGAGGTGGGTAGTAACGCACAACATTTACTCCGTTACATTTACTAATGTCATTTTTAAAAAACTGTACTTTTAAGAGTTGTTTTAAAAGATGGTACTTTATACTCTTACTCGAGTGTATTTGCAAAGTAAAAAAAAAAAGTACTTTTACTCTGTTACATTTTAAAATCATTTTTACATTTTGTACGTTTCGCCAAAACGTGTCAAATTTAGTAGAGTTACTAAAATCCCTAAAGATGACGACTGAGTGAAATCCCTGAAGGCGATCACCCTGTACCACCACTTTGCCTTAGTAAGACAACTGGACAGTAGATCGACTCAAGGAAGAGAGAATAGGCCCATTTTCCGGTTTGGGGCTCAAATGATTACATTTACGGAAAGTAGCTCGCAAATATATGTGTGAAATCGGTGCTCTCTCTTAATGGTCTCTCATTAATATGAAAGAAAAGTTTGGTCCGATATCAATGATATTCTAAGAAAAAATGACTAGCGAGCTAAGTAGCTATAAACTACAAGCAGCAGAAAAATAAATGCAGCAGCTGAATTAAACTCATGGCGTGCAGGAACGCATGCCACATACTGAGGCATATTTGCAAGATTATAAAGATTATACAGATTTTAAGGTTATAAAAATTAAGGTTTGTAACTGATTTTATATATTGATATTTCTTTCGACCTGTCACAATTCTATCTTTCCCTTCTCTTCTGTTTTGTTTTTGTCAGTTGCCATGTGCTTTTGTTTACTTCTCGGCCCCGCCTTGATTTCTTTTTCCGGTTCTGGTTGTTTTCCTGTCAGTATTGCCGCGTGCTATTGTTTACTTCGTAGCCTCGCCTTGATTTACTCCCCCTTGTTACCTATTTGGTCATCGTCTCCACCTGTTGGTAGTTACCCTCGTCTGCCCCTGTGTATTTATACCCCTACACTGTGACGTGTCGGTTTGCCAGGTTTTTTGATTTCATTAAAAGGGCTTCATACCCTTCGCACCTGCAACCTGCTTAATGTATCCAGTCATTACACGACCACATACAACATGGGCAGCCGTTAGCTAGGCAATGTTATCTAGAAAAACCTCATGTAGCTTAAACATAACACATGAACTAAGCAGCTCAAAGACCCAGAGCAAAGAAAAACAGCTGTTTATTAAGTATTTTTGCACACTGAATCCAAATATTTTCTCTATAAACCATAGTTTTTTTTTTGTTGTTGTTGTTCCATTATATTTACATCAACATATAGGGAATTTACAGACGTGATCTACCAGAGTGCTTTGAGCTGTCTACTTAGATAGAATAAATAATTTACAATCGATTATACTCACATTTTGTTATGTATAGCAGACCTATGGAAAATAAGTACCAAGGAAATTAGAGCCCCTCTATGTTGGCAGAAACTGAAGGGGGATATTCAAGATTGTACATATATTAAGTGTAATAACAGCCTTATTTATGACTAAGTAACATATTGTAAAATTCACTTAAAAAAACATGCCTGAGAGAAAAATCTTTAAAACAGATTTGAATTCAGCGTAAAAAAGAAATATGAGGACCTCATACTTTGTGGGACACACACACATACACACACACATTTCTGCCCAGTGTTATTAAATGAGTTCCAATTAAGTAACTCGCTACTTGAGTAGTCTTTTTAACAGATACTTTTTTACTTTTACTTAAGTGATCAATTAAATGACTACTTTTACTTTACTTGAATAATTACTATTTTAAAGTAACAGTAGTTTTACTTGAGAACAAATGTTTCCTACTCTTCCCACCTCTACTTTTATCCAAAGCAACTTATAATTGCAGCAGCACAACTAGTCTTCAATCTTCCAAATATCACAAGTCACTCCACTACTATGTTCCCTTCACTGGCTTCCAGTAGCTGCCCACATCAGTTTAAAAATCCTGATTCCAAAGACAAAGCCAAAAAATGGACTAGCCCCTCCTTACATGATGACAATAGTCAAAGCCTGATCTGTATCTTGAGTACTTTGAGTATGGCTCAGTTTGAAACACCATGCCTCAAATCTCATGGACGACACACATCAAGACTATTCTCTGTCCTGGCTCCCAGATAGTGAAACAAACTTCCAGTGGCTGTCTGTACATCAGAGTCCTTTGTAGTTTTCCAGTTCAGACTGAAGACGTACTATTTATGGAATATTTAAGGACCATTGATCCTGCACCTTTATTGAGTAACTGAAACTCTAGTACTTATTGTCTGGTATTGTTTGTTATTGCACTTATCATTTTCTGACATAAAACTTATGCTTACTTTGCAATTCTAGTATCAGCACTAATTCCTGAATTTCAGCACTATTCTAGTTCAACGGTATCTTGAACTGTAACCTGCCGTACCTAGGATACTAGGATGCATTCTGTGACAAAGCACTTTTGTAAGTCACCCTGGATAAGAGTGTCTGCTAAATGTTGAAAATGTAAATAATCATGTTCAAGTACAATTCAAGCATCCAACAGGGGCCCAACAGTGGTAACTTGGCAAAGCTGGAGTTTGAACTGACAAAGCTCTGAATAACAGTCCAGCACCTTAATTGCCGAGTGACCGCTAAGCTGGTCCAACCACCCTATATAGTGATGTAAATGACTGATAGGGCCCAGGAATTAAGGGGTGGAAAACAAGGGCTACTGGTCCGCTGGTGTTAGTCTCTGAAGTGGAGGAGAGGGAGGAGGAGGAATAACATAAGCTAGGGACACACTGACCCAACTAACAACCGTTGGATGGTGTCAGGCCATTGGAAGAAGTTGGTGACCAACTGTTGTCCGTATTTGGTATGGTGTGTTCTGCACTGTTGGCTCTATGTAGTCTATCATCACTAATGCCTGAAGATTGAGAATGCTCTACCACCCCAAAAAAAATCTGGACAACAGCAGTTCTGTCCTGGTGTTGCCAGGATAGAGGGGCTAATAACCTGAGCAGCATCAGACTGTTCACCTGTATGAGGTAGGTATGCCTCATAAAATAGCCAAAGAGTGGAAGTACAAAGTAGTTTGTATACTCCTACCAGACACTCGCCATCTGAACAGTATGTGAAAGTTCAGATAAATACTACAGTGAGAAGTGATAAACTGGAACGGAATGATGGAGAATCCATGGATTTCCACAAATGACTGGTATAGCATTCTTGCTAGATAAGTATTAGATCACCCCAACTTTCTGGTGTACCTGAATGGTGGAATAGCTTTTCTGATGTTTTGATATGTTACATGAGCAGGAAAAAACAATACTGTAACTTCGAACTTTCCTTTTTGATCTTAACCTTATAACACGTCCGTATAGCACACTGAAAAAACATTTGTCTTTTTCCTTGAGATAGTCATATTCCCTGTCCAATCAGCAACAAGAATGTTATGTTCAATAAAGACCTACGCTTTTGTTCTGAGAATGTTTCTACAATTGTTGCGTTTTCCCTCATGTGTTTTACAGCATTATTTTTGCTGTAGCATTTTGACATTTATTGTGCTGATTCAGATTTTGTTATTTTCACATTTACTGTTGTTTGCTGTGGCATTTTTTGTTTTGTTAAAGTAAATTGCACTTTCATGCAACCGTACATGTTACTCACATTTCCTTTTTTTTCTGGTTCTGATACAGTTTATTCTCAGTCTGTCCTAAAATATATACCATATGGGGAAGGTAAACCTTAATTTCCACAGATAGCACTAAAAAAGGTAAGAGCTTTGGCCTTCAACTAACAACTCTACAAAATAATATAAATGGATTTCTTTTCACTGTGTAACTATTTGCCAGCTCAGTGGGTTACATTTGAAATATATATATATAAATTTCTCAACAAAATATTCACACAATGTGTTATAATTGAGCCCTTGCAACAACAAAAAAACCCATATATTAGCTATTTCCCCCTTTTGCATTATCAGTTATTTTAGTTTTTGATTTTGTATAACCTTTTTATTAAAATTACATTAAAATGCTAAATATGCTTTATTTAGACTTAGCTTAGTTCATTCATCTGGGTATTTAAAAATTTTGTAGAATGTGGAAAAGCAGTAAATGGACATGCACAAGTTCGGCTGTTAAATCCAGAAGTCGGCAGAATGTCCCTATATAGGCTAATATTCAAACAACAGTGTCTGTGAAAGAGTGTCTGTCAGTGAAAGAGTATTTTGGGAAAACTATTTAATTAAATGTTTTGCTTTTCCAAACTAGCAGAAAATTGCAGCATAGCCCATCCAGTAATCCTGACTTAAATTTAACCCTTGTGGCAGAGATTGGTGTCCATATTAATAGCTGGAACAATTTTTTAAAACAAACCTAAGTGCAACACATGAAGGTTAATATCTGAATCCACAATATCTGAAAATAAACTAGTACAGAGACTAAAATTCTGGGAGTAATTCTCTTTTGCGACTGCCTGGAAACCCATTTAATGCTCTGAAGTTATTTTGTTTCTGCTAAAGGTGAAGACTGCATGTTGTGAATAAACCACATTGCTAAACGCCTTGCCTTCTGCACTCTGTCATTTCCCAAAAATATTCCTTGATATTTTCCAACATAATGGAAAGTAAATTCTTTAACTTTGCATGCTTGCTACCACATATTACATCCTTTTTCAGGGTTGATGTTCTGAAACTGCTTTGCCTCTTATTTAAATCCTCAATCAGGAAGTTAAAGGTATATTCTCATTTATATGAGGTTAGAACATTCCTAGTGATCCTCATAGGCTACACATTTCAGCACAGAGTGATCTAAAAAATCCAAAATAACTAAGGTCGATGCATTTTTCTTTTGCTACCTACTGTCTCATGTAAGAGTTTTAATGTTCCTCGGGGAAGGGACAGTGCTGGAGTGGAGGCTGGGTTGGGTTTGCTGTGGAGAAGCTGGGAATGTTCAGCTACAGTGTTAGCAACACACCGGGCAGTATGAGGTCAGTGGCAGCTAGGAAAAATTCAACAAGTGTATATTTAGAAGATATCGAAAAAAGTAACAAAATTGGAAAACAAAACATCTCACACATCTCCATTTCAAAAGCAAAGGACACACGCACGCCTAAGACCTTGATGATGGGGCAAAATTTCACACATCTGTGAGTCTATACTGCTTATATAGCTGGTTAATTATTCACCAATCATTTTCACATTAGCAGACCCAATGATGTGTTGATTTCTCACACTGTTGCCTTATTGAGGATGAATAAAAACAATGGTCATTGTCTTGTGGAAGAGGAAATTCTGTCACCAACACACAACATGTACAAAATTCCCCATGTTGAAATAACACCTACAGGGCTCAGATAACACACACACACACACACACACACACACACACACACACACACACACACACACACACACACACACACACTGTGTAGAAGAATCTTGTAAGAGTACATATTACACTTGGCCTTTTGATGTGCATATACATTCAAGCCTAATGTCTGTGGTGTACTTAAAACGGTGTCACCTTACAAGATTCTATGGAAATGCTCTGTCTTGCACATTTCTGGTTCAAGTCACCGGGACAAGGGTGTTGGAATGGCTGTTAAGGGTTTGTATAGGCTGAAACATAAAGGACCAAGTCTTTTCCAGAATCTCCAGGACACTTGGGGGTCAACGGCATAGCTAAGTATGGACACAGGACAACTAACATACCCCAGGACATGTGCTGAATGTATGAGAGAGGCAGGGAGTCTCAGCTCAACACTACCAAGTAAACAGTCCATGACATCAGCAGTACCATGTAAATAATGTCATTTTACTGTGTTTGCCCCCTCTTGCACTGAGGAGTAAACTTGTCTTGTTCAGGAAAATGGTAGCAATGACAACAACAGTGGCCCTTTGCAATTTGTTCAAAATCATGCTTTCAAAGTATCCTGGTGTCTCATTAACAGCAGAGAGACAGGGAGTCGATCAGCCGGTTGGACGGGCTGTGTGATAGTGATAATTTTATGCATGCTCAGAATGTCACTGTCAACTCAGTAACACAACACACATTCTGCACCACGACATGAAGAAGTAGAGAACGAGAACGATAGGTATGGTAGAGGGATAACAGGTATAAAAGGGTTTACAGTATGTGTTTATGTAAGTGTATACAGTTTCAGTATGATACAGTATAAAATGAACAGATGGGTTACCACTTCATTGTAAACCTGTTTTGCAGTGTACAGTTCCAATAGAATAATACGATTCAGACCCAGACAGATGGGTGAATCTCAGTAGCTTCTGTAGACAGCAAGATTAGTGTGTTCCAATTTGAGCCAGATTTCCTAAATTGCATTCATACTTATTTCTGAAAAAAAGCCTGTTTCCATTCTATACTCAGATAGATTTTTTACAATCCACAGTCAAACCCAAATAAAAAGAAGAGACATATTTTCTCTATTTTCTCAACTATTATTAGTTGATTAGCCTGTTATGACAAAAGTGGTCTGGTCAAAGGTGACAGCGAACCCTCAGATGGAATCTGCAGTTAAAACTAGCTGCCCAGCTTGTTAGGCCATTTAACAATTTTAAAACAAAAACCAAAAAAGCATATAATGATATATTAATAGTATACTGTATGTGATGTTATATTATCAAAAGCAGCCTTTGATATGTATCCTATGTATTATATATGACCTCTGATTTGGATTAATGACAGTTGTAGGTTGCACAGGGGCCATAAACCTTCAAGAAGTATCTTTGAATATGTGCATGGGTTAGGTATGCACAATACAAGCCCCAGTCTTGAAACAGGGCTAACATCTGAAAGAGGTGTTCAACAGCATTTATGCTCAGTTCTTATGCATCAAAACAAACAGATTCTTTGTGTATTCCTTTGTGCATTCACATCTTTCCACAGAGACCAGGACAAAGAAAGAGAGTGTGAGAGAGAGCAGGAGCTTGGCATCTGCTGCCCCTGTACACCCAAGCGGCTATATAAAGCAGCTCTTGACATTAACAAGCCCAACATGCCAACCTTTCCTTCAGTATCTACTGCCTGACATGGGAGCATCAGAGGCAGTGGGGTACACAGCGAGGGAGTGGAAATGAGAAAAGGGAGAAAGAAATTCACATTTCCTCTTCATCTAGAGCAGGCTTGAAAGAAGAAGGGTTCTGTGTGCATGCAGAGCATCCAGCCCATGCAGAGTGCAGTCAGCAGTCTTTACATATTCCCCTTCAACATGGAGAACATGGATTGCAATGCCAGCCTTGATGCCTCTGCATCCTGACAGCACTCTCAGAGCTTGGAGCACAGGATTTGTGCTCACTTCACTGCAAAATCTGATGTAGCATCATGTTCACTCATTAAACATTAACCTCGGCCCATGGCCAAAGCTCTGGGATTTGCTTGTGCCGAAAAGGACCCGAACGGACAGACCAGCCAGCGTCTGTAAGTGCTCACAACAAACAGAAGGCTTACCCGCCAAGAGGGAGCTCACTTACAGCCTTGTCCTGCTCAGAGCTCCAAATTTGACTAATCAGACCCATATGAAAACTGCTTACTCCAGCTCCTCCTGTCTCAGGAGAGCAGAAAATGGCAGGATCTCAGCTCAGGTTAAAGCTTAGGTAAACCACAAGGCCCCAGCTTCCCTTCACTGAGGAGATGGTGCAACCCAGCGCAAGAGGAAAACACAAGCATATTTTAAGTAGAAATAAGATGGCACATTCAGCATATCTGTGAAGTGAACCAGTTGAGCTATGTCAACTTTCCAACACACCTGAGCAAGCTGCACATACAGGGTAAGAAGGCTGAGAGATTAATAAGGTGTCCTTCAGAATCAGTCGTGAATTTAGAGCATTATCATCTGTGTGGCTTTTGTAGGTTATAAATGGCATAAATGGAAAAAGTACTGCAGAGAGGAACACAGGTTGTGAGCATCCACAGAGCGCTGAATTTATGAAAACACACATGCGCCTGCGCGCGCACACACACACACACACACACACACACACAATGCATTCAGTGTATTGCGCAGTGTACTGCACAGTGTATTTGTACCTCACAAGAGCTGGTCAGACCATTTTGGCAGGATGCCCGGTGGATGTGTGTGTGTGTGTGTGTGTGTGTGTGTGTGTGTGTGTGTGTGTGTGTGTGTGTGTGTGTGTATGATGGTGAAAGTAAGATAGATGATGATTGTGTGTATGTGACAGAGGGGGAGAAATTTAACACACAACGATTTTTAAGAGGCATCTTTTGGCTTGCAGCCATGAACACTGACCGAGTAAAAATCTTCACTCGTTCAGGGGTGTGTGGGTATAAGTGTGTCTCTCTGTAGTCTGTATATAAGTGTAGTCTGTCCATCTTTTCTTCTCTCTGTCGGGACTCCTATATCCTCCTTCTCTCACACTCTTCTGGAGGCAAATAGAGGAGTAGCATCAAACTGTCTTTTGTCATGTTAGGTTATAATACAAGTCAGAATTCATGAACATTTTTGTTGGTTTTACTTCATACATTGTTAATAGATGCTATTTTAAGGAGATTGAAGCCTCTAGTTGCATTCATTGTGTTAGTAATTAGAACAGAGAACATATTAGAATTTGAACAGATTAGCTACACATTCCTAAATGTGGCCATGCCTGCACACAGAAAGGTCAGGAGGTTAACTGGTGGACTCACACAGAAAGGTCAGGAGGTTAACTGGTGGACTCACACAGAAAAGTCAAGAGGTTAACTGGTGGACTCACATGGCCAGCAGAGACTGAACAACTGCAGAACATTGACATCTTAGTCCAAAGGAATAGGATATTTAATTAGCCAGAATTTGTCACTATTAATAACAAGGACATAATTAAAGTGTCATATACTACAGGGATTGCCTGACTCCTGGGAGGGATTACAGTGAGTGAAAGAGAATTAATGGAAGGAGATAAGAAACTCATTTAAACCCATAACAAGTGATTTAACAAAGGCTAGTCTAGTTTGAAGAAAAAAAAACTAGTATCATATTGTGATATCCCATCCTTACGATTATAGTTGCCAGGATATTGCCACTTAGTGACTCTACTGCAAATGCAGAATATATGAGATTCCGTCATGCCATTCATGTCTATTCCCAAAAGTGCTCTGAAGTTTAAAGATACATTATGCCAAAGCAAAATAGTCTTTGAGCTGTAATTTTGTGCTGCTCACTAAGGCTTGTGTATATGTGAGAGAGACAGGAAAGAGAAAGGGCTGGGCAGGGGGGAATGTGCATGTAATTTGCTGTAACTCCCATAACTAGCAGCTGCTTAATGAAACACTGTGTGTGGAGCAGTGACCTGAGGGAACATTATTTCACCATGCTGAAGTGATGAATATCCCCCCTGTTATTTACTGTAGCAGTGCTTTTTCCTGTGCTTTACTTCCGGTTGTGGACAGCAGCTGATCAGTTTTAATCGGATAATATCCAACCAGGCTCTTTACATGCTGCCATGATAAATTATAACTGTGCCGTAGCCCAGGATACATGGTGAGGGGTCACAGTAACACCCTGTGTATGAGGCTAATGGGTTGAAATAACAGGGGTGAGCCACAGCCGGGGCATTCACCTGTCTGAGCCGGTTGCACATCTTTTGCCTAAAGCCCACTGGGTCAGTTGAGAGCGCTGCTCTAACACAACATTTTATTACTGCAATATGTTTCTTTTCCCCTCAAAAGAGAGCAGATGATTCTGACAAATGGGACAATATTCCAAATGCGTTCATAAAATGACAATCAAGCCTGACAATGGGCTTACCGGATGATTTCTGCTTTACTGGGCTGAGGCTTTTACCGTAGGCGTGGGTTTGTGGGGTGGGGGCTCGATCAGACAGCTGAGCTTCACTCCGATGCCATTGACTCACAGGTCTGCGTGTGTCGCCTCTCCGACTGCTTCTGGTTTAATGGCAGGTGCTGGCTGCCTGCGGATGGTTCGGATCCTAACAGCAGCTCTTCAAGTGATTCACAGGGCGCGTGGGCGCCTCATTTCACTAATGCCACTTACTTCACTTTCAAAACAGGACATACAGCTTATGGAACAGTGCTCGGCTGATGCGTTTCTGTACCATTAATGGTGCCATCGCATGTCTGAACGTGTGTGTGTGTGTGTGTGTGCGTGTGTGTGTTGCGCGTGTGTATGTGTGTAGGTAGGTGGGAGCATGCATTGCCTCAGGATTCCACAGACTAACACAAGGCCAATGGGGCTCAGATGAGAAGCTTGCTGGGACTGGTGGGTGGTTCGCCCTGATCAGTACTGGGAACCATGTTTGTGGCGTACTTTACATGGAAAGTCTGACCTGCTGGATGGATTGCACTTTGTTTATGTTTATCTTTCAGCTTAGACCAAAGAGCATCTCCTACCTCAGTGAGGCATGACATACAGCAGGGACTCATAGAAGCCTGAGACAAAGCAGGAAAAAGCGGAACACAATACTTTGCATAGCTTTAATATGTATTGACTCCAAAGTTTGTTAAGATTCTCTCAAGTACCGGGTAATTATAAAGTAAATGAAGGGTTGGATAGTGTGCAGCACCCAGAGCTGCTGTTTTATTAAAGGCATTGATGATTGTTATTGGGAAAGTGTCAGCAGTGCTCAACAGAAGAGCTTTTATCATCTCCACTGTGACTTATGTGCCTTTCTCCTACTCTCATTCTCTCATTAAATGTTTTCTGCTCAATTCTCTCTCTCTCTCGCTTTAGTACCCTCCTTTATATTTGTGTGTCTTTGTGTGTGCATGTCAGTGCTTTCGTGATGCATTTTCCTGCTGTGTTGAAATGCCAGTTCTTAGCCGTCAGTGTGCCTTTGTAAACTGTGTCTTTGTACCTGCTATATTTATTTTTCTTAAGTGTGAAGGCATCAGCCTGAGAACAGATCCAAAATCTTTTACCAACCCTGCAGAGCTACCTGCAGGGAGAGTGGTAGAGAGGCAAGCTAAGGCCCTCGCCATCATTTTAATACACTAAACTATGAATCTGAATGTTGTCTGAATGTCATTTTTATTCATTCAAATGTTCAAATGTTTAATGTACTGTTTATTTGAAAAAGTTCTTAATATCTTAAAAGTCTGTGTATCTTATGTGAATGAGCCATGCCCCATTATGTTAATATTCTGGATGTCACTTGTACACAACTCATGCGTAACTGACTAGAACTCATGTGTAACTGACGCTGAACTCAAGCGTAACTGACTTCAAACTTGTGTGTAACTGACCATGAACTCATGTGTAATTGACTCTAAACTTGTGTTGTAGCTGACTCCAGACTTATGTGTGACAGACTCTGAACTCATGTGTAATTGACCATGAACACATGTGTATCTGACTCTGAACTTATGTGTACCTGACTCTGAACTCATGTGTAACTGATTCTGAACTTATGTGTAACTGTCTCCGAGCTCATGTGTAGCTGACTCTGAACCTATTGGTCACATGGCTGAGATGCATTAATACTGGCACCCACAAGAGACAGAGGCACTAATGAGATTACTGTGTGATTTCTTGATAACTGTCTGTGAATATACTTAAAACAATTCTGTAGTGACTTAAGCATGATTATTAAGCTGTCTGGTGTGCACGATCCACAGTGAGGAATCACAGCAAAAAAGTCATTTCCAAACAGTAATCCAAGCCTTATCTGGACTCTTAATCGATGGAAAACTACACCATAACCTGCTAACCTCAGGGATGTGCATTAACATTCTTTCAGTTCAGCAGTGGAGCAAAGAGGAAATTGCATAGTTATCATCTTATTCAGTGCAACAATGGCCCCCATAGCATTCACTCATACTGAGAGGCAACAGGAAATTCCAGTGATTGATTTGTCATAATGTCACATGTGCAGCGGAATGTATCCTGATTACACATAAATGGAGTCCATTATGACTGCTCACTAACAGATTTAGTCTTCTTGATTTTTACTATTCTGGGCATAGCCACCTTGGGGGAATTCAGGCTTTCAGCATTATTTGAAACTTGAGAGTTGGGCAGAGGTGAGGGTTACCAACACAATGGCCAGCATTACAGCTTAATGCAAGGACTGTGGGTTAGAAAGAGAGAGAGGGAGAAAGAGAGTGTGAGTGTGTGTGGCTGTGTCTGTGTGTGTAACACGTGCCAGTTACTATATGCTATTGTGTGTATAAGCGCAAAGAGGCAGTATGATATTGTTTCATATCCCTGGAATGATTCGTACAAGAAAACAACAATGTGTTGACATCTGCCTGCCGTTGCAGTTTGGTATGTGAACGCATCTCCATGGCCATAAGCTGCTCTGTCTCCATGTACCTCTATTCTGCCTGAGCGGATCACAGTATCAGGCAGTGATTGATATTCAGGGTGTGGTGCCTTTAACCGCTAAAACTGCACGTCTATACAAAACATCAACAACAACAACAACAACAACCAAAAAAAAAAAAACCCACCAACAACCTATTGTGATTCAGCTTAGGTCCTGGCCTAGTTTTGGCTCATATACATTTATATAGTTGGAAGAGGGAGGCGGGCTCTCACACACAGGTATTTCAGATATTATCTCATAAGGAACTATTCATCAGACAGAACCTCCTCTGTTCTTTAAAGCACATTGTGCAGAGCTGTCGAGGGGGCGGTGCCAGAGACAGGCAATCTAGATAATAAATTCTCCCATGTAATCAGCAATCTGTTTGCCAGGCTTGGCAGAAGCTTCACTAGAAAAGAGGTTTATTACAAATCCAGAGATAAAAAGACACTTTTAGTGAGAGTCCTTCTTTTCTCCAAAATGAGAACATAATGGTGGTGAGTGGATATGGACAGCCTTTTGTTATATGTGGTAAACTGCAGAGCCATGCATCCTCAAGCACACAGATATCTGTCTTGAAATTGTCAAGGGTGTCTGATTTCAGAGAAAAGATTATATTCAAGTGTGCCAGACACCCCATTGTGAGTTATAAATGGCATTTTCTACAGGCATCTATTTTCAGCTCAAGTATCTGACTGAGGCGTAGAGTTCCATATTCAGGTGCACAGGAATTGTGCAGAAATGCTCTTGAGTATGTGACTAATGCAAGCATTGAGAGCACCGTGCCCCCTGCATACTCTGAGCGGTGGGTTCAGGCTTGAACGGCCAGTCGTGTCACCGTGTGGAGAGGCAGAGCTGGAAATTGCTTGGCAGACAGGCTGCCCAAGTGAGCAGCTCGCATTCAGCGCACAGCTGGTGTGTGTGAAGGCTCCCTAACCCTGACGCTAGGGGAGAGTGTGTGTCCGTGTGTGTGTTTGTATGTTTGTGTGTTTGTGCTTAAGTAGTGAAGGTCGGCCGGCAGCACGCATGACTGCCGTGATGAGCTAATGATGCTGATGGTGGTGAATGAGGCTCTACTCATGAGGATCCTACCGCTTCGTGTCATCCCTCATTGCTCACACTCCTACTGCCTTCATACACACACACACACACACACACACACACACACACACACACACACACTCAGTCATACATCCCGAGACACTAGACTTCTCATCTCAATCTCCGCAGTCTCTCTCCAGCTCAGCCACACCCTGCTCTGACCCCATCTAACAGGGGTGGGGTGGAGAAAGCTCTGTGGCTGGTTAAGTAGCTGAACACTGTGTGTGTCATGTGGCATGACTAAATCAGTGGGCCCTCCTCTACACTGGAGGCAGATCAGATGATGTTTTGTGCACCTTGTGAACCGTCACCTGACACCAGTGATATTAACCAGGCTCGACAACAAAGGTTAGCCCAAGGAAGCCCAATACCAGCCTCTAGAGCCCTGACATCCCCATGTTCATTCTGTCTTCATTCTCTCTCTCCCATCCTCTGTCTCTCCTTCTCAGCATCACAGACTAATTCCCTCTATCTATTTCTCTAACCTTACCTGTTCTTTCCCAACCCAGCCCCATTCTCTGCCTTGCCCTTATTGGAGAGATTTATGACATGTGGGCTTTGCTGCCGTGAACCACATGAAGTATGGCTGTTTTTTTCTTAAAGGTCACTAGGTTGCTGTGATAAAAGTAAAGGATTTATACAGGTGAGTTCACTCTGCTATCGTCTCTTCCAGGTCACCCCTAGAAGAGCTCGTCAAAGAGTTACAGAGCACTTCCTTACCCCTGCCTTCCCCACCCCCAAAAATGATATTAATTAACTTTTTAATACATTTGCTTGATTTGCTTATGCTTGTTGTTCTGAGCGGAGCCCTTCTCCCCTTTTCAGATCTAAAACACTGCAGACTGACACTATTAATAGCATAGATGTGACTTCATACCATCCAGAGCTGGCTGAGAGAGTGTGGGTCCTGCACAGGGTAATGCACTGCAGGATGCACCCGAGGTCTCCTTCTCTCCTCTTCACCATCCAATTGGTTTGTTAGGCTCGTCCCACATCCTTTTTATTCTTCAAATGTACTTGAACAGTCGAGTTTGTTTTAACTCATCAAAACTACCCCCCCCACCCCCAAAAAATGCTTCTTTCCATGACTCCTTTTCTTCAACACTTTAATTTTGTTTCTTCTGTGCTTTTTGTGCTGATGGTAATCGAAGCCAGCAATTTGACCTGTTAGTCGGTTAGGGCTGAGATTAGAGGAGAAGGCGGCCGTCTGAATGACGTGAGTTTCCTTTAGCACCGAGAAAGGAGAGAACAGAGCCAGCGTGTTGAGTGGAAAAGGCTCCGGGCCTTATGGGGAGGGAGGAGACCTGGCTACAGTGAGCTTTAAGCTGTGAAAGCAGAGGAGAAGAGCAAAGGAGGGAAGGAGAGTGATAGCCAGGGCTGAGGGGAGGCAGATTATACAGACTGTAGAGAAAGCACGGCATGCAGAGAGGGTGTGGTTGTGATGACAGACAGAGCGAAGGATAGGAGCAGGTGCTACAGGGAGCAGGTTGAGGGGAGTGACTGCTGGCAGAGGGCGAGGGAGCAGGTAATGGAGAAAGCCAAGCGCAGAAAGACCCAGCGTGGCGCTCTCCCTTTCCAGGGGTTGAGTGAAATGTCAGACGGATGAGAGATGGCAGTCACGGGTGGCTCAGAGGACAGCTTCTTCACTCCGCCTGCACGCCCAGTGGCATCAATCAGACCAAGGTTTCCTGCCACTCTCGCCAGGGAACCAGCTCCCAATTTATCTCTCTCTCATAAAGACCCAGCCTCGGCCAAGCCTCACTTTCACCCTCTTGGCCAAATTTACGAGCCTGTGTTCTCCATGTTAACATGCTCCACTGAGGGCTCATAACTGACAATGAAAAGACAAATACACGCGGCTCTGCACACCTGATTTAAAAGTCACAATTCACCTCTTGGCATGATTTATATTAATGAAGCAAATTAATCTCTGTTGTTTCTCAGTAGTCCACCGCTCCAAAAAAAGTTGGATATTAACACTGGGATCAGACCTTGCTTTTTTTCACTGACCTATGTGAACTGATGGTTTGTAGGGTGGTTTTGTGTGGTCCTGCAGTGGTGAGCTCTGTTAGCTCAGGTGTTTGTGCAGTAGATTAACCTAACTGCTGCAGGGAGCTTTGCTCCTCTCTCTTCTATTCATCATCTCGGTACTGGTGCCTCCATCCTGCCCTTAAAGGAGCATCATGCTTTTTGCCTTTGTATTTCTTGAAATGATTATTAAGATCCGTGTAAAGTGGTTACAAATTTGAATGTTATTGGCTGGTACACATGACTGACTAAGGCTCACCTGCTCATCTCATCTTGTTTTTGTTGCCTTTGTTTAAAGAGAGAATGATATAAAAAGATGTTAGGATGTGATGAATGTGCCGGTGCCGCAAAAGCTCACAGATGGAAGAAGGGACAATGTAATTATGCAAGCTCAGATATTTCTTACAAGATGTTAAGCAGGCATTATCAACAAAAATAACCAGGCTATACTCTAGAAGGTGACACCCCTGTTCCCTACTCAATGCTCCCTGTCTGTCCTCCTGTGCCTAGTAAAACCATTGCCCAGGTCTCTCCTTTCTTGTCCATAATATGAGCATTATATCCCAGCTCAGGCTCCACATGCTGTTTGTATTGATTCTGCATCTTCAATAATGCAGTGCAACTCAACTAGATAATTGAAAATCTGAGAATACACATTCAGTGCCCAGAGATAATGGTCCCAAGACACAGTGTAGAAGCAATCATTCACTGTTTGCATGTGTTGTGAGTGGGTCCCAGGCTTCAGAATAAACATTAATATTACACTCCTCACTCTAGAAAACACAGAGGATCCTGGGTGGAAGCGGATTGGATATATAGCAAGAAAACAAACCTTGTTGGACACCAGAGCTGCAGTTTCTTTCTACCGGCACCCCTAAGCTTCCTATCGCACGCTCTGCCTTCCTCCCTCCTTTTCTCTCCCTCTATCTCTCTTCTTCTCCCTCTCTCCCTTTCTGCCTGTTTCTTTTTTTTTCTGCCTGTAACATCGGCCCCATTCTTTGCCCTCTCCCCGTCATCCCTCCATCCCCGCCACATGTGTCAATGGACATTCAAGGAGAACCTTTATTTTAGTCACAAGCATCTTCACAGCAGGGTAAGTAGGATACCTCCTTCAGCCCCCCCACCCCCCTCCCCGCGCCGTGCAGCGTGAGGTAGAATGCTCTTCAGGCGCCTGACGCAATGGGATGTGTACGGTAGCACTCTGATTCCTACATTTGTAGTAGTTGCGCAGTTCACTTCAGCCCGCCACATCCCAGAAGAGTGCGGCTTGGCATCCTGGCCGACTTTAGCTTGCTTTGACATCAGAGAACCGGAGGGCAAGGGTTAGGAGGAAAGGTGCTCACTGAGGGAGTGGAGAGTCTCAGCTCTCTGTTGTGCTCTCTTAGCTTTAAGATGACTCCCTTTATTCTGCTGACTCTGACCTTCTTCCTTGTTCCACAGGGGGTTGGAGGAGGGGCTACTGATACCTCAGTGTGATCAAAGTGCATGAGCAATTAAAGCAGGATGGGGGGAGGAGAAGGTGAGAGAGCATATTCTTACCCTGGATCATAATACTGTTGCCAGTGCTACTGCAGATTCAGATTCCATGCATTCAGAGGTAAAAACTTTGTGTGTGTTTGCCTGTGACTGGAGAAATTTCATGAGTTCTCGCAACTACTCTCAGTAGTATCTGCCAACATCATGGTCGTGGTGGTTGTTTTACAGGGAGCACACATAGTACCATACTCATATATATATATATACACCCACACACACACACACACACATACGTATATGTACGTTGTATGCTGAAAATGTAGACAAAATGACATTTCAAGTTTCAGTCATCTGTAATAATGTTATAATAAAAAAATAAAAATAAAAATAAATAAATAAATAAAAAAACGTCAGACTTGAGCATCACACGCTACAGTAAGAGCCTCCTCTTATAAACTGCAGATGATAACCATTCTGACACTTATCCACTGTGACTACACCAAAATAAATATTTATTATTATACTTTTACAAGCTAAAAAGTTTGGTCCCCAGATACCTGTGGCATAAAAAAACATTGTATTTTAGTCAAATTTCAGAATGCTGCTTTTAAACAGACGTCAGTAGAAACGTGCACTTTGCCAATAATCTACTATGGCCCTCAGGGACTAAGAGGTAGCAGACTTCAGTGTCTTCCTTACACCCTAGGCCATGCTGCTGCACTTGTGCTCAGTAATGAAGAGGGACAGCAGTGCACATGCATCAGGTCATTGCCCAGGAGGGAACTAATGAGGAGGAGATAGGTAGGGGAGGGGGAAGGAGACAGGTGAGGGATGGGGGGGGAGGAGACAGGTGAGGGGTAGGGGTGTGGGTATGAGACAGGTGAAGGGTAGGGGTGTGGGTATGAGACAGGTGAAGGGTAGGGGTGTGGGTAAGATACAGGTGAAGGGTAGGGGTGTGGGTAAGATACAGGTGAGGGGCAGGGGTGTGGGTATGAGACAGGTGAAGGGTAGGGGTGTGGGTAAGATACAGGTGAAGGGTAGGGGTGTGGGTAAGATACAGGTGAGGGGTAGGGGTGTGGGTAAGATACAGGTGAGGGGTAGGGGTGTGGGTATGAGACAGGTGAAGGGTAGGGGTGTGGGTATGAAACAGGTGAGGGGCAGGGGTGTGGGTATGAGACAGGTGAAGGGTAGGGGTGTGGGTAAGATACAGGTGAGGGGTAGGGGTGTGGGTAAGATACAGGTGAAGGGTAGGGGTGTGGGTATGAGACAGGTGAAGGGTAGGGGTGTGGGTAAGATACAGGTGAGGGGTAGGGGTGTGGGTAAGATACAGGTGAAGGGTAGGGGTGTGGGTATGAGACAGGTGAAGGGTAGGGGTGTGGGTATGAGACAGGTGAAGGGTAGGGGTGTGGGTAAGATACAGGTGAAGGGTAGGGGTGTGGGTATGAGACAGGTGAGGGGTAGGGGTGTAGGTAAGATACAGGTGAAGGGTAGGGGTGTGGGTATGAGACAGGTGAAGGGTAGGGGTGTGGGTAAGATACAGGTGAGGGGTATGGGTGTGGGTAAGATACAGGTGAGGGGTAGGGGTGTGGGTAAGATACAGGTGAAGGGTAGGGGTGTGGGTAAGATACAGGTGAAGGGTAGGGGTGTGGGTAAGATACAGGTGAAGGGTAAGGGTGTAGGTTGAGACAGGTGAGGGGTAGGGGTGTGGGTATGAGACAGGTGAAGGGTAGGGGTGTGGGTATGAGACAGGTGAAGGGTAGGGGTGTGGGTATGAGACAGGTGAGGGGCAGGGGTGTGGGTATGAGACAGGTGAAGGGTAGGGGTGTGGGTAAGATACAGGTGAAGGGTAAGGGTGTAGGTTGAGACAGGTGAGGGGTAGGGGTGTGGGTATGAGACAGGTGAAGGGTAGGGGTGTGGGTATGAGACAGGTGAAGGGTAGGGGTGTGGGTATGAGACAGGTGAGGGGCAGGGGTGTGGGTAAGATACAGGTGAAGGGTAGGGGTGTGGGTATGAGACAGGTGAAGGGTAGGGGTGTGGGTATGAGACAGGTGATGGGTAGGGGTGTGGGTATGAGACAGGTGAAGGGTAGGGGTGTGGGTATGAGACAGGTGAAGGGTAGGGGTGTGGGTATGAGACAGGTGAAGGGTAGGGGTGTGGGTATGAGACAGGTGAAGGGTAGGGGTGTGGGTAAGATACAGGTGAGGGGCAGGGGTGTGGGTATGAGACAGGTGAAGGGTAGGGGTGTGGGTAAGATACAGGTGAAGGGTAGGGGTGTGGGTAAGATACAGGTGAGGGGTAGGGGTGTGGGTAAGATACAGGTGAGGGGTAGGGGTGTGGGTATGAGACAGGTGAAGGGTAGGGGTGTGGGTATGAAACAGGTGAGGGGCAGGGGTGTGGGTATGAGACAGGTGAAGGGTAGGGGTGTGGGTAAGATACAGGTGAGGGGTAGGGGTGTGGGTAAGATACAGGTGAAGGGTAGGGGTGTGGGTATGAGACAGGTGAAGGGTAGGGGTGTGGGTATGAGACAGGTGAAGGGTAGGGGTGTGGGTAAGATACAGGTGAGGGGTAGGGGTGTGGGTAAGATACAGGTGAAGGGTAGGGGTGTGGGTATGAGACAGGTGAAGGGTAGGGGTGTGGGTATGAGACAGGTGAAGGGTAGGGGTGTGGGTAAGATACAGGTGAAGGGTAGGGGTGTGGGTATGAGACAGGTGAGGGGTAGGGGTGTGGGTAAGATACAGGTGAAGGGTAGGGGTGTGGGTATGAGACAGGTGAAGGGTAGGGGTGTGGGTAAGATACAGGTGAGGGGTATGGGTGTGGGTAAGATACAGGTGAGGGGTAGGGGTGTGGGTAAGATACAGGTGAAGGGTAGGGGTGTGGGTAAGATACAGGTGAAGGGTAGGGGTGTGGGTAAGATACAGGTGAAGGGTAGGGGTGTGGGTAAGATACAGGTGAAGGGTAAGGGTGTAGGTTGAGACAGGTGAGGGGTAGGGGTGTGGGTATGAGACAGGTGAAGGGTAGGGGTGTGGGTATGAGACAGGTGAAGGGTAGGGGTGTGGGTATGAGACAGGTGAGGGGCAGGGGTGTGGGTAAGATACAGGTGAAGGGTAGGGGTGTGGGTATGAGACAGGTGAAGGGTAGGGGTGTGGGTATGAGACAGGTGATGGGTAGGGGTGTGGGTATGAGACAGGTGAAGGGTAGGGGTGTGGGTAAGATACAGGTGAAGGGTAGGGGTGTGGGTAAGATACAGGTGAAGGGTAAGGGTGTAGGTTGAGACAGGTGAAGGGTAGGGGTGTGGGTAAGATACAGGTGAGGGGTAGGGCTGTGGGTATGAGACAGGTGAAGGGTAGGGGTGTGGGTATGAGACAGGTGAAGGGTAGGGGTGTGGGTAAGATACAGGTGAGGGGTAGGGGTGTGGGTATGAGACAGGTGAAGGGTAGGGGTGTGGGTATGAGACAGGTGAAGGGTAGGGGTGTGGGTATGAGACAGGTGAAGGGTAGGGGTGTGGGTAAGATACAGGTGAAGGGTAGGGGTGTGGGTAAGATACAGGTGAAGGGTAAGGGTGTAGGTTGAGACAGGTGAAGGGTAGGGGTGTGGGTAAGATACAGGTGAGGGGTAGGGCTGTGGGTATGAGACAGGTGAAGGGTAGGGGTGTGGGTATGAGACAGGTGAAGGGTAGGGGTGTGGGTAAGATACAGGTGAGGGGTAGGGGTGTGGGTATGAGACAGGTGAAGGGTAGGGGTGTGGGTATGAGACAGGTGAAGGGTAGGGGTGTGGGTAAGATACAGGTGAAGGGTAGGGGTGTGGGTATGAGACAGGTGAAGGGTAGGGGTGTGGGTATGAGACAGGTGAAGGGTAGGGGTGTGGGTATGAGACAGGTGAAGGGTAGGGGTGTGGGTATGAGACAGGTGAAGGGTAGGGGTGTGGGTATGAGACAGGTGAAGGGTAGGGGTGTGGGTAAGATACAGGTGAAGGGTAAGGGTGTAGGTTGAGACAGGTGAAGGGTAGGGGTGTAGGATGGAGACAGGTGAAGAGTGAAGGTGCAGGAAGGTTGTGTGATGTGAAAGAATGAAGCACTGTCAGTGCTATCACCCAGGAAGGATGTTTTGTGTTTGTTACTGTTGTAAAGAGAGGAAGTATAAGATTCAATAGCATCTCACAATGGCAAATTTATATAAAGTTTATATGAATATTCACTTAATAAAAGGTTCTGAACATTGGGTCTCCGAGTGGTGCAGCAGAAAAGCATTTGCCTCTATCATCAGAAGTTTGCTGGGTTGACTCCTCATCTTGCCATAGCCATCTGTGGCTGGGAGTCCAAGGGAGCAAACTGGTGCTGCTCTCTGGGTGGGAGGGAGGTATTACGCTGCCTCCTGTCATTCACTGTTACACGAGCCAATCTGTGTGTTTGTGCTAGCTTTGTGCTGGCAGTTAGAGCTAGCCTCTGTGTGTGATGACTGCACTCTGTTACAGCACGGACAGCAGTTTGAGAAGATGTGATGCTTGGCCATGTGCTTGCTCTACCATCTCATATGGTGGTGGATGGGGATTGGCATAATGACTAAATTGGGAGAGAGTAATAAAACTGGAAAAAGTTCAGAACATGTTAAATCTAAGGTCAGATTCACAGTTGTAATATTAGCTCTGAGGAATCATAAACTGAACTCGCCCTACATCTTTATAATTCTACATTCCATACTCACTTTAAAGGAGTATTTACTGAAAACCTTGTAGATGTGGGGTCTGCAGTTAGAGCAGCGTTACCTGAGGGTTAGATTGAGCCTGAGCACTGGCATCTTTTGTCTTATGTGAATGGTAGGGACTAGTAATGAATAATTTCTAAGATAATCCATTGAACTATGTGAAAAATGTCACTGACATACAGCCCCTAGAGAGCTCTCACCCTCCCTTTACACAACCTGAGTCCTGTTCATGCCATAGTTTCTTGATGAACTGGCACAGTTTCCTCCTCTCGTGTCGTTTTTCACAATCACGCAAGTACATTCTGCTGATTCATGATGCTTCCACCTGTTGCAGATATTCAATCATCATACCATATAAAGACATGTTTAATTTACCACCACTGGTAAAGAGTTTACCTGGTTATGCGAACGTAAGCTTGCTGAACATGAGATAGAATGCTTTGAAATGTAATGTTATAGCCATGAAAAACAACACAAAAAATCTTGGGTATGTATAGTAATAGGCCTTTTTCAGGCAAATGGATTTCTATTAAATTTGATAGGCAACTTGTGTAATTATTTATTCCTTTCGTGAACTGCCTGCTGATGAATGGTATGCTTGCACCTCAGCAGATGGCTAATGGGGTCTGTAGATTAATTTTGCTCATCAGATTCTCAATTCAGTTACCGTGGCCAGAAAAGAAGGTGGTGAATGTATGAATTCTGTGAAAGATGAACTTAATAGAATAGACTTTGGAAGAATATGTCACAGAAATCATGAAAAGCAAATGGCCTTTGACAAAGAACTGAGGAACTGAGGTATAGAAAAACATAAAAGCAGCTATATCTCATTGAGCATATCTAAGAGTAATGGCACTATTGACGAATGCTATTATAACAAATGAAATCAATAAAACAGGCATGATTGATAAATGTTTGACAGCAATACAAATATTTTTTAATATCTAGAGTAAATTAAACCTATAATATCACTATAAGGGAGAAAGGCTTTCATTCTCACCTGATCATATATTTGTTGGTGGTAGCAGACAGACTGCTGATGCTGTTTCATAAACAGAGGCAGCAGATTGTCTCAGGTAATTTTGGGAGAAAGCTAAAGCAGGTAGCTCAGAAGAAATCCCTCTGAAGAAGCCCTCATAAATATTCATGTGCCACATTCCTCCCCTCTAACACTCTTTGACAGAGACGCTTATTAAATTCTCATATACTTTAAACCATGGTGACATTCAGGCAGCTAAAGCTCCCAATAACCTTGTTAGCTTATGTAAATAACAAGGCAGCGAGCACATCTTTAAACAACCCCCTTCGAGCACACATTGCCCTTCTTTTCAATGATAGGCCATTCAATCTGTTACACAGGACAGATACAAGTGAAGTGGACTAAAAGTTGTACTTAGACTTTCTTACGACTTCTGAAAAAATCAAAACAGAGGTGAATGTGAAAATGTGAATGAGGCAGCAAAAGGCCATATGACAATAAACTTCATTTTCAGGGTCACATTTAGCCACGTTTAGGTAAACCTCACTACTAAGAAATGGGACAGTTAGGTGTACATTTAATCAACAGCAGCTGTTGTCCTATACTGATGTGGACTGTGTTACCATGAGATGATAAAAAATCATTAACAAGTAATTTTCAACTGATTTGAAATGAACCGGTGGATAATTGTCAGGAAAAAACAATATTCCGTGTGTAAACTACATACCATCAGTGTTAAAACAATGCAGTTTGACCAGAGGCAAAATCATCATTCTATACTACATTCTATACTAATACACTACACTAGTGCTGGACACCACTATCATGGATACATTTAGACAGAGTGTAATGCTCAAATTGGATTTATTTACATCCATTTTCCTACTGGATTCATGACTTAGGCTACAAGTTTGTGAATGTTTCATCTGGATGAATTCAGAGCCCATTCTAAGATTATATTAATGTCCCAGCAGCAATAGTTTGATTTCTGTTACATATTGGGAAATAAAAATTGTGAATCTAACTGTGTAATTCTGACCTCTCCTGATGTCTATTCCCTCTGATTATTTCATTATTTAAACATTCACAAATAAAATATTCATATCAAACCACTTCTAAATTGTCTGAAGAATATTCAGTTTGTTTTTTGGAGGACTGGCATAATTTGCATACAACTACCTATGTAAAATTTGAATATGCAAGCGTTCACCATGGTAACCAGTCCCAGGATGAGTGAACAGGAGCTGAACAGAATTATGGCAGACTCTTTGCTAAGAGGTGCCTTCCTTTGCTGCCTGATCTTAATTAAACCTAAGCGACTCCACAGAGCACCGCTGCTCTGCAGACAGCCATATCCTGTCTAGGGGTTTTGCAGGGCCCTTATCAGGAACTACATTCAAAAGCTGAATTCCTCTAACTTAACATCCAGCAATAACTAAGTCTCTAATGAGATCCAGCCTCTTCACAGCCCCTCATAAATTATGCAAATGTGTGTGAGGGGTGTGTTACAGCTTATATGAGAGAGAGAGAAAGAGAAAGAGTAAGAGAGAGAAAGAAAGAAATGAGAGCTATTTGCTCAGTATATCGTGTGGAAATATCTAAAATGAAAAGATAATGAGTGATAGTAAATGACTTGTTTTTTCACAATAATGAAGAGTTCTATAAAAACAACAATAACCCCCACATATCTCACTTTTCGCCCACCTAGGTCAATCAGATCATGTGTTCTTATTTCAAGCTCCAGCCTCCAGATTTTGCACTAGTAAGGTTTAACTGGTCAATAGATAGGTGAGAGCATTTCCTGTATAAGATACTTTAGACCATACTTGAAGGAAACTTTTACATGCGAAGCTACACATTCAATAATGCACATAGTAAATAAGGGACACCTTAAGACAATTAATAAATGCATTTGCATGTTTCCCAACCAGAAACCATGGATGAACAGTCCATTGTAATAGCTGCTGAAGGCAGTTAAAGTACCTTTTCAAGATTTAGTAACAAATAAGTCTACATGGCAACCAGGTTAAACCTAAACAAGGGCATCAGAGAAGCTAAGCACAGGTCTAAACAGCTGATTGAGGACCATTTCAGCAATAACACAAGCCTCCATCATGGCATGTGGCCAGGTGCCAAAATCATTACAGACTACAAGAGTAACAACACCTATAAATGATGTCTCTCATCTTTGTTAATGTCAACACAGATAACATGGAAACCTGCCACCAAGGCCACACCATCCACAAAGAACCAAACACTTATAAGACACACAAAGACCACAAAGTCAGGTCTGCCCTATTGGTGACATGGTGATCTACCACCCTGCAGAATTCAGTGTCAACCATCATAAAGCATACCTTATATAGTGACTCAAGAATCTGAATATTGTAACTTTAGTAACTTTATTATCTGAATATTGGAGCCAGGTGTGTTGGAATTAACCTCTGTAAGAAGGTCGATCTTAAGGACCAAAGTTGGGTGGCCCTTCTCTACATAGAAGCCTTGAAAGCAAGGTGTCCCTGCATACATATTTAACTTCCATGCTGACCAACAGACAGAGGTTGTAGTTTACCACTGCATGCTCTCAGAAACATTTACTTAGTATAAAATGTCCTGTAGAAATAACCACAGGGCATTTTAATCCTGTGTGAATTCTGTCACTATGTATGCCATCATAACCTGTGGAAAATACATTTTCATATGGAAATGCACAAGAGAAGTTTAGCCCAAATACAACTCTCCTAGTTCATAATAGCCCTCAATAAATAATTAATTAATATTACATATAGCTGTGACCTGCTATGTATTACTGTTTATTAGACCCGCTATGTAAACTATGTATTACACATGGATTTTTTTGTGTAACAGCAATGCATAAATTGAGTAACCACTCCCATCAGAGTAGTCTGAACAGTGCTTTAAGCAGTAATTTCAATTGCCTGTTTTTCTACTGCTAAAGAACCGTTAAAGAGAAGTATAAATGTCTACCACCCAGGTACACATCCTCTCATCATTATAAAATGCTGTGAAGGTCTGGTTCTGGATCACATTAAAACTCCCACCACCACCTTGGAGCGATACTAGACTGCCTACATGGCAAAAAGATGCAAGGTTGCAAACTCGATTGCTCTCCCCTCCAATCTACACGTTCCTCTTTCCACCCATCAGAATGCTATTCATTGACTCAAGATCAGCATTTAACACCACTATTACCAAACTTCTCCACAACTTCAAGCTCAACAAACCACTGTGTAACTGGGTCTTGGATTTTCCTAATGCCATAGCATAGGCTGTCAGGTTAGATGCCTGCACTCTAAGTTCTAACCCGGGAGCGCCATGTGCACTGAGCCCACAACTCCATTCACTCTTCACCTATGACCACATACCTACCAATAACTTCACAAACAGCTTGCAGGCCAAGCCATCATTATGGGGCTGATTTCAAATAATGACCAGTCCACACACAGAGAGGAAGTGCTCAGCCTTGCAACCTGGTCCTCAATGCCAAGAAAACAAAAGAACTCATTTAGCATCTGGTAAATGCTTCAGAACAATATATGCCTGCAAGCAGGTTCTGAAACAGTTTCTGTTCCAGAGCTGATACTCAGTGGAACTTTGCTTCCCCATTCTAACATTGCTTCCTACTTGGGGCTGTGACCTGGCCAACACTGCATCCAACTGCTTGTACATGGACTCAATTTATTTAGCTATTATCTCTTTTTGCAACAGACCTTGCTTTCTGCATTCATTTTTCATATGAACCACAGGGCGGTTACACTGCTAAGTATCATACTATTAAAATGCAATACTACTGCTGCTACTTTTGTGGGAAGTGCTGCTAGGTGAATGTATGTGTATATATGTGTATATTAATTTGCATATATAATTTGTGTATATGTGGACATTAAACATTTTATTTGTTTACTTGTTTGTTTATTAATCGATGGACAGATGGACAGATGGACGGGCAGACAGACAGATAGAAGGATGGATGGATGCTAATTATCTAAATACTATCTGAAAATGTTTGAGGCCATTATCAGTGGTGTCATGGGATTGGCTAACACTGCTAATCTTTCAGTGCTTATGCAGCAGTTTCTAGGAGTAACCTATCAAAAGCATCACCCTGCCTAGTACAGGAGAGTCTTCTGGAGTGGCCTTTTGAGTCAATCTTTAGACTGAAACTTCAGAGCAGCCTCTGGGGTATGTGCAGCCCAACAGCAGTACTGAAATATCCATGTGAGTTTTTATATATAGTAAAGTACTGCACCAGAATAAAACACCTTTCTCAATATCTTCCACTTTTCCCTCTTCAAAACTTTATTCTTTGTATAATTAGCAAACTTTTTCAAAAGGCAATGCCAAAGAAAAATAGAATAAAAACAAATACATGCTGACAAAATGACTATTTTTGCCTATTTCAAAGGCAAATGTATCTGGTTCATTTAGTTACTGTTCAAATTTGTATTTGTAACCTGTATCCTCATTATCAGTGGCCAACTACTAGGCTAGCCATCTAAATTAAAAGGCTGATGTAATTATGGGTATCATCATATGTCCACATTCAGTATTATAAGTAATAAGTACATCATTACAGTATCATCATATGTCTACATTCAGTATTATAAGTAATACGTACATCATTACAGTATCATCATATGTCCACATTCAGTATTATAAGTAATAAGTACATCATTACAGTATCATCATATGTCCACATTCAGTATTATTAGTAATAAGTACATCATTACAGTATCATCATATGTCCACATTCAGTATTATTAGTAATAAGTACATCATTACAGTATCATCATGTCTACATTCACTATTATAAGTAATAAGTACATCATTACAGTATCATCATATGTCCACATTCAGTATTATTAGTAATAAGTACATCATTACAGGTGTCCTGTTTCACAGCTCAAGATTTTTCTTTCCATTTCACCCCTAGTAAAAAAGGTCTAGATATTCCAGCTTTACAGTATCAGTCAAGTTCCTCTCTCAGAGTTGCTCTTGTAGAAATTAGATGCTAATTTCCCCTCATTTGACTAAATTGCTACCTTTTACAGCTTTCACTTTTATATCCACTCAATCCTGCCTTCAGAGGCAGAGCATCGGAATTGCCTTTAAATGTTTCAAAAGGTCAAATACATCTCTACTTTTAATTTGTACAAAATCCTTTAATCGTGCAAATGCTTTCCTTATCTTCCAATCTCCCACTAGCCTCTTTTCCTTTCTCCATCTCTCCCTCACCTGGGTACTCTTTGCCATCCTCCACTCATGTCACATAAATCCTGTCCCTGGAGGATAAGTGTGTGGTTGCTATTTTCTTACACTGTTTCAGGAGTCCTAGCTGTTCTTTAAATCATGTTATAACATGGTAATAACAGAATAATAACACAGGGATAATAAAACATTGGCTTTAATGAATGTGCATAGGGTAAAACTGACGACCTTGACCTGTCAGTGTTGCAACCACAGCTCATAACCATTTACCAACCCATACCTGAGCATCCATCAAACATTACTGACACTTAAATCGATTAACTTTTGTGCATTAATAGAGCATTTACCGAGCTTGAAATGAAGCTATTATGAAATGACACAGCAATGGTGCTAAGGTTCATTTAGCAGAAGAGATAGAAGTGTAAATCTTTACTGTTTTCATTTCTTCTCACTCCTTGTCTTCCACTTTTAGAATTTCACATGTTCTTTCTCTCTCTCTCTCTGTTTCCCCACCACCTTCTGTGCCTCTATCTATTTATTCACTTATCCTATGATGCATACGTGTGTTTTCATCAAACCTTATTAGAGAGCAGAATACTTCATCATCTGTGTTTGTTGATTTGGATCAGTGTCATATGTGCTGACCACAAGCATGTGGGTGAGTGGGTGGGAGAGCTCATGTGCATCCATGTGTCACGGCATGCATGTGTGCAGTCAAGTGACTTATCAGAATAGCTATTCGCGACCACTGGTTGGACCAGTGGGGAAAAGATGAAATAATCTATCATCTGTCATATGGTGCAGGAGAAAGCAGTGTGGGCATTTCATCTGAGGGAAACAGATCAGAGACCAAGGCAACAGCATTTGCATTCACATGTATTGGCCCATGATGAGACTCCAACATAGACACAGCAATTAACTTGATACCTGATTCACTACCATAGAAAGAACATATTATACCACATTATTATTACAGTATACTACACCATAGCTAAAATACATATGAGGCTTCCTCTAACCTGTATCATAACACAGGAAATGAAACACCAAAAGAGAACGCTTGGCTGAGCTTTTGAAGTAGATTTATTTATTTATTTGTTTGGGGATCTAGACACTGAGAAGATGGAATGCCAGATGTTTTGAGGACATTTGCGTTGGCATTTGTAGATATACAAAACCATTGTTGTGAGGGCTCGTGCAAAAACAGACGCTTACGGATATGAAAAAGGAGGTGATTTATTAATTGTACAGGGATAGGGGAATAATCCAAGGTACATAAAGGGGCAATCCAAAATGTAGAGAAATAACCAGTCCAAGTCCGAAACCAAAAGAGCAATGATGAAAAGAACCAGGCAGAAAATCCAAAAGGGGTAGGCAAAAAGACAAAAACCAGAAATACGAGAACAGGGTACTATACACAGAAAGGCTATCAAAAAAGAACGCTCGGTATGCTTTAAGATAAACTGTCGGCAATACTTGACCGTGAGTCTGAAAAATTCTTATATACATTTGTAATCAAGACATACAGGTGAGTTCAATACTCTGGTGACACAGATCTGACTGGACGCCTCCAATTGGTTGCGTCGTTGACTGGGTGACAAACGGGCTGCTGGGTACTGTAGTCTGCATTGGGATCTGGCGTTATGACAATTGGATTCAATATAATCCATGTAAAAAAAAATACATAGCATTTAGAATTTTTAAAAATACATAGCATACTTTTACTGAAAGCAACTTACAATTATGACTGAATACAGCTTGAACAATTGAGAGTTGAATGGCCTTCAGGGGCTCAACTGTGCTAACGTGGCAGTGGGGGAGCGCTTGAACTGGTAACTTCTGACTACAAGTCAAGCTCCTCAGCCACTGAGCCATGGCTGCCCCTTTGTAGGATATTGCAAAAATATTTCCCCGAACACCCACAAAGGGAAAAAGACAGGCAGAGAGAGAAAGGAGGGGAGAGGCTACAAGGTGGCTTTTTGTAAATCCTCAACTTGTATCTCCACCTATGTCAGTAGATGGTTGTTTCTATTATCTTGGCATTAGCCCTCTGTGGTTAACAGTGGAACAAATATTACCAGTCAGAAGAGTTTGGCTAACCTTATGGGTGACACCAGAAAACCTTTGCTACAAAGGTTTCAGAAGGAGTCAGGGGGTTGTAATATCAGTGTATGTAATATCAGTTTGGTTTTGCATTCTGCAGCACAGACATCCCATAATGCATTCCAATATGAGCACATTTTTACACATTTTTCAAAAGTGAGACATCATTAGGGTTTTAACTCATCCTGACCTGAGTTTCAAAGCCTCAAGGCCTTTATTATCCCACCAAAGTCACTTTGATAACGTTCCGCTAACCGTGTAAGTGAACCCTGTAAATGAAGAATATGTGCTTTCTATTTCTTTTGGAAAATTCATTAGTCTAGTTAGTCTCATGCAATAATGGATAGCTGGTTGGTTGGATAATTTCACCAGGCAAAGATTAGGCCAAGTCTTGAAATAAGTTATACTGTCAAAGGAATGCTCTTCACTCAGAATTGGTCTGTCCAAATCTGGCCCATGAGCTGTTGAAAATAACCTTCATGACTATACATCCAGATTTTCTGCAAATAATTATGGGAAAGGTTTGCTGCCTAAATGCATTGAAATGCCTTGAAAAAGACTTCATATTCTTGTTTTTCCCTAAACGAGAATCAGTAAAATTCTTGTCTTGAATCATTCATCTTTCAAGGAAGTGGGTATATTTTACAGTAGGATTTACTGAATAATAAAGTCTTTAATACGCCTGAGGCACAATTTGCATGATGGTTTTTAAGACTCACAGACAGATCTGATATAATATTGCATCAGTAGTGGACACAGAAGAAGGGTAACTAAATCTGTGGCAACGGGACACAGTGATTATTACCATAGCATGGACAGCAGGATTAGTGTCCAGTAATGCTGCCCATTGGAAGAGAGCCAACAATAGACAGGATTGCATTATTGTGTGTGCGTGTGTGTGTGTGTGTGTGTGTGTGTGTGTGTGTGTGTGTGTGTGTATGTGTTTGTGTTGCTGTTAAACCAAGTCTATAATTTGTATTTTAAATTCCCGTATGGTCCATGATCCCAGGGGTTTCTATATTGAAAAGAAGCTTCCAGTGTACAAATGGACATAAGTTTCAAATATTGCCAAATATGGAATATTCTTTACATATAGAAAACTGAAACACTTTAGAGTTAATACTTTTTCAAGACTACTCGTAAAACCTTTACATTTCAAGTAGCTCATCAGAGATGTCTATTTGAAATGTTTGTGTACTATAATTTTAGATGTGTGAAGATTCATCAGCTACATAACAGAGTAATAAAGTATATAAAATATACATTAATATGACATGGTAATTAAACAGCTTAATACGGAGCAAGAACATCAGCATCTAAAAACAAGCATTTTCCAAGTGTCAATTCAGAGTAAGGGTAGAGAGCACAGATAGTTATGCTACGTCACTGTGTTTGAAGTTGTCTTTCCTCACGGCAATGCGGTGTTTTTCACCAGCTAATACACGCACTCACATACAGAAAATAGCACTGCAGGAGAACAAAGCAGGTTAAATTTGGATTTTCAGGAAAAGAATTGAAGGACAAAAAAGCAAATGAGGGATGAATGAAAATTCATAAATTATGTAGAAGAGATCATCTTTTGTAGGTCCATACCTCACATAGAAAAACCAGTTAAGAGCCTGAGGATGTGTGGTGTGTGTGTTTGAAAGGGAAGAGAGAAGGTTAGTCACTTACAAAGGTTACAAGCAGAGTGAAAGCTGGTGAGGAGAGGTAACGAGAAAATGAAAGTGGAGAGGAGGAATGTTCTCCATCACTGCCCACTTTTTAAAATAAGATGAGACTTAATTGAGTGGCTTGATGTCAGGCATGGTAACCTGACGGATGGTCTGTCTGTGTGTGTGTGTGTGTGTGTGTGTGTGTGTGTGTGTGTGTGTGTGTGTGTGTGTGTGTGTGTGTGCGTGCATGTGTGTAATAACTACTGCTTTTCTCTATACTCGGAAGGGATACTACATTAGCTACCTCTCTCTGTTGATGACATTTGTTATTTATTTCTTGGATGGAAACGCAACACTTTTCAAAGAGGATGTTATCCATCCTATGTCATAAACAGGACATATTTATACATTGCCTGTATTGAGTGTAACGCTGCTGGCCCGAGTGCCGCAGGGCGCAGGGCAGGACGCACAGATTTCCTCGACATTGCAAGACGTTTATTAACATTAAACGTAGACAACAAAGGTGGCACTCACAGAAAACATCTATGGTGAACATGCTAACACGTCGAACGACTAACACATACACATGAAATGGTGATAAACAGACGTTATGACTGCAGCGTTGTTTACATATACTGACAGTTACACAAAGTAACGACAATGACCAACCAGGGTGCACACACTGACAGAGGTTTAAATAGACAGACAAACATTCAACAGTAAACCCTCTGCAGGTGTGTGCAATCCCGGGGGGGATGGTTACAAATAACACACATGTGAATCCCCCTGCACGCGGCGGGCCATACCACATGACTCGTGGGGGGAGGAGCTTTCCATGACATTGGGGAAGATGAATAGAGTTATTTTGATTTACATCTTAAAACAGCCAAAGCCAAAGTGCATAGCATGAGTGTCACATTTAGAAAGAGCAACCTATTAACTGAAAAGCCCAAAGGGAAATAATAGAACATAGACCCTGGTGTGGCAGTTTTGAGTTAATAAAAAGCACCCAGAACACTTTTGCTTGTGAACCTGACAGAAACCCAAGGTATTGTTCTGATCTGTTCTGTTACAGTCTCACAATTGTAGGTTCCTACAAATTTGCATAACCCAACCAATAAGAACGATTTAGATTAGGAGTCAGGGAAGGGAAATCAAAACTGCTCATTATAATGTAACAATTAAAAAGTTGAAGGCCCCGTGTTTAAACAGAATATTAACAAGAAGAGCAATGCAATTCTCCTTTGTGATCTCTTCTCCCTCAAATTCTACACCCTGAAAAAAAAAAAAAAAACCACAGTGCACTGACGTAGCATATATCCCCACATACTACTTCAAAACACCAAGATAGCGTTCAGAGGAACTTCAGAGATGATGCTCATGGAATACGTTACATTGAGAAATCTTTTTCTAATCATGGAAGCTTCTAATTGTAAGCTTAATTCACTCTGTTTTCCAGAAATTGCTGTCATTTGGGTTATAAATGTTCCGCTAACCACGGCCCACTGACACACTGCTGCTAACCGTAGCCCAACTCCGCATGACTCTGTGCAGAACAGGCCTGCAGTGTCTGAGGTCACTGCTTGTCTGATGCCACACCTGTTCTAGTTGGTACATCCATCTGTGGTTGTTAGCACCAACACTGATGCCTCTTCTTCTTTCTAGCACAGTAGCTCTTGTAGTTTGTTGTGTGCTCTGATACAAAGTCCAAATTCTAGTTCAATTCAAAATTAAGTCACGTCAAAAGAATTTGCCAGTATGGTGATGGCCACTATACAACAGTATATCATTGCTTATGGTCTCCCTGGCCTCAGCACCCTTCCAGGGCAGAGCTGAATTCCTGCAGAGACAAAGAGCTCTCTATCTGCTAAGTGGTCACATCACTCACCTTCAGCAGCACATCATAAAAAGCACACAGTTCTTCTCATGGAACTCACTGTGCAGAATAAATCAGTTCAACCTGATTCCCTCACTGGGGCCAGTAGAATGTGCTAACTGCAAATTCATGTGAACAGTTACATTACAAAAAGTCAAGGTTTGACCAGTTATAGTTTGCCTTACAAATTCCAATGTAAACATTTACCTTTTGAATGTGTCAGCCAAGGCTGAGGGGACTGTCAATATGTGCAACATTGGAAGATGTGTCTCCAGGGATTTAATGGCATATTGTAATGTGATGTAGCAAAATGTGTGATAAGTTACTTAATAGTATTATCATGTGTTAAAGTGTTAACTTTGACAGCCCTAATTTCAGCATAGCAAGTTACTAAGCCACACTGCACAGTATTGTTCTTCCTCCATGTGCACTAGGACATTAGACTTCCAAAGAGGCTTGTAAACAATGGATTGAATGTAAACAATAGATTTAAAAGGCAAACTTCATAATGTTGCTTATGGTTGGTTTTAAACTGAATAGCTCAAAGGACAAAACATTATTATACTCATTGTTGGCCAATTTAAATATCTCAGAAATACAATAACTCTGACTGATTGCTTGCGGGCCAAATCTACAGGTGTTACAAGATTAGTCATCCGATAAAATGTAGACTCTGTTGGCTAATGCTCCGGTAAACAATTTAATTGCTCTAAAATTAAAACAGTGCACACACGCAGTCATTACCAGTGTTCAATTATATTTCTGTAGCCAAGTCTTACTAGCGTTAGAAAAATACTCACTAGAATAGCCTTACTAGCGAACTACAGAACTACGTTTCTGTATATCTCCAACTCACGTGTAACACATCTGATTCAAGAGTTATTACCACATGAATTAGGTGAATCAGATATGTTCATTAAACTCTGCAGAAAGGTAGCTGCAGAGTTTTAAATATTTTTAAACATTTTTCAAAAAGTTAATGTGACCTATTAGATCCTTTAAATTTAATGTTAAATGAAATCATTTCAATAAAATAAGTGAATCATGAAATGGTTGTAATAAAATAATGCAATGCACATGACCAAGAAGCAGCTAAAAACCAACCATAATTTGACCCCATTAAGCTAGTAAATAAAGTGTGATGTATCATGCTTTCCCAACAAAATATGTCCAGTGTACAGGCTCCTGTCCTGAATGCAGTACTTCTATATCTAACATTCAGTATGAGGGTGGAACTGGCAGTGTGTCCTCTTGCAGAGTGTTATTCCTGTCTTAATCTACTCCATCTGATGAAGCTAATCACGATCTTTGGAGATTATTAGTGCCAGGTGTGTGAGATTAGTGTTGAAGCTCAACTCAGCAGGAGGGTAACCCTCCCAGTACAGGACAGGGTAGGGCTGCTCTGTGGGATTTCTGTCTAACTTATTATTTTGTGTATAACTGCAGTTCCTGAAGAAGTCCCACAGAGTGGAAGGCATCTTTCTCAAAAATGGCACTCTAGCTGCACCTGTCCTGGACTATAAATATTTAGTAATAGCAAACATTGTTTATATATGGGTTTTTTAAGGATTGGAGAATGTGGCTACAGTTTCCTCTCCAATGCAGTTTCAAGCGAGAGAGAGAGAGAGAGAGAGAGAGAGAGAGAGAGAGAGAGAGAGAGAGGGAGGGAGGGAGAGAGAGAGAGAGAGAGAGAGAGAGAGAGAGAGAGGAGAGAGAGAATGTGCTCTCTCAAAGCACTATTTGAGGTGATGGATAGTGCCGTCAATGAAGATATTTATGGTGAGAGTGTGACGGTGAAAGCAAATGTTTATTTGCAACATTTCACTTCTAACATATTATCTTTTCTAACTGCCTCTCACAACATCCCTCTAAATACATACACACACACAAAAACCACATTCTATACTGACCTCTGCTGAATACTAAAACAATTCTACAAAATGAAGAAACACATATTGCTTTGTATGCTGCCATATTAAATGTTCCATAGTACTTCTGTAAATTAGTGTGTCAATAGATGCTTCAGCAGTTGTTTTCATTCCAATGAGCATATAGAAAGAATACATTTCAAAAGTTGTTAATATAGGCTTAAGGTTTAAGGTTAATATTGACTGAACAGTTCTACTGTAGATAAGCCTAGATCTTTTTAAAATCAACTCTTTCTTAAGGTAGGTCAAGAGTTGCATGGATCCCTGCACAAAGAAAATCCCCATGAAACTGTTTATTGATTTCATGGCTGATTACATAGCTTATTATATGGGTCAGTGTGTTTGTTTCAGATACATTAAATTGTACTATTTGCCACATAATGGATTTCTTCATTTGATTTTCTGAAACTTTTATTCATACAGGTGTATTACAAACAGTAATTACTCACTCAAAGATCATTTCATTGGCTTTTCGTGCCATTGGTGCCATTGGTCTATCGTATATATTGTACTGCACAATATCTGAACAGTGGCACTGCAGCTGAAACCCCACTCTTAGGTCATCATGGTCTGCTATGATGAAACCCCCTCTCTTATGTCATCTTGGTCTACTGCCAAATGCTGTATAGAATGCTATCATAAAAAATGAGCCAACACTCAATTCTAGGGTTGGGTTTTTTTTGGCTTGTTTGGTATCCATGCTGTTTGTTATCCAAGTTATGTCCATGCACAGAAGAGCATTTCCCCAAAAGATTACTACTGAAGAGGCTACTCACACACACAAAATACACACACATACACACACACACACACACAAACACACACACACGCACACACACAAACTAAACAAACAAACAAACAAATGTGTACACCATTCGATAGAAAAATGTGAAATCCAGTTTTTGCTCCAGCAGGTTGATTTATGAGACACAAGTCATTGGTTGCCATGGGAATGTGCTGGAATATCAGCAGTACCCAGAGTCTGACCATAGTGCTGGAAATAATGGAGCAAGTGAACCGAAGAGCTTGTGTGTGTGTGTGTGTGTGTGTGTGTGTGTGTGTGTGTGTGTGTGTTGGGGTGTTGGGGGGGCGATCCATAGCAAATCGAAAGTCAATGCATAGTGTTTTTGCTACGATTGAGGATTAGGTTCTCTATTTTATAATTCCTTCTATTACATATTACAGTTCTCTCTCTCTCTGTGTGTGTGTGTGTGTGTGTGTGTGTGTGTGTGTGTGTGTGTGTGTGTGTGTGTGTGTGTGTGTGTGTGTACGTAATCACGTATATACACATGCAGAATTTAGAAATATTTTAAAATTTAAGTGTTTACAACTTAGCCATTCTTTTTGAGAATATGCATGGGAAGACCAATATAAACACACCAACCATCACAGAAACAGCAATATATTATATAAAACAACAGTTTAGAAATGGATAGAATGACACAGTTTCTAAACACCACTTAAATGAGAACGATGCAAATTAGTCATTAATGAGGGGTTTACAATCAAATAATTACTTTTGTCTACACTTGAACTCACAGATATGCAATCAAAACTTCTGATATAATTAATCATGTAGCATGTGCCCTGCTGTAGTTGGATTTCTCCATACCTGAATGCAGCTGGGGGCTTCAGGTAGACACACTAATCAAAATGGCTGCAGAACCAACGGGTAATAGAGGGTGAGCACCTGCTATAAGCTTACATCTATTACACATCTATTAAACATTTATTACACATCTATTAAACATCTATTACACATCTATTAAACATTTATTACACATCTATTACATCTCCCTCTACTGGGGAGAGAGACATGACCTCTACAATAATTCCCACCATCTATCAGTCTGGTTCTTCTCCTTGTCTCTTCCCACACCACCCAGAAAAACATTTAGGGAAGGACTGGTGTTTCTGGTTGATATTGAGAATGTGTGTGTGTGTGTGTGTGTGTGTGTGTGTGTGTGTGTGTGTGTGTGTGTGTGTGTGTGTGTGTGTTTGTGTGTGTGTGTGTGAGAGAGAGAGAGCGAGAGAGAGAGAGAGAGAGAGAGAGAAGAGATTTGGAGAGCTAACACCCCCCACATCCCCTCATACAAACAGAAAGCAGAACTTATGCCCACACATTAAGCCTCTAACAGAGTCAAGCTCAAGCCATCAGCTTTAAGGAACAGTGCTGCTCGAGTTTCTCACTCAGAGCAAAACCTCCCTGTCAGGTTGACTTCCTCTCTTCTGCATACAACCTCTTCATTAGGTTGACTTCCTCTCTCCTGCATACAACCTCTTCATTAGGTTGACTTCCTCTCTTCTGCATACAACCTCTTCATTAGGTTGACTTCCTCTCTCCTGCATACAACCTCTTCATTAGGTTGACTTCCTCTCTCCTGCATACAACCTCTTCATTAGGTTGACTTCCTCTCTCCTGCATACAACCTCTTCATTAGGTTGACTTCCTCTCTCCTGCATACAACCACTCTGTTAAGTTGACTTCCTCTCTTCTGTGAAATTCTCCATGTAGTCATGCTTGTCTTCAGATATTGCATGTTTTGAATAAGAGCAAAAAAGAGCAATCTAAAGCTGTGTGATATTTGGTGATATTTCCTTTTAATATTGTATGATATTTGGTGTTAGCTTGTGTGATATTTGGTGATATTTACAATATTTTCTTTTAATATTTATTATAACAGAGTTCATATCTGACTGTGGTGTATAGTTTTTATCTAATGTCTAATGAATTATTGTCATGATGTCACAGAGCCATTAAAATCTACACACATAAACACGTACATGTTGAAGACTTACCCACTGGGCCTGGAGACTGGACTACTATTGCTGAAGGAGGTTGGACTACAGCTACTGGCTGAAACAGAGGTGCTGACTGGACTATAACAGGTCCAGGAACAGTCTGCATTATTATAGCCTTGTTGTATACAAGGGGGAGTCTGTTGTCTGCCCTGATGCCAGCACACCTGTAGAAAAATGGGTTACCTGTAGAAAAAACTCTGTGTGTGTGTGTGTGTGTGTGTGTGTGTGTGTGTGTGTGTGTGTGTGTGTGTGTGTGTGTGTGTGTGTGTGTGTGTGTGTGTGTGTGTTTGTGAGAGACAGAGAAAGAGGGAGAGAGAGAGAGAGAGAGAGAGAGAGAGAGAGAGAGATTTGAAGGGAGTGAGGGCCCCCACATCCTCTCATGCTGCACTCTTTCTTATATACATAGCAGGGAAAACCAAATTCCATTCATGTTTTATGCCAGCTCTATTAATGAACATAGGAATTTCTAACCTGTTGGTTACTGTTCTGCTAGGTGGAAACCCATCACACAAAATCACATAAATCCTGGTATAAGAAGCACATAGTGTCACCATGTGGGTCCATATAATAAATAAAGCCTGCAGTATCTGTCTCAGTTGCTGAAAGACAGTGCCACAGCTAATCTCTTTGGGAGGAAAAAGTCCCTCTTACTTCCTGTCCCACTTACTGTGCTTACCCCAGCACAGGCACTTTGTAATGCGTCATGGCCTCTAGCCTTTGCTCGGCGGCATGTTTCTTCGCCCACTGCAGACGGAACATACTTGTTAATTAGCCCTAATTGGCTGGGGAATGGAGGAGCTGTCAGGGTAGTGGACGTGCTTGGCTGGCTGAGTGGTCTCTTTCTATTCCCGCGGTTAAAGGATGGGAATCCTCCTAGATCGCTACCACTGACCCTGGCAACCCTTTCCATTAGACAACATATGTACACACACATGTGCGCGCGCACACACACACAGACACACACACACACAGGCACACCAGGAATTAAACACATGTGCCTGATGCTTTTTAGCAGTTGAACTGAAAACAATAAAACAACATTCATTTCAATTGCTTGTATGCCTATTGCACTTATGCCTTTTGAAGTTAAGATATAAACAGGTTACATTTTTTGTATTGCTGCTACACATATTTCATTGGTGGAGCAAAGGAATATATATTACTGGTAACATACATTGTGTAAGAAATAAGTGCACTTGAACTGCAGAATGGAAAAGTTGGAAAGTTCTTTTAAAGGGTGTTGCCTTTAAGTTGCTCCTGAGGGCTTTTTGCTGCTTGTGCTTTTCCTCATGTTCTATTTTTAATGATGGACTTAGCAGGCACTCAGGAACTTTAATTAATAGCAGAATCTGTGAGCATCATCATCAGTAGTCACTAGCATTAAATTAATACATTGAGTGTTAAACTGGTCTACAATGTGCTCTGGGTTTCACACCTATATTCTGTGTAGGCATTTATTTAAAAAATAATAACAGTTCAAGAAATTTCTCACTAGTAAAATTTACGCATTGTATCAACTCACTGTTTTGGGCGAAATGATGAGCTGAGCCACAATAAAATCAGTGCTACTCAGACTCAGAGTTTGAATCTGGCACTGTACAGTTGAGCAGGGTTGGCATGCTGCAGTTTCTGGATGTGAAATCAATGAGAGTGCCTCTTTCTTTAAGTTCACTGTAAGCTTTATATAAAGTGGACATAGTGCAGTTAACATAGTTTTATTTAGGCTAGCTAACTAACTATAGTCCTTTTTAGTGTACCACTAATGCAAGGTGAAAGTGATACTCTAAGTTAAACTAAATTAAACTTCAGAACTCTCCCACACACTGTGGAACATTTGGTTACCTGTCTAGTGTGTTTTGAAAATAAGAGAATCAGACCAAGAATTAAAAGTAGTACTTAATTCGTTCACCCTCTCTCCCTTGCTCAGTCCTACATTAGCATACTACAGCATCCCATAAACTG
>NC_137508.1:10530000-10570000 GCF_041902795.1 Electrophorus electricus | reverse complement strand
GTCCAGCCTATTCTCTATACCACACACTGTCTTTCCCTTGCTCCGTTAATGCATTCGTGCACACACACACTCAGCTGGGTTAATGGACTGCACCTCCACTTGGTCTTCTCTCCCCTTCTCTCCATCATCCTGTCTTCATTTAGTAGATGTCTTAACTGAAGAGAGCCTGGGGGTTCACACCCTCACTGGTGAGACCTCACAAGGAAGCATAAACAACTCATTCAGTCTCTCTCTGTCTCTTCTCTCCTGTTTGTCATTCATTAATAACTGAGGCACGTTCAGTAGCACAGAGGAAGAAACACACGTTGTAGCCGGTAGGTAAGAAAGTTTAGCCATGGTGATTGGATTAGCGTCCCCTGCATGCTCTGTAGGTGTGTGTGTGTGTTCTGAAGTATGGAACAGTATAGATATGCAGTACATAAGTCATTCATAAGGCTGCACTGTGGGACTAATTTACATGCAAGGTAAATCATTTATTACATGGTCAGTCATATGGCTACACATTGTGTAGACTGAGTGAATTGTGATGCTGACTGCATAGCCCTTCACTGACATCTCACTGTGGACACATGGCCATGGACACACACACACACACACACACACACACACACACACGCACGCACCCGCACACATACACACACACCAAGCCAACAAACAGGATTTTCTTCAAGGTTTTCTTTTGCTTGCAGAAATATAATTCACTTTTGAAATTCCTTGCATCCTTATCTCTTTCTCCCTCTTACTCAAAGGCACACACACACACACACACACACACATACACATACAAACATACTCAAACACACACACACATACATGCACACACACACACACATACATACACACAAACACACACACACACACACACACACACACACACACACATACAAACATACTCAAACACACACACACACATACATGCACACACACACACACACACACACACACACACACACACATACACACAAACACACATACACGCACACACACACACACACACACACACACACACACACACACACACACACACAAATAAATAAATAAATAAATCCCTAATATAGAAGTGCCAATTCCATTAGTTCATTAGTGATGCAGTGCTATGTGGCACAGTTTCTTATTATCAGGCACAGTGTGAGCTGCAAAATCATATACGTACACACTTGCATGCATGTATGCACACACATACACACTTTCCTTGCCTGGCCCAAAACTGCCGGTACATTCCTGAGATTGCATGGGTCATAATTTCATAAAACTTCTACTCGACAAGCATGTTTTCCATCACTCCTAGATTGTATAGTCATCCTTAATCATGACAACATGAGCAGCCGACAGTCTTTCTAGCACGGTAGATGTATTAATGAGTGCAATTTTCTTCTGCGCTTCAGCAGTTGTTCTTTATTCTTAGCACAGAGACATTCGAGTGCAGCATAGGAATACTGATGTGGTGAATTTGGGGCCTGCTGAACACAGCATTCACCTTCAAATGTCTAGTACTCAGGTGAGTATTTCTTAAATGAACAGCATGATATGCCAGGGTCTCAGAACAGAATGAACTGAGTCCCTCTGTCATCAGCAACACACAGGGAATTAAGCCTATGCATATGTTTTATATAGAGCTTATAGTGTGTTCGTGTGCAAATAATGAGTAAAGAGGATTGAAAGTGCTGCAAGTTGACTTCAAATGAAATAGCAAGTTATCTGTGCATAGGACAGCTAATTGGAAATTACTTGATAACCTCAGATAGAATGATATCTTCGACGTTGAGTGCTAGGGCATAAACATCCTTAAGGAATATTTAACAAAGGCGTAGTAATAAACATATCTTAACATTGTGGCATACTTCTTTGATTTGGGAATCTAATGTAAATATAGCTTAACATTGTGGCATACTTTCTTGTTTTGGGAATCTAATGCAAACATAGCTTAACATTGTGGCATACGTCCTTGTTTTGGGAATCTAATGCAAACATAGCTTAACATTGTGGCATGCTTCCTTGTTTTGGGAATCCAATGCAAACACATTTTTATGAAATTGCAAATTCAAATAAAATTTTGACCAATGGTGGTGTCACAGTGCCGTTCATGTGCCGATAGATACTGGCGATTGATGGCAGCCATATTTTGTCCCCCTTTAGAACCTTTTTTAGTGTTACCAGAACATAGGACATCAACTGGTCTTGGGGTCTTCTGAGCTTGTAAAGTTTGTCACACACACCGAGCTCCACAAGAAGTAGGTTAGATGCAGAACTTTATCCAAGATCACAGATAGAGTCTAGAAGACTTTATTTCAGAATGGTGTTAATTTGGCACACATGTAAATATGAAGAAGGGCTGCTTATTTAATTTGAAATTTGTCACATAGAGGAGCTACATCTGGGATAATTTGTGCAAATTTCATGCTGATATAGCATAGTGTAGTCTGCAAAAATTTACATTTTATGAGGCACTGCCTTGAATTAGCTGAGCATGTATGCATACTCTGTACTGCATCGCTCAAGAGTGAATCCTCAATCTGTAAAGCCAGCCCCTGCTCCTGTAGGGCTCTGATATTGTCCATGGATGGAGTAGTATAATCTAGCACAGAATCATAAATCATGGATATGAATTGGTTTCCTCTTCCACCTACCCTAAAATATCTGGCAAACCACCTAGGTTCAACTTTTTTTTTAACTTTGGCAGATGTTGTCTATCATTTCCAGATCAACAGGTATCTAAAAATCTTTAGAAAGCAAACCATACCACATCCAAAATTGCTCTAAAGAAATGAACAAGGCATCCAGATACAAATCTCCAATTCAATTACCCAAGTCTTTTCACTGTATGAACATGAAATGCAATGTAGATAGGGCACATGATGAGGTTTCAAGAAAAGGACTGTTTCTTCCTTGAACTGTGACAATCTGTAGCCAAATGCAAGTGCAAATGCAAGTATTAGATTGTTTCCATTATAAATTCTAAAGTTACTGGTAATAAGACTATTGCACTGGCATCAAGTGGAGAACAATTCTGTCTCTCCATCCTAATCCACATAGACTGTGAAAATGTATAATACAGCCATATATTAATGATTCAGAGAGCACAGGAACAGTAATGAAGGTTGAAAATAGGACAATCCCACCTTAAGTTTTAGATTTACAAAGATGTTATTTGTTTATTATTTATTCTAATTATTTGTTAAATGTAGGAAATGATAATTAAACTTTTAAAAACCTTTGATAGGAAAATTTCAATATTCCAAATATATTTGAGAATATTTTAAATTGCTATTACATTTTACCTGCTAAAATGCAGAAAGTGACCTCCAGAATAATTTTTTTTTGTTTTGTCACCTCTATTCTGACATATGTAAACTTGTTAGATGGTATCTTAAGAAGTGCTGAACATCATAAAGATTAATTGATACTGACCCACTTTTAGATTGGCTTTATAGCATCAGGGACAGGGCAGTAGTAGCTCAGTGGTTAAGGTACTTGACTTATAATTGGAAGGCCACTGTTGGGCCTCTGAGCAAGGCCCTTAACCCTCATTTGCTCAAGTTGTTCTCAGTAATAATTGTAAGTTGATTTGGATAAAAGCCTCAGCTAAATGCCCATGTGAAAATTATGTGAAACACCCTTAACACCTGTGGGGTATAAATAAGGCAACAGTAACAGGCAGTGTGTGTGTGTGTGTGTAATGATTAGTAAATGGGAGTTGTGAATGTGGAAGTGGTAGAGCTATGATTGGTGTCCTGGTTGGGTGTTAGCCAAGGTGTGACACTGAAAAAGTACCACTGTACAAAACTCCCTGCTCTTTGTGCTGCATTGCCAAGTCAGAGACCTTTATGATGGGTAGTCACCTCCTTTTTCTAGAAGGATATCCTACAGATGACCTGTGTAACCCAGGTTATGAAAGGTAAATAAATGAGATCGTAATGAATCAGATTATAATATAAATGATAATCAGTTGTGTGTATTGTGAACCAGTCACAAAAATAGCAATATGTATGCTTAAACTGAATAAAATATATATGAATGGGTTTATTTTGTCTGTGTTGTCCCAGCTATTTTATTGTTTATCTGGACAGTTCCTTAGCCAAAGTGCTGCATCGATGTAGTCATGTGGAGTAATAATATTGCAGTATGTTATTTTAGTTATTTTAGAATAGATGCAGTTAAATCCCTCCAGTCCAACCTGCGATAAAATAGAAACCAAGCGGATAAAAGTGCATTAATGTTGTGCAGAATATCACTATTAAGCATATCTACTTACCTGAATCAGAAACCGAAGGTTCTTCATTGTAGTGTGTGGGGTTCCTGCATCAGTGACAAAAAAGATGTAGCTAATGCTACTTATAGATTGTTATAAACGCTAACTTTGTAATGGGGATTCCCTATTACATTATATTAATTATAAATTCTTGGGCACGAAAAGTGGAATAGCCCAGGCACAGCGTAGCCAGTGCAGGCACTAGCTGCGGCTCGTGAGGTTAGCCTTCATTGTACCGCAGAGTACACTTACGCTTACAGAGTACACTTCATTAACCTTACAGTACTCTCAAATATGACTTGGAAAAATAATTACCATTATTTATACATTATTAATACATGTACAAGTATTTGTACATGATGATTGTGTATAAAACAATATTTTGCTCTGTTTTACTAGTACACGCATTTACTACAGTACAGAGTTTGATAATTATGTTAATTGACTATTATGTTAAACTAGGATCTGAATTTAATAGTAAACTCCGGTGCTATAGGTCAGGATTCTTTTTCTGAGAGACATGGAGTTTGAGCCGAGCACCCCTTCATGTAATGGCTAGCCAAGCATAAAACATTTTGATTGATCAGTTCCTGGATTCTTCTACCTCTGACATTGAGCGAGCTACCTACACTGTGTGGTAGGCTATAACTTATCCATTCTAATGTGGAAAGGACAGTGAACTCTGTCTAATACTGGTGAAACTGTATGGGTAAGAACTGTGTTTATTTGAGACAACCTACAAGTGAACTGAGACCTGTGTAACTAGTGTGAAAGACATTTTTGGTGAATGTTTGACAATTTTCTGACCAGTTGTGATGTTTTTTTCCTTTTCCTTCCAAATTATACAGGTAATAGTTTAACTGTTGCACTATTATTATTTTTTCCCTGCTCTTTCTTCTGTACTCACTTGACATTAAAAGAAGTCGTGTTTTGCTTCCAGCAGTATTTCTACCCTCTAGTGTGATCTCTTGGTCCATTTGCTTGTCCTGGCTACATAGTCAATCCTAATATTCTTCTGATTGGCCCATACTATCAATATAATTTACCCTACTACTAATACTACCTATAGATCTCTTCACCATAATATTGGTTACACCTGCATACCTAGAAAATTATGTGCTTAATTGTCCATCAACTTACTTACCAGAAGATACATATTCAAGAACAGCTGAAAGGCCCCCAATTGTGGAAGCCTGTCTACTTTGTCTGCCTTTCATGAAGAAAGAGGGGATGCAGAAGAGAGACTGCATTATTTAGAGACACACTGACAAGACATTAGCATTCAAATGAAAGAGTTTCACTTAACTCTTGAGAGTGATAGACAAGTCCCATATTGTGAGTTTTTTTGCATTTTCTACCAGCCCTTACCAGTATCCACAGTACAATATCCTAGCTCTGCTAGGGTTACATCATCCCTTGCAATCTCCACTCACTGTCAAGCCAATGTACTTTCCACCAACGAGGACTCCTGATGCTCCTGATTTGTGAATGAACTGCAAGCACAACAGCTAGCTTCACTGGCCCGGCCTTCCTTGTTCCAGAGTTACATCCAGCTCAAGTTTCAGATCACCTTGTTCATTCAGCAACAACACGGTTGGCATCACCTAATCTCCACTACTGTTACCAGGGCAAACACATACCATCTGCTTATTCTGCCCTGTCATAGGACCCCACAGAGCTTGTACCAACTGTCACTGTACAATCTGCTACCAAGTCCTGTACAACCCCACTCTGTTGCATAGGCACAACCTACAGATGATGCCCCAATGTGGCCTGCACCTACTGTTCTTTCATGGTCCATTTCACCAGTTTCTCCTCAGTTTATGCCACTTGCTCCTCCTGCGTTCTCAGTGTACCCCATAAAGCTTGTGCCAACTGTGACTATACAGTGCTCTTGCTTCAGCACAGCCTGCAGCTGTGGTTTCTACACAGTTCACACCTATTATGCAGCCACAGCCCATGTCTGCTCTTCCAGCACTACCCTCAACACATGCACTGCTGTCGTTTATTATACAAATTTCACAATTTGAGTATTCTTTGCCTGTGCTGTCATCTGTCCCTCAATCAAATCAGCCAACCCACCCCTGCATTGTCTGTGCCTGTCATGGTTGGCTTGTCACCCACTTTAGATAGGGACCGTCCTACACCCCTACCTCGTTCCCATTCACCGGAGTTTTAATCAAGTACACCTGTTCATACTTATCTTTGTTATTTAAACCTACAGGTCTCTGGAGAAGGCGCTACACATTATTGGTCTAAGCCAGACGGAATACTTATCCCATGCATCGCTTCCCCAGATCCTCAAATTTAGGATACTTGTTTTGTTGTGGATTTGTTTAAGATCATGGAAAATAAAGAGCTCTTTAGCTCAAGCTTACCTCTCGCTTCCTCTGTGCCGTCGCTACCGTCACAGCGCCGGCATCTGTTCTTCACCCATCAACACTTATTGATTACTGCAACTCACCCTGTGCTACAAGAGCAGCTTCCTGGAGAAGTTCTAGCATCAACTTGCTGAACATTTTGAACAATGGGCTGAACAGCCTACTGAACCCTCTCAAACATATCACTAAAGATTATACCAAATTAATACCAGATACTGCTAGATCTTCTCACACATCCCAGTGCTTGTAAGTTGGCTAAGTGATACATTAAGAGTCAGACTCCATACACAAGTGCTATGCAGAACCTCATGGAAATGTATTGATAACCAAGTCAGCTGATCCAGAGAGAACTTAAGACAATATTGAACTCACCTTCAGTGTATGACTGTGATCAGCAGGGTTTAGAGGAATAGCCTCTGCATTTAATACTTTGGTAGGACTATTGAGCACTATCGTTGGCCCATTTACCCTAGAAATAAAGGGTGGGTCACATGTAGACTCACTCCTAATCAGCCTGCTTTTGGGCTACAGAGACACATTTACAGAGCACTGTTTGATGACAGTCATTCACATCTACAAAAATGAGAGCAATTTAAGCATTTTTTACTCTAGTGCAGTAATCAGGAACACTACCTCAGTGTTTGCCCAGACTTTATTAAACCTAGCAATTCTGAGAGAAGGGATAAAAAAGAAGAAAACATGTTGGACGAAGCCTTTTTAAATGCAGTTGAAAGCACTTGCTTTTACTGCATGATGTGGCCTTCAATGAAAGGCAGAGCATCCTCACCATGAGTACACCCTCATTTATAGTGTACCTAGATCAGTCTACTTGGTTAAGCCATGTCATCATCAAAGTTGTACCTGTCCAGTGTAATGGTAGATGAACTTAGATGCTGTTTTGTGTGATGGTTCTGAGAGGACAATCATATTCCATTCAGCTGTTAAGCACTTAAGTCTCAAATGTATCGAAGAGTTTATGCCGCTAAGGACAATTAGACAGGACATTGGTCATTTGAAAGAAGCTTCAGTCTCATTTGAAGTGTCTGCCTTTACAGCTGAACATTGAACAAGATATTTCTCTTCATTCCTCGAAGGTAAAACACATGCTTCTCAAAGGTTCTGATCTTGCTCACTTAGTAACTCCTATCTGCCCAGTTTGAACTGGTCCTATAGCAGTGTGCACTCAGTTGAGATGGGCAGTTCAGGAACCAGCTAGTTTCCTTCACCAACAGTCATCTGAGAGTTATTGTTCACACACAGCTTTCCTTACACCCTCACAGGAACTTCAAAACATGTGGAAAGACTGGCAATTTGACACACTACCCTTTCAGGGTAACTCACTCCAAAGACCAGGTGGATGTAGAGATATTGAAAACCCTTAATGTGGATGTTATAAATGAGTTTCATATATCAGTGGTCACACAACAGTTAATGATATTGGTGTTCTTGACCCAACTAATTACACTACATAACATGGGGTTGCTGCACCACCAATGTTTGCATCTGCTTACCTGGAGACAGAAGTTTCTGTCCTCAAGAGAGCATGAGAAGTTTCCCTATTGAAATGAGCGTTCTTCAAGCCAATGAGAAAGTCTCTCTGAGCAGTGACCTGAGTTTGCTTTCACCAGAATATGATACTATACTAAATCTAATTAGAGTTGGAATATGAAGGCAGATGAAATGAAAGAGAATTCATCCTGTTGTCCTAGCCCCTGAATACCCTGTCACCAAACTACTAGTGAAAGACTTTGACAATCTCCTGCTACATTCAGTCCCTGAGAACGTGTTTGCAGAGATCAGATCTTATTGGATGCTGCATGGGTGTCAAGCAGTTAGAAACCATCAGTGTCAGTTCTTAGAATGTCAGATGTAGCACAAACAACCTGTGATCCCCTAGAGAACAGACTTGTCTGAGGCCTGGCTAAGACTAAATCAACTACCATTTTGGTTCTCTGGTGCTGACTGTTTTGGTGCCTATATGGTTAAATTGGGACAGCAAAAAGAGAAAAGATTAGGCATAACCTTCAAATGCCTTACCACCATGTGTGTGTACCTTGACCTTGTGTGCAGTACGGACATGGATTCTTTATTACTTGCCTTCTGATCTTTCATAGCGAAAAGACACCTTGCTCACCAAGAGCCAGTTACACCGAACCTTTTCCACATGGGACAGCAAGAAACTATAACAACTGTGCATGGTGACAGTAATCTTTTGACACGTTAATGATGGAGACATAGTCACAGTTAAGACAGTTAAGTAGAAGATACCTACCTGTTCTCCAACTTTGTCCAAAATGGCATATTCCCCCTTCAGATTTTGATGTGAAACATGTTGTCACATGTTGGTAGTGGACCCACTTTTGCTCAGAGCTAAGGGCCTATTAGGTGACTTCAAGTGATTATGGTAAGATCTGGACAGCAGAAGTCAACACCAAAGGAATTACATATCTATGCCCAGTAACCAATCTAAATGGGCTACCTCCAGTATTCAATGATGAAAATGTACACGCAGCTATCAGAAATCCAAAGTGATAATAGATTTGCTTTAAAAATCTGTGAGCAGCTGTAGAAAACTCACTGCTCTATTACCATTCTTCTCTCAACATAGCCAATGCCACGGGGATGGTTGCTAAGAAAACGAAAGGAGCTGGCAGCCCAGCAATACTATAGTGTCACTCATGTACAATAAGCAATAACAAAATGAGCTGTTTAACATCCATTATGCATGTATCAAAATATACCACAAGCATACTGTGTTGCCATATACATTTATTCATCTTTAAAATCTAGTAATTACTGTCAATTCCATTTGTCATATAGGAGGATATTAGCATAGAATTTTACTTTCTGGTCAACCGGAATCGTAAAGATGGATGGTTTGCTCAAATATCTTTGGCAAAGAGTTACCAGGACCAGGACAAACTGGAAATGTTATAAAGCACACTGTTGCCTACTACCTCTATATAAGTGAAATTATGGGGATTTATAGTTTGTTTTATATTTTTTTAGGCCCGCAAGAAGATAAGACCACTGAAGTTTGTGAAGGGCCTTTTCTGCATCAAGAGTAAGAACAAGTTCATTTTACAGACTGAATCGAATATAAATTATATCAAATAGTCAATGCAGATTGAAAAAAAGTAATGCCTTTGTAAAATTAATCCTGTCTGATCAGGATGGACAAGTTTCCAGATTCAAAGGTTGAGCCTTATTATCAAACTCTTAGCTATTATTTTCTGTCACAGTTCAAAAAATACATTGGTCTATAACTGTTTACTTCAGTGAGATCCTTTCCTTTTAGGGGTAATACAGCGATGGTGGCTTCATTTAGTGTTAGTGGTACAGTGCCACTCTGATTTGACTGTAAATATATATTTTAGGTATCAAGAAAGAGCATATATTAAAAAATGCTCATAAAATTGTTGAAATCGGAAGTAATCAGTTCACTCAATTTAGATTTCACAAAAACATCTACTTATACAGCATTTTCTATTTCAGTTAAAACCAAATAATTGTTCGGTTATTACAATTCAGATGACTGTGTCTGGTATAAATTTTTCTATCTCTGGCTCAAATCTAAATGGTTGAATTTCCCTGTTACGTTATACAGTTATCCCCACTGTCACTGCAGATTCATCATCTTCATCAAATTCAAAAATGCCTTTGGAATCCGAAGAACCAGCACTGGAAAATTCACAGTCCAAGTCAGTCATAATGGTGTTTGATCGCAGTTTTGTTCATTGTTGTCGACCACTGATTTCACTCTATAACATTCTGGAATTTCCAGAGGGACATCGGGTTTTTCAATTTACTTGAATTTGTCATTTTAAAGTAAAATTAACACATTATTTCCACTTTAATTCACATTTACACTTTTCAGTAGCTAAGATAATGTGAAAGCTTCCCGGAGGTCCATTAGGTGGTGTTTAGCTTTTAAGCCATGTCATAATTACAGTGGACCCTACCCAGCTGCTTAAAGTTAGATGAACTTTAGATGCTGTTTTGGATGATGGTTCTGAAAGGACATTCATAGTCCTTGCAGCCATACTACCTGCAGTCATACTCGCTAAAGTTTCAAGCCCTTAAAATAATGTAACTCCTTTTAAGCAGGCAAGAACTTAAAACGAAGATGGGAAATAAACAAAACCATTTGAGTTATTTGGTAAATTTTTATTTAACTGTCAAAAATAAATTTTAGACTTGATTTTTTTTTCCCAGAGACCATCTGAGACCACCTGTGCCATGGACAAAAAACAGAGTAAATCATAACACTTGCGGTGATCATTGTAGTAATGACACTGAAGATGTTTACTAAGTAGTTTCTGCCTTTTTATCCATTAGATATGTAGCACATTCAACGCACATTACATTTCACATTAAATTTCCCCCACAGGATCACCACCATACTTCAGTCATTAAATCATAAAATATGACTGATCATTTACTATCAACATGTGATAGTATTCTCGCCAATAATCCAGTTCCCAAACATGGGCGTAGTTAGGCATATTTTAGTTCTTATTCATTCTATCGTATTCAGCCATGCCATCGTGTCATCGTAAAAGTAAAGAAAATAATCTGAATGTCTGTTACAATTGTCTGAAACGAAATTGACAGAGGAACCCTGATGATTGATGAACATATGCTAATGTATCATTCTTAAATTTTGTTTTAAGCAATGCTGCATTTACGGCAGTTGTCATAGGTTGGTTCTTTATCATTTTTGCAATTTCTCCTGGAGGCTTAGCTCCTTTATTCATATATGTCTAGTGATGCCCCTGTTCCCAAATATCCAGTTCCCGATGGCATCAGTTCCATATTAAACCCTGTGAAGGCTCCTACACAGTCAAAATCTCGGCATATTCTGACTGCCTAGGAGGCTCTGTGGTGACCAGCCTGTGGAGGCTCCTAGGCAGTTGATCTCGTCTCACAAATTATTTCCTAATTGATATTTTTTATCCATGGTCACAGGGCCCTTAAAAGGTGTGGGGTCCATAGGTCCATTCCTACTCTGCCTATTTGGTAATCCTGCATTGAGAGGCATGTTGAGGATTCTCACTTAACTAGTTAGAATGATAACAGTAGACATGAACAGTAGACATGAACTTTTATTAGTTTGTCTCAAGTAAGCCATTAATCAAAGTGTTATGTTTTTATGATTGTTATACCAAATGATTAAAGTGTAGCAAGCAGTAAGCACTGTGGGTGCAAGTAACTATAGTTAATGTCACTATAAAAGCCTTCTGGACAATGAAAAGGTTTGTTTTCTTTCCTACTCACACACATTGCATTTATGCACCGCCTATCTATGAATAAAAAAGACAGGCCTATGAACAGAAATGCCTTTCACCTGCTCCCCATGGGGAAGAATAGTTTGAATCTGAATTATTTGACTTATCAGACTCATGGTCTTGTATTGAACTTAAGTCTCAGTCTTGATTTATTCTAAGCCATTTAACCCCTGTTTTGGTCATGTCTCATACTCATCCCTTTTGGGGTTTGTCTTGTCTAATACTCACCCCATGTTGGTCTTTGTCTTGATTATACATGGTTGGTCATGGTCTTGTTCGGGACTTGGTCTCACCTAAGGTGATGTCAAACACCACTTGATTGCCTGCCTCTTTAGTGTGAGAATTCAGGTGTGACTGTGTGCTGAGGGGACTTCTCCACACAAGCCCCAGGTAATGATGACCAAGACATACTCAATATTTGCCCATTACAATGCTTTTATCTTTGGCTGCAAAAGTCTGCCTCTTGCTTCTTTGCTTTGGTTCACTGATATTGGATGAGTTCTTATCCTGACTAATATATTATTGTCTTACACAGCTGTTAAACTGCTTTGTGGACCAAGCTTATATTTTTTTAATGGACAATAATGTTAAATCCTCATTGCTGATTTCCATTAAAATTCAAATGCACATCTTTTTTTTTCCAGTGACAGTGGTTGCCAGATTTCTGCAGAGTCAATCACTACAGACTCCAAACTTCATGTGGCTATTCTTCTTAAATTTATGAACAAATGACACATTTACTGATATTTGTGTGACTTGGTTTGACTCTCTCTGTGAAGTGTTCTTTCCAGGCTGCTTAGTTAAACTGTCAAAGCTCAGGGTAGCCTACGTCAGCTCATTCTATGAGGTGAAACATTCAAATTGCACTGAAGAAGGGTGATCACCCTGTACTGAAGACTGATTGACTGACTGACTGACTAAACCAGGTGAACTGGAAAGGAAAGAATGACTAAGCATGAACAATTAGTTTAAGAGTCTGGTCCAAGCAGCCCCATGAATTATTTGCATGGTAGAGATTACAAAAAAATGTAAGTAAAATAAAAAGTTTATAATTATATTGCTTAGCTTGTCTAACTTAAGCCTACCAGTTTAAGATTCTGTGAAACCTTGAGGTGAAGTACATATTATCATACAATCACCACCCATTTTATTAGAAACACCTACCCCACTGGGCCATTTATTAGGTAGCCTACAACTTTCTTATAGGTCCATAGGTACAGTGTATACTTTGTCATCCACCCTCTGGCCAGTCCATCAGTGGTCAGTTTCAAATGACAGAATCATTGCTAACTGGATATTAATTAGAAGGTGGAACTTTGCATGGTAATGGCATGGTAGTGAGTGTGCTGGTATGAGTGTATCAACAGTGTTGCTGGGGTTTCTACATGTCACTGCTGGGTTGGTGAATGGTCTGCCACACAGAAAATGACCACTGATGAAGAATTAAACGACAAACATAAATTATGCATGTCAACAGATGGGCTATGCCTGTCTCTAACTGTATACCTACATGGTGTTTCTAATGAATTAAATGCTTCTACTGAAATAGGCAGTGTGCGCATTGCTTTTTCTCATCACTACACAAGTTGTCTGCATGGATCACTAAATATTAATACACAAGGCAGCTGTGCAGTAATTCTGAAATGAATTCCACCAGTGAAGTTATGCTAACTACAGAGATCATGCTTGCATGGTAATGTGCATGTGTGATAAAAGATGAGGAATTTATATTCACTTTAATTCTCAGATGTCACGTGAACTCCAGTGGGATGTATGCATGCTGTTTATGAATAATGGGTCTAAGAGAATAGCTTCCATTAATTTCATACTTGTCCAAGTGTCTGTGTCCAAAAGCACTGAGTGACAATTAAACAGACCTCAGAACTGATGAAATATTAATAGAGCTGTATTGGCGGCCCTGGCAGTGTGTGAATAGAGAGTATGTGTACACTCTCTACTCAGTGGTAAACAGTGACGCTTTGCTCATGATTCTTCATGCTTCCTTTCTCTGCAGGCAGGTGTGTAGATTTGGTTTGATTGTCTCTTTTATCACATCTTATACATACAGACTGTCTTTCTTCTGTTTTATGACAGATGATACAAATCAGTGACATATAAGTACTACAAGTGTGGTGCATTACAGTAACGGAGCAGAGAGGCGCTTCAGATGGAATGGCATCAGGCAACAGTGACATACTGATTGATGTAATTGGATTGTGTAATGAAGCCATGTTCTGTTTGCCGATCGGCACCTGTTTGATGAGTACAGTGCTGGGGAACAAGAGGCAGAGCAGAACAGAGGCGGCAGGTGTGCTGCATGTTACGTGCTATTCGTTTTTATATTCGGAGCTGGAGCAATAGCTGCTAAAATCTCTGCCTCATCACATACTGTAATCTTATCTCTTCCCCTCCCCTCTGCTGGGTAGTAACATGTCCTGTTGCCATGTTTTGTTTTAAGTCTTCTTTTCACTCCACTGATAACTATGACATGCCCAAAGCTTGCTGTGCCAACCCATCACCTACGTGCACACACACACACATACACACATGCTGCTTCAGAGTACAACAGGGTGTGTGTGTGTGTCTGCTTCAGTCTGATCCCACTCTATCCTGCACAAACACACGCAGACGTCAAAGCATATCTGAGGCATAAAATTCTCATTTCGTCTCACATTACAGCGGAGGTAAGAAGCAGGTATATGAAGGGGGAAATGGGCATGTCCTAAGGCCCAACAGATTTATTGCTAAGGAGGGATGGAGGGAGAGACAGATGGGGCTTAGAGGGAAAAAAAATTCAATGACATACAACTGATGCGAATATAATACCCATTTCATTATCTCAGGAACAAATACAGACTTTGTTTTAACATACAACTTTATTCTTTCTTGTATATATAAACAAATATATATATATAGAGAGAGAGAGATTTTTTTTTAATGGGACTTGGTTCTTTTTCTGAATGGACATGTTTGGGAGGCTGTGGTGATGACAGAGAACTGCAGCAGCACGCATCAGGCAGCACAGCCAGCCCACACCTTTGATGTCAACACATATGCTGAGTAAGCAGAGCATGGATGGTAAAAATAGAACCACAACACAGCCACCCCTGCTTTCAAAGACAGCAGTGCTGAAGTTCTGGATTTATGAGCAGGAGAAGCAGAAATTCAGCTCTTTTGTTAAATATGCAGCTCTGATGAAGACTTGAAGACTTCCATATTGTTTCCTCATAGTGATATTCCTGCTGGATTCCCCACACCAGGGTGGGTTAGGCTGAGGGAGCAGTGAGTGAGTGGGAGACTGCTGTTGGACCCAATTATGATGGAACTGTATTACTTTCAATTAGCAGGAGTTAATGGCATTAGCCTAAATGGCATTAGGGCAAATGGGAGCAAATGGATGTATTTAAAGCTTAGTGAGCACTGGCCTGAGGGAATGCGAGTCTGACTAACAGCTCCCAGTGAGAATGAGAGAGGGAGAGGAGAGAAAGCAAGAGAATTGAAACGAAACACAATACAGCTGCCTGCCTGCCTAGTGCTGTGTTCCACTTTGCAGACTTGTGATCACTGTATTTCAGCTCTTTCAAACAATAAGAAAAGTGCCCCTAAATGTTTATGTCTGAGGGATATTTGTAGTGGAGAGGTCTGTAAGTAGGTTTCTGAAAATTACAGATCTACATGGAATCTTCAAAGGCAGCTATGGACAGTTGGTATGGTAACTGGAACACAAAGATGAGGGATAAACCACATTTCAGGTTCTCTTACTGGTAGTCACACTCTTTCTGTTATCATTACACTTCAAACCCCCTTTCTCTCCATTCGTATCCACAGACCTTCACTAACTATTAAGTAAAGGGCTTTTACAAAGGACTCCATCGCACTGCTCTGCCCCTCTTTCACTCTCACTCTCAATCACTCTCTCCATCTTGCTTTCTCTCCCTCTCACTCTCTTTTCCCTTCCCTGTCTATTGCTGTGTCTGCAGCCTTGGTCTCTGATCCCATCCTCGACATGCTGGACATCAACCGATATAGGTCCCAGTCAAAGCCTCATGTTGATGCCTCTGCGCTCAGCAAGGACCCAGGCAACACGATCCATCCATCACTCTGTCCCTCCGGCACACAGGGCAGGGCACACAACATGGCTGCTCCTACCAGCAGTCTCCAGTTAACACTCACTCAACACAAACAAGACACAGCACAGACTCTAGTTAGAGGATAAGAAACTTTAATTTCATCAACAGTGCTTTGTTTCAAGAGTCTGTATTATGTATTGATAACGTATTGGCTTGTGATACGCACTGCTGAACTATGACATTTCTACTAGGCTTATTATAACACAGCATCATAACACACTCAATACTTTCATAGTCAGCAAGTCTGTTAAAGCAGAGTCACATTTAAATACCAAGTACCATTCATGCTGTATGCCCACACCATCTTTAGGCAACTTTCCATCCTGAAGATGAGCCAGAAGCAGCCAATTAGCTGGAAGAGCAGGACGGGCTGCTATCCGTACCTATCAGGCTCACACAGAGAACAAAGGCATAGGGAGAGGTGTAGTCATTACCAAATGAGAGCAATTTTGCTTCAATTACAGAGAGCAGTCATTGTGTGTGAGATACCGCAGGCTTGTGAGTATGGAAGTGTTCTGTACCAGCCCCTTTAACTGCAATAATGGTTCATATTTAAACTAACATATCTCGGTGAAATGAAATGTACATTCAGGGGCATGAATATTAACATGAATGTATTTGAATATCCTGCCATCTGCCATATCCACAGCCCATTCACTCTAGCTAATTATTGGCCACAATAACTCTTCATAAACTATAAGGTACAGTTATATCATAATTATTTTTATTATCATCATCATCATCATCATCACCACCACCACCACCACCACCATCATCATCATCATTATCATTATCAATTTTGACCTATCCAACCACAGTCTCTTTCCCTTTTGGAGGATGATGATGAATGTGCAGTCCACTCAGGGCATATCGATTAGATTAATTAGGCCCCCAAATTGACCCTGCAAGATATCTGTTCACTATATCAAAAACTGTATGCCATTTTTTGCCATTAATGGTCTGTAACATGTGGAATCTAGAGTAGCTTCACCGATTGATGGAATGATTACGCTAAGGACAGGACATGGGAGAAAAGGCTCCTTACAACAGCATAGATTTTTAAAAGTGCCATTTAAACAAACGTATACTGAGAGAATTCTTCAAACTAGGAGCAATTACAGAAAAGATTGAGAGAAAATGTCAAAAGGATTTTTCTGTAATTCTCTAAGGTTGAAAGAAAATATCAGAAGGACTTTTTCTGTAATTGCATTTTATTTGAATAATTCTCTCACTAACTATACATTTGTTTAAATGGGACTTTTTCTATCTATACTAAAAACATTGTCTGCAAGTTGTTTTAGTTCACCTTGTTCTAGCTGACTACTAGTATCAGAAACTATTTTACAGTCCTCTAATTTGTTGGATTTCAACTTTGATTCATTTTGGTTTTTCACTGAATAGAGTGCAAGGCCTTTAAGGTCTAGTTTTCAGTAAATTGTGATATATCAGATTTCATCTGTTTTCAACAGATTTCATCTGTTGTGGCATATTGTGCTGCCAGCATAAATAATAAGAATAAGAATAATAGTAATGATAATGATAATGATCATAATAATAATGATGGTGGTAATATTTAGTAATATTATCACTGATCACCATGTGCACTTGGCCCTATTAACAGCTCCAAAAATAATTAACAGCCAGTTAGTAAAGCATTATATGATGAAAGGTAATGTGTGGTCAAGTCTGAAATTAAAATGTGCTTGAAGCTAATGAAGAGCTCTCCAGACAGCAGCTGTGTTTTAATGCACTCCTGCACAGCAGAGGACACTCTACACTAGCTAATGCATCTTCAGAGCAGCCATTATACGGCCATAAATCAATTAACAACCTTTAACATTAATTATAGCTCATACAGGAAAACGTGCACACTCCCGCTGTAGCTGTCTGTTAAATGCCACCAGCACCAAGCCCACATATCCCATCATTCCCTGCTTCCTGGCATCAGCACATTCTCACTTAATGGAACCCGAAAGGCTGATATCCAGTGGATATACACCATTACACTCCATTAAAAGTACTGGCCCTCTGCATGTGTGTGTGTGTGTGTGTGTGTGTGTGTGTGTGTGTGTGTGTGTGTGTGTGTGCGTGTGTGTGTGTGTGTGTGTCCGCCATTCTCTTTCAAAATAAAAAAAAAAAACAGAAACAAACCACTCATTGCTATAGGCACTCTGTGGGAAAGGAGAGCCAGTTGTGAAAGAGACAAGTTATGTATAACCCCTCTATATATAACCTCCATCCCCAGACTAACCACCCCCCAACCTTACATGACTCTTAAGAACAAAACCACAAAACATCTCTGACCTCTATATCCACTCTGTAACTCTCTAGTAATGGATAGTCTGAGCTTTTTTCCTAATAGAAGTGCTGAACAAAAGAACTTGTCAAGTTGTCTTGCTAAAACAGTGAGGCTGCACACTGCTCATAGCTCCACTCCAGGAAAGGACAGTCAGGAGCTGAATCAGGTTTTCAGTACAGAGAGTGCTCCCACTGCACAGGGTTTCAGTACAGGGAGAGCTCCCACTGCACAGGGTTTCAGTACAGGGAGAGCTCCCACTGCACAGGGTTTCAGTACAGGGAGAGCTCTCACTGCACAGGGTTTCAGTACAGGGAGAGCTCCCACTGCACAGGGCTTCAGTACAGGGAGAGCTCCCACTGTACAGGGTTTCAGTACAGGGAGAGCTCTCACTGCACAGGTAGGGTTTCAGTACAGGGAGAGCTCCCACTGCACAGGGTTTCAGTACAGGGAGAGCTCCCTAGCAGGCCTGAACACTCACCAAGTGCAAAGAAATGCCCACTTTAACCAGAGTGTGTATAGGGGTAGGTTATCATAAAGAGTGTATGCTTCACTGAGCTCTGATAGTGAAAATGAGGCCACCTTGCTTTTATATGAACAAAGAACCATTCCTGAAAGTCATTTCATCTGCACAGAATGTCAAACATAATGCAGTACATACTTTTTTGCTTTGCTTCCTCCCTGCTTTCTTTCCTGTACACACACCAGGATTCCACAGATGGCCTGTGTTGCCCATCAACAACAAAATCCATCAGAATAATGTGACATCAGTCTCACACACACACACACACACACACACACACACACACACACACACACACACACACACACACACACACACACACACACACTCCTAGTGCTTTACCATCTGTGAGCCCGAGTCTGATTTATTTATTCAGATATAAGGATCACACACACACACTCCCCCCCTCCCTGCACACACCCAAAACACAACACAATGACTCCTCTCTCCACCTTAGTGAGCAACAAATGGGCTGGGAGGACGAGCTGGGTCCTCCATCTTCATCTGAATGAAATTTTCAGTCTACCAAACTGCTCTCTGACTCTCTCTCTCTCTCTCTCTCTCTCTCTCTCTCCTGATGAATAATCAGTGTGTCTATCTCATATTCTGGAGTCATTTAGAGCTAAAGGATAACCACCATGGGACATTAGCAGAGTACAGACGCACAGCTCTCCAGCAGAGAAACAATGAGGGACAGCACTGCCTTCAGCGGCAAAACAATGACCGCTGAGCTCCCACTGAAAGCAAACAAAACCCACACGCTGGTCAAACTGTAGACGCTAGGAAACACTGCAGAACACTGGAATATCTTAAGGTCATTGTAAACATCTAGAAAAAGGAGGAGATGTGTCCTTTTAAAAAGATGAACTATACTTGTTGCTAAGCTAAAAAGGCACATGAAAAGTAGCTTTGGACTAGACAGCCTTAACACCTAATGAATAATTAACAATACCTTGCACTTTAAAACACCACAGACTACATGGTTACATACATATTGCTTTTCTCACATATTCTAAGTACATAAATGAATGCACATCTTTCTCCTCTTTCCCTTTCCCATGACCAGGTGCAGTTATTTGTTACCTTCCCTAGTTCACTACTTCTTTACAGTAACAAAAACATCAGTAAGAATCCCTAACTCTTCAATGGGAACGCCTTTGACAGGCTTCTGTTGCTTCTATTCTACGACCACCAAACTCCAATATGAACCAATCAGGAGTACCCGGAGCCCTCCGTTTCCATTCTGTGGCTTGTAGCCTTGTTCTTCATGTCATTGCCTGCCGGTTCCTGCATTCCAAGCTCAGCTGATGGATGTCTTGAGGGGAGAATGATGGGGCAACTGTCACTTTGTAGCTCAGAAATTCTTGAATGCGTCTTAAAACACCTATAGGAAGGAGATTATGGTTCTTGTCTGCACGAAAGGGGTCTGGTAGGTACAAAGATAGGCAGCATTCCCTGCAGTGCTTTCTTATCTGTTAGTGTGCTCTCAGACACACACTCAGGAGTAATTAAACATCCAACATTGAATGCTAATCAAAATTCATTAAAAACATTAAACTTGCACACACACACAACTCACTGTTCCCCTCCACAAATTAACAGCCTGACAAAACACTTAACGAGCCTGTTATAAATTATGATGATAAAATGTATACATCAGAGAAACGCGGAGAAATAAATCATTTTACAGAACACAGATGTGAGTGTATGCACACATCAGTAACTAAGTGATATAAAATTGTCAAGTGTAAAATGCAAAATGATAAAAGCTAAGTTTCCCATCAGGATCAGTGTAATAATTCACATGGTAGACCACTACTCCACACACTGAGAGGGAAAATATACAAGAAATAAGGGCAGAAAGAGGATAGAATACAGGGGAAAAGAGCAGGGTGACATTAACCTAATGCTAAAGACATCCTGGAACACCATTACTGCCCACCAGAGTCCCACATATCCTCAGGCATTAGGTAAAACCTCCTCTTTAATGTCCCAATTAGTCTAGTGCTCCAATGGAATGATAAATCAGATCAAATCGGAACTGGAGCTGGGAAGCTGCTAATCTGCATTATTTTAGATATTAAAACATCACATATAATTCACACCTCACATTCATTTATATCATCTTTTACTTTTACAGCACTACATCTTGCGCACTGCATGGTCACCCGCTAAGTGAAGTTATGAGGCAAGACAGCCAATGCTGACTTCAATGGTTTCAGATGTTTTTCAAAAATTAAATCTAATCAAATATTTTAAAGACAAAAATAAAAAAATGAAATTCGATTTTTCTGCGAATGTAGACTATTAGTTGTTATATCTGCCACAAGATTTAGATCAGTCTATAAACAATGATTTCAAATTAAAACAAGGATGCTGCTGAAGGAGCTATAGTGATTCGTTCATCAGTACTGAGCCAGCATTTGGCATAAAGAGAGCAGAACAAAACAGCCATTAAGAAATTTAAAAAGGTATTTTAAGACTATTTATTGAGGCCTGTATTTCAAAATATTCACTGACACAGGTCATTTTAGGGTATTTTTGTTAATACATTGAACAAAACACACTTTGATATATTTTTGCATATTTTTGTTCATGAATATGTCAGAATCTTAGGCTTCCTTCCTATAGTACCTCCAATTTAAGAGATGTGAGTATTAAGAAAAAAGCCAGTCAGTGGGGAAAAGGGCCGCACACAGGAGGAATGAAGGACATGGTGAGCAATGAATGACACGGGAAGGGTTAGGAAGTAACAGGAGAGCCACACATCATTCCAACTCACTCAGGCCATCATAAGAATGCACAAGAAGATGCATTACTGTACAAGATTTCTACTATAAACTGCTGACTTTAAAATTGATATGATCCATCTGCACAATATGTCACATTATTGTCCATGCTAGAATTACTATAGGCATTAATTACAGGGGAGGTTCAGAATAACAGGAACAACAACAAAAAAAAAAACACAAAGATGGCTGCATTAAATATATCAATATTTTCCAAAGTATTAAATATGACTTAGTTATAAGTTAAAGCAATGTAACCTGACACTGATTTCAGCACTTGTCTTTTCCTTTCAATGTCTAAGACTGGAGTACAGTGCATCTCTGACATCTTTGCAAACGGTGTGTGCAATCAGACTCGTTTCTTTCAGTTCCACGAGGAAATGGCGCCAGACGCATGCAGACCTCATGATGGCTGCATTTGTCAAAGACTTGTAATCAATTTGTCACGTCACTGTCAACATGTACCATGAAGGGTGTTGGAGTACTATTTGAAGCAGTGAAAAGAATATGTCTAAAAACACCATTACCAACTAAGCACGTTGTCACTCTGCATTTGTTATGACAGTCTAGCAAGCAGGAAATCCAAGAAGCACCTGAATGTCACATGCCTAAGGCTAATGACTCCTGTTTAAGTTTAAGCATACATTTGATTTCAGCGGTCATAGATTTGTGATCAAGGCCTTTATGGAAAGTGTAAGGGCCCGTGGTATCATGCCATAGTCAAATGATAAAACTTGCCTTTACAAGTTTTGTCGAAGTGATTGACTCCTGCAGTAATGTCTGGATTCAGTACAGTCATACTAGGACATTGAGGAGTGCCAAGAATTCATTGTTTGCAAGGAAAGAAACAAGGTAGTAAATGCCACTTTGTCATAAATCTATGGTTATTTGATTGAGCAAAAGAATAGAAGGTAGAACAATATGATTAGCTCATTTTTGAAACCCAATTTCCCCTGCCCTGTTGGAGAGGACTGATCCCACACCCACCAGGTTACTAAGGTTAATGACAACCAAACCACTGTGGATCACTGTAGCTTGATTGCTCCATTTATAAACTGCTGTGCAGAATAACAATACAAAGCTAAAGAGCAACACTGTTGGCTTTGGGAAGGTAGCATAATGGTTCAACACACAAAAAAAAGCACAGAGGTCTTACTTTTGAGCTTTCTTCTGGCCTTTCAAATACCAGCGTTTCTGAACAATACTAGAGACATGAAGTTTAACTCCAAATTCTATTTGGACTTAGGACAAAAAAAATAAAAATCGCTTGAAAGACACGTTCCTGGGGTAAGCTGCTCTGGCCGAGTGGGAGGATCTGAAGACCAAGTCATTTTGTTTCCTCTTCTGCGGTCTGCTCCAAGGATGTTCCAGACAGCCGCATTGGTTTAACAGTTGTGTGAAGCCCTCAGTGGCTATTATTGATAAAAGCAGAAAAAAGAGGCACTGAAAGCCACCTACAGTCACCAGGACAACACTAATGCAGACATAAGTGAGCAATTCAAAAAATTAATTTCATCGTTTGAAGTTCAGTGTTAGACCCACACTTTCTGCTCAAGCCTCAAACACACTGCCTCCAGTTTTTGTGTTCCATTTGTTCTCAGGAGCAGTCGCTTTCATTATTCCAAAGGGGGGGGGGGGGCATCAATTAAAAATGTTTGAATGATTCCAGAAAGAAAGACATCAGTAAAATGTTTGTTCATTGGAAATTCCTTATTTTCAAAAGAAGGGAATTGGATGCTGTAAAAGAACAACACATGAAGCAAATGACTATATAGAATTGTTTCCATACAAAAGGAGGAGAGATGGAAAGAAGCCATGCATGTTGATTTTAAGAAGAAACATGGTTAGCACACTAGCTAAACCAGAATCATATTCCGTATGTCTGAGAGCATAGAGATGGTATACCAGTACTTTACATATAAATAAGTGTGGTAGGCAATTTAAGATCCAAATATAAAACAACAAAACACTGAAGTAGAAAATGAGCACACATTAAAACCCAATCTAAATGTGATTAATATAGGCATTTATTAGAGGCTGGGAAAAAATATTTACCTATTAAGTAGAGAATCATCAGTCAACTAAATAACGAATTTCACAGTTGAAGCAGATCCAAGTATGCAGAGCCATTTGCTATGATTTCTGCAATAATTGTCTTTGTGGCTTTCGAGCCTGTGTTTGCAACCCAGGGGATTTTAAAACTTTTCCTATGCAATAATAAGCTATGTTAAACCATTAGCTCTCAGTCAAGTACATTTTCAGCCCGAGGAGCAGTACCCATAAAGTTTTAAAATGCAATTCTGTTTATGTTTTGAACCCATTTATGCAAATATTTGTGCATGTAAGGAGCACAGTTTTGGGAATTAAGTAAATGCCTTGTATGCCAATTTATAACTTCTAGGAAATGCCATCAACAGTGTCTATGTGAAGATGTGGTTACTAATTCTCCAACTTACACTCACAGACACATACTGACAGATTGTGAAGATTTCAAGGACAAACACTCGAGATAGTATCAAATTGTTCTAATAGCTCTTTATCTCAGTGTTGTAGCTTGTATTATTTGCAAAGACCTAGCGGTCATGATCCTATACTGGCGGAGAAAACACACTCACAAAAAAAGATTTGTTACCTTTTTGCAGCCCGGTTTCATAACACTCCAGATGACCACATCCTCTTGGCTGAGACTGTCAGTAAGGTTCTCCACTTGCTAAAGGAATGCCTCTCATACTTGGCACAATAAAGAAGCAGCTCTGTGCGTTTTCTGCACATTAAGACAACTTGTTTGTGCAAATCCTTATTCTTACTTTCATGCTGTATTACACTAGCAGCTGATTATTCCAAACATTGCAATATATTCCAGAGAACCAAAAAAAAAAAAAAAAAAAAAAAGATAAGTTATCAGAGAGTGAGGGCATTTATTTTTTAAGAAAAGAACATTACTTACCATGCCAACAACCTGCCTTGCCAGGTAGAGCTATGTTAGCAGTCAGACTGCTGTTATCTGTTCTGGCATTTCAGATGGGAGAGTGACAGAGGAACGACAGGTTGTCAGTCATTACCAAGAACTTCACTGAAACTTTCTGTTCAGCCGACTCGAAAGTCCAACACTGCCCCCTAATGGAGGCTGAGGCACTGAAAATGAGTGTTCAGCTTGATGCACACAGACAGAAACAAAGTGTTTATCGTTGCATTTATTAGATTCTGAAACAGTACAGCCTTACTTGGTACAAAGTGTTACCCTGGTAACTGCTACCAAGGGGATATTCCCAAGGAGACCAGAAGACAACAAAACAGTGCCACCCACTGGCTCCTCTATATAACATAACTTAGAAGCTCACACACATTAAGATGATTTTCTCATCATCTTTCACTCACTCAAATACAAGCATAGACACACATGCAATTCACAAAAGTGAAAACCAAGTTTACTGAATTAGGAAAGTCCTGAATATTGGGTAGAGATTTTTTTCAGATTAGTCTTCTGTATTATTGCTTCAAGTTTCAGTTGTATTTGACCTACTGTCAAATAAAATGTTTTAGAATTTCTTTAAAAATACCCAGAATGATGGCTCGAAATCAGCCACAGCATCTCTCATAGCATCAAAGGATACTGCCATTTGAGCACAGATGCTTCTTTCAATGTCTTCAAAAAGAAATTAGAAGCCAACTATGAAACTTCTCAAAATATTTATTAAAATTTATATTAACAATGTCATCAGATCCAATGTTTCATTTGCTCATGTAGCTGGATAACTCTTTGTCCATGTTTTGTGCAAAGCGATGGTTAAGGAAGAGGAGCTGTCCATGAGGAAGGAGTCTCTGAAGCAATGCATCCACTCGGTCACTCTTTAGCAGCACCTGAGAATGACAGCTCTGTCAGTCCATGGGAAAAGACTTTCTAGCAGAATAAGCCAAAGAGCAGCTCAATGCAACCTTGGACACTAATAAAAGGAGTTTAACTCTGGATTTTGTTGTGCCCGTCAACACTATTGGTAGTCTTTAGATCATCTGCTCCTCAAACTTCAATCAAACAGGCTTATAAATAGAGAACACTTAAGCGTGATTTAAAGGCATCAAGACTGAACTTATCAATTACAAGTCTGAATCATGACTGAATGTAAACTGAATATGCTGGATCTGACACACTCCAAACTCATCTCTAATATCAGTTTTGCTCCAGTTCAGGTAATATTGCATTATTAAGTCAAATGCATCTATTCTCTTTGTTAGTTAGATGAGAATTTATGTTATTTGCACTCATTCTGACCAAGAGAATAGCATTACAATTTTAGCAGTCAGTATCTCACACACCATACATACAGACGCACATTCACACTCACCTCACTGCCAAGCCCCAGCAGACGGAGTTCCTCCAGGCAGTAGCGGGCAAGCTTATGTAGAGTCCCTTCAGCAAGTAGCAGGTTCTCATATGGCTGACACACCAGAGTGAAGGCTAGGGCCTGCACCCCCAACCACAGCGCAACACTCTGCCTAGCAAACGGCTCCCCAGGGCCCAGAGATAGCACTCCACTGTCAGCTTCTCCGAGAGCCACGGTTTCTTCACCTAGCACAGCCTCCGCGCACACACTGCCCGACGCCTCCCTGCTTAGACAAACGGCACTTCTCACCTGCCTGTGTGAGGAGAGAGAGAGAGAAAGAGTGAGAGTCTGCAAGCACTCTTATAGAGAGAAAATAAACTTCTGAGCTAACGCATATCACCTGGCTACTACGTTATGTCTCTCCTTCTGAGCGAGTCGTCGCTGCTCGGGGGTTAACTCTCGGCCCTCCCCACTCAACACGGGCTCCTCCTGTCCGAATATGCGTGAATACAGAATCCGACTCTCCCCAGCAGATAGGACGCCCACAGGGCATACGGTGTGGATTAGGAAGCAGAGCACCATTTCTGTTTCTAGAGATAGAAAGCGTAACCTACTGGTTTACATGAACATCAAAGTGAACTATGTTAACGTCCATGTTATAGTTTAATGTCTAGAACGAATTTTAAAAAGCAGCAACGTCTTTCTGAGGCTTAACGTAACGTAACAAATGTTCCTTACCTGTTTCGCTACATGTGTATCACAGTAAACTAGCTACTATTCGTAAATGTGTTTTTACGTAAAGGACCTCTATTCATAGCGCCATTAACACAAACCATTTCCGTATTCTGTCATGTGACCTCGAATTCGCTTCGTGCAATATACATTTTAACACTGGGTGGCGCTCCAAGGTCAGCATAAAACATGAAACAAAATTAAACAAAAACAACGGGCAGGTGTTGGGGCAAAATGGCGTTTCCTCTTTAATTCTTCTTAATTTCGGGAAGCAGTAAACACATCAACTGATTAAAAAATGTAATTATATCATATTAACAGTATTATATTATATTAACAGTACAAGAGAGCAGTATGTTGGACTCCAGTAGCCTTGGGTTGACTGCAATTGTGGAAATACATAAAAGCACAGTACAGTTGTTCAAAAATACAGTAGAATGACATCTAACTTTCTGAGCTAAACATTCTTGAACAACGACTGAAGAAATGTAGACTATTATTAATATTAACATTCCTATTTCTAAAATTTGCTCTGCTTAAATACAAATGTAAGTTTCTCTCCTTCGAGATGACTCTAAAAGAAGCAACTGCACCAACTGCAAGTGCTGCCCTCCACCAACGGTGATAGCCAAGATGCTGAAGTGTGTGGCTGCTGTTTGTGTTGAAATTTGCCGCTCTGTGTGATATCTCTCAGTGACTAAGATGATAAATCTGCAGTAGTTGAAACGTGCAAACGCATGGAAAGAAACACACAAGGCAGCTGATACTTACCAACTGCTCGGCATACTAACCTCCACAGCACCCACCTCCACCTCTGAGTTTACCCTCGCTAACACAAGCACATACAGCACACCCAGAGCACCTCATACCATTCTAATTCCTACCTTCTCTTCTTCTACTTATGTTCTCATCTCTGTCACTGGGGGAAGAGAAGATAAAGGGAGAGAGAGACTGGAAGCTCTTTATGTAACCTTTATTTACGAAAAGGGAATTTTAAAAGGTTTCAAAAAGGTGAAGCAGTCAAATCACACAATTTACTGGTGGATGCAACAGTTTCAACCACACCAATATAGATTTTCATCACACATGCCATTAACACTCAGTCTTTTAACAAGTTTGCAGCACTTGCATCCCACCGCGTTAAAAGAACAAAAACAAAACTGGGCAGCAGTGGATGACAGCACCTGCATTTTGGACCTTTAGTACAGAGGACCGGTAGTACCGAGGACCAAAGAGGCCCCCAAGAAGCCAATAAACCCTCAAGAGCAGAGACACAATGCTCTGATACTGAAAAGGGCATCTCTGGCAACCAATTTAAAAAGAGGGGCTTTTCATTGCCTTCATCCTCACAGTCAAGACATTAAAGGGGGTAGGGGGGATGATGAGTCATATTAAAATACATTTTATAATCTAAAACCATGTAGGTACTGAACTTAATAACTATTATCTTTGATAAAGGGTTGAAAATGGGTTCAACTTTAGAGTAACTCATCTGCAGTAAGAACAGGATGTGGTTATTGTCATGGCATACTCCCAACCCATAACAGTAAAGGACCTGGTTTTAAATTCAGAAGCACCCTGACAAAGCAGAAATATTGACTGAATGGAAACTAAGAATGCATAGGATCCCCTCTTCCTTAACTATGACTTGCTGCTGAGTAGTCCTTAGGGCTTCATACTAAACCACAGGCACTAAATGTTGCTTGCAAACATGCTACTTGTGAGATAACAGAATGTGGCAAAATTGCCATAAGAATTTACAAATCATTCATTAACATTAGAATTTCCTGTAAGCTCTTGACATTTTCCTGTACACACTACAAAAAACTCAATATTTTAGATCCTTGGTAAAGTTGCAACTGCAATCAAGTAAATAAACAAAATTGCTACCAGCCATAGAACATATTTTCTTTGCATATTCTATATTTCTGTGTAGTTATATGGCTTTTGTTTTCATCATTACAAAACCTTCAGAAGTCAAGTTATATTTTCTGACATTCTAATCACAGCAGTGTGATTGTACCGCACAACAGTAACTAGAACTGATTAAATCAGCATTGACTTTAAAAGGTTAATTGATAGTCTGTAACCAAAATACACTATGAATAAGAATTTACCACTGAAACTATTTCAGCCTAGAACAAGGCCAAATGTTTATTGAACTTTATGAAGCTAATTTTAGAAAGAGTTTTAAATAAAGGTTATGTTTGTAGTCAGTTTTAGTCTAGACACGTTTGCTTTCTTTGTTCGTCTGAGGCGATCTCTGAGCTGGTATTCTCCGATCCCGCTGTAGGATCTGAGCACTTGGATGGATGCCAGTAATTGCATAGCTCACACTCCTAACACGCGAGTCCCATGTGACATGCATTCATCCACACAAAAACAGCTGCTCTGTGTTCAGTTCAGGCTCCCTCATTTGCATTAGCCAAAGCAAATGTTAGAACAACTCAAGCTAGAGTCATTTCTCATCTCTGGGCCCACAACTCAGACATGTTGCCCCTGCATGTCAGAGGTAATGGCTGGCCCCTCCCACACAGCTCAGAGCAGCTTTGGAATGAGTCTGAGGATGTGCCTGAACTGAACTAACCACACTCAAGGCCCAGCATGGCAGGAGGTTTTGAAAAGAGATCAATGACAGTCACACAGCCAAAGCCTTTGCTTATAGATGTTTATTCCCCGAAACAACTACATGGTTACTGCAGCATCACAGACGGTTTCACACTGACTCAAACTTGGCCAAAAAGCTCAATACAGCTGTTTACAAAAATTAAAATTAAAATTCACACACAGCCAAAGGGGATCACAACAATTCATTTAAAAAAAAATAAAAAGTTAGATGCAGGTTTTATTGCTGAGCATTTTTGTGAACACAACTGAGGTCATGTCGCCGACCCGCAGCAAGCAGTCAGGTCTGTCCCCTCTGAGTGAGCACTGACAGTCACAGACAGGCTGCAGGACAGAGACAGCTTCTCCCCTCGCATACTTCTAAATAACATCTCATCTAAAATACTGTGAGCTCTGGAGCCTTTCACAAAGGAGGAGCTCAACACCAGATAAATGATGCAAAAAAGTCAACTGTTCAATTGGAGATGTAGGAGTGTTCCTTCTGGAAACGTTCACTTAAACCTAAAAGTTGTTCAGGTCACTAAAAACCCTGCTGTATGAAATACTCCCCAGGATCAGAAATGTAAACTCATCCTGACTGGGAGACTAAAGACCAAAATATGGCAGTGCCACATCTGGCTAATCCATACAATGCATCTGGCATTCTAACTAATTATACCACACACTGCATTTGGCATTCTTCTCAATGCAGGCCTTTTTAATCCAATAATTACAAATAAAAGCAATAGTCAGTTTAAAAGCTTTACCACAAAAAAAAAAACAAAACAAAAAAACAACCAAGCCACAAACTTTAATAAATCACAAAAATTAAGATATACATAATTGTAATGGGGACAATTAAACAATAGATGGTATACCATTAATACTACTATAATAATAATTATAATAATAATTATTATTATAATTATTATTATTATTATTATTATTACTATAATAATAATAATAATATTAGTAATAATAATAATAATAATAATAATAATAATACTCCTCCATCATCTTCACTGCAAAAAGCACTTGGCTCAGACCCAAAACAGCAGGGCTGGGAATGGCAACCGGAATGGGAAAGAAGGGATACTCCTTACAAAAAAAAACAAAACAGGGAAAGTGCTTTAAGGCCTGTAACCACAACACGACTTGGGGAGTTGTAATAACTGGGGAGGCATAACCTTTTTGGAGAGTAGGAAGTGTGTGTGGTTGGGAAGCAGCAACAGTGTGCCGTCATACTGCAGGGAACTGAAGGGGCTCAACCATAATGCTGCGCTGCATTAAAACAGGTCATCAGGTCTAATAGATCATCTAAAATAGAAAATGGGGAGGTGACCCAACTGATCAACGTCCACAATCACTCATCAGGTTGGTGATGTCAGGACAGTGGAAGGAGAAAGTTGAAACAGTGAACCTGAGGACATGTGCATGCATCACAGCTTTTTAAGGCGGCTGTACATGTCTCTCTTGCTGCGCTCTCCTGCCCATGTGCGGCTCTTTAGGCGAAATTTTCTCAGGTCCTCCTTAAAGTCCTCATGATGCATCGGCCTGTATTCCTGGGGCTCACACACCGACTGCAAATGTATTGTGTGTGGACACAGACAAACATTAAAACCCTAAAACCTACTAAAGCACATTCAAGGCATATTAAACTACAACCCAATAAAAATAAAAATATTACACACACACACAACCCAAAAAAAGAAGACACACCCGGACCACAAGACTAAAATAACACGTACCTTATGTAGGGGAAAGAATTCCTTGTAGCCTCCTTTTAGTACGTAAAGTTCAGGGTAGTGAAGGTTGGGATACTCATTAAGAAACCGATCCTTCTCACGAACAAAGCGACACATTCGTGGTCCGCGCTCAGAGGAAAATTCGCAGTGGAACACCAGCAGCACACGCTTGTCGGGGCATTCAGGGAGAACAGGCTGCCTAAAGAAGTACTCTTCAACCTGCTCCTCTTGATGCAGATTTAGCGCCCCCTATCAGGAAGGAAGCCAAAGCAGTCAGGGGCCAGTTCCTTGCACGTATAAACACTCGTCCTGTAAAGAGTACTCCCTTACCCTGATGTGGCCGCCCTCGTACTCGTACGGATAACGACAGTCTATGACGAACAGTCTGTCCACCAGGTCACTGAACTGACCGTTCATTGCTGTGACCATCTGATACCAGAAGAGACAGGCATTAGCATGGAGTGCGAACACAGGGGAAGGCTGTTAAAGACCAAGAATTCGCTGCCATCATGACAGCCCAAAAGTGATGAGCATCTCTACTTACAATTTCTGAAGTGATGTATTTCAAGTCTTGATGTTTGCCATCAACCGTGGGCAGAGCTGGGGGCTGAAGAACAACAAATTCTTAATGATTACATACAGATGCTACAACAGAACTCTGAGGCAGAACTGAAAAATGTTCACCTAAACGCACCTTGGTAAAATCTCCTATTACATTATTGGGGTCAGTGTCCAACAGTCTCTCGATTTCTGAGTGATTAAAAGATTTTGAGCGCTGCACCTGCAACAAGAGATGGATCAGAGTCAGACCACATTAGCAGAGATGGCCCTCACTGGAGAATGGTCATTCTGGCCTGGTTGGGGCACAACCTGTTGCAGAGCAGCATCCTCTTGCTCCATGGTTGTGACGTGGGACCCAGCCACACTGCGCCTCCTCTTCACACGGACAGGGGTGTTCTCATCCCGGGGCCTATCATGCCTCTTGACTGCAGCCCGGCCGCCAGATGGCATGGAGGGCGAGCGGAAGAGTCCTCGCGGTCGACACCGAACAGGCTGGCAACCACAACACAGGCTTAGCTCCTCCAGCTCCAAATTACATACAGTCAAGATGGGTGTGGGTAGGGGGTCCAGGTCATTAGGTTACGAAGCTGAAACCTACCGAGCTCGCAGTGTCCACACTTTGATCAGCCACCAGAGGAGCTGTGAGGAGACTGGCCATTCCCATAGGAACCTCAGAATCCGTCTGTTAGTGAGGCAGGAATCCAAGGGGAAGGAGAAGTGGTGGTGGGTGGGAAAGGAAAGTAAAAAATGCTAATCAGTAAAAATAGGAAAGGTGGAGTTCACATTTTCCATCAATAAAGCACACACATCTCACCTCTACATCATCAAGTACATCCAAGAAGCCATCATCGTCATCATCAGCATGAAAGCTGGAGAGTGATGCACGTCGCAGGACAAAGGGGCTGCCAGTGTCTGGTGAAGCAAGCTGATTGGATGACGGTGGGGAAAGCTTCAGGAAGACAGGGAAGAATTCATTCCAAACCATGGCCATCACCACTTAATAGCACAAATAAACCAGTGAGGAAGTCTGCATTTTACCATTAGAGCAGGAGCTGAGCTGGGACGGCAGGTGAAAGCTTCCTTCACTTCTCCACTCAAACGCATGCGACAGCGAGATACAGGCTGAGTGGGCTTCTTGAACTCAAAGCTTGTCTAGATAATATAGCACAAATATTAGATAGACAAACCCCAACAAGTCTGCCAGAGGCTCAATGTAACCACATCAAAAGGACCCTCCAACCCCCTACCTCATGCATGTTTTCCTTGTTGTCCAAGCTGGGACTCTGACTGAAGATTCCATAACGTGGTAGATCAGTATCTTTACTCTTCAGATTGGGACTATGACCCAACAACTGCAGCTAGAAGAGGCAAGAGTCAAATAATAAAGAAATTACACAGCAGGTATTGCCACCAGATCTTGGATAAGATAAGGGGTATAACATGCCTCAAAAGAATAAAACAGCACCAATCATAGTCAAGCAGGATTATGTCCATTGACCACTTACCGGTAGTGAGTTTATCCTGCGAATAGGCATCTTTCTGCAAAGACAATAAAACAATTTTGCAACAAAACAGTTTAGCAAAATAGGTCATTTAAGCCTAAAGCCACATAGGTTTTGGTCTGGCTTCTGGTGAAGAAAATATACAGGAACTTACTCATTGATCACTCTGGTTGCATTCAGAATAGCCCTCTCAAACCTAAAAGACAGAAAGAAGAGAGAGTCAGAAGCATGACCAACATGGGTGCTTCACAGAACACGCCTTGTTACAAATGTAGTCATAAACTGACACTCAAAGAAACGAAACAACTTATTTACTTCCCAACACAAACCCTTATTGCACCTTACATGTCACCATGTCCACCTGTATGCTAAAGAGCTCCTAAAGAGAGAATGGAGAATGCATGTCCTCTAATCTACCATATGTCCACACGACGCTAACCCCCCACAGTATACCTCCTTTGTCAGTAGAGCGAGACTGAATGCTGTTTTGGGGGGTCGGGGGATTGTGCCTTTCATAGCAAAGGAAGAGTGAGAATTAGAGAGCTGAATGGGGGTTGAGAGGTGGGAGGCCTTCATTCATTACCCTGGACCAGACTAACAAGCGCACGCACACGCGCACACACACACACACAGCTCTATTCAAAAAGACCATGAAGAAGTGTGCCAGTCCATACACCCAACCCCCTACGGCAATGCGCAAAAAGGCACGCACATTGAAGCATGAGGAACAGAAGCAGCTGCTAGGCTGGCTGGGGATGAATGGAGTTTTTCCAATAGCAAATGGTCAGAAAAGCCCAACAGCTCACATAAAAGGCAGATGTCCAGGCCTGCATTCCCATAGAAAGTTAAGAGACTGATTAGTAACGCAAAGGAAACAAATGAAAATCTGCAGCCACAGAAGCAGAGTGTGTCTGAGGACGTGCTTACATTTTCAGCTGCCACACAATCTCTAAGCCCTTCAAATGGCATGCGAGACCAATTCTGATTGTCCTTTACTTTACACAGACCACCCAAAGTTCTACTAGGGACAAATCCGTTGTCAGAGGGTACCCTAATTATATGGCCTAACCAACTGAAGTTATAATTAAAGCAACAGATATAGAGTGAACTAATCTGTAAAACGCCAAACATTCACAGGGCACATGACAGGAATTGGGTTAATTCTCAAGGCAAGCTTTCCTGCATACACCCATCACAAGACATCAACTCACTTCTGCTCTGCATCAAATACATCCACAGGGCTAGGAGAGTCCATACCCAAACCTTAAAAAAGGAGAGCAAATGAAGTAAAGGCACAACACAGGAATTTGGCATCATTCCACAGCAATTACCGGTCATGCCCGACACACAAATCAATACGATCAAGAGTTAGATAATATTAGTTATGCAAATGTGGGAGAACATCGTTTACATGGTGTAACGTTGTTTGTATGCAGTATGGGCCCTTAAAGAGAAGCGAGGGTCCTTAACTTACCTGCATCAGATGAAGTGTCCGATGCGAAGGAAGGAATCTTCAGAAAGGGCACATCTTTCTTCCGTTTGGGAGTTTCGCAACTTCTAACGTTATTTAAATAAAATTTTAAAAAGTACAACCGAATTGTGTTTGCCTCGAGTAGACACGTCTTGCTGCTCTCTAAACTACCGTACAGATAACAGGAAGTAGCTAAGCTAGGTTACCTAGCTAGCAAAAGTAAATGAGAAAGTTAACTTGGCTAGCTTGCCGCCCACACAGGGGATATGGACCAAGCTAGCTACATTACCTAGCTAGCAAGCTACCTTTTAAACTGATAAATCCCGTTGGTTAGGATCGACAACTGTCTTCGCCAAAACAATGTAGCTAACTACTTAAGGCTAGCTGGCTAACGAGCATTAATTGTAACGAGATATTACTTTAAAACTCACCCTCCAAGAACGGCAAGATTATCCATGTTTAGTGTCAAGTTGGTCACTGGAGACAGTACCCCAGTAGGTCCAGGGAAGAACAGATTTTTGATGCAGGGGGAGCCCTGAGCCCCAATCTCAGGCAAAGACGGCTTGGAAAAGCGGGGGACTGAGCCAGGCCCTGTGTGCATCTGATTATTGACAGGACTTAAGTCGCTTGCAACTTTATCAATTTCCATTTTTTTCCCCAAATTTCACGGTAGGTTGATCGGCTGAAGGGAACTGCAGAAAAAATCCACACAGACTGTTGTGTAAGATAAATGATTTGCGAAGCAGGCGGATCAAATTAGCTTAGTTGGCTAACTAGCTAGCCAAATTGAGGTAGCCAGCTAGCTAGCTAGTTAGCAAGCTCGTAGATACAAATCGGAGTTTCATAAATTTATCCTGCGAGAAACGGGCAGAGAGAAGTTGCAAAACCGTGCATGATGTCGACGGCTTAAATGGTCCCGACTCCACAAATTTGGATAAAAATAAATTTATTAATAGACCATCTTCTTTGAGCCTTTCTGCCAGAGAGCTGTCGCTTAGCACACACACACACACTCTCTCTCTCTCCCTCTCTCTCTCTCTCTCTCTCTCTCTCTGATCTTTCACAAATGCAACTAAGAGAAGAGGAACGCTAATCGTAGTTCTTATTTATGTTCAAAATAGGCAGCCCACGAGCGGCAATCGGTATGACCAATGAGCAAACTCGATGGATCTGCTCTGTCCAATCAAAGCCAGCTGCTTTTTTTCGTCGCAGTGTTCTCCAAAAAGTAGGCGGGCTAAAAATACAGACAAAACGCTTGTCCAATCAAAAATAGGGTCCGTGTAACTGTATCCAATGATGAGCTTACTTTGACGTTAATATATATATATATATATATATATATATATTTGACGTTAATATATATATATATATATATATATATATATAGCGAGAGCGTGGATGCACGGGAAGTGGAAGATTTTTTTTTTCCCGCGGACCAATTCAAGAAATCTCTTGGAAACTTCCACAACAATAGTAAAATACTGCAGGCTTGGTTAGAACGTACCACAACTCGTTTAAAGAGATATAAATTGTTACTAATTATTCCAAAATTTAGTTAACTTATAAAATATTTATATAATAGTTATTCTAAGTTGTATTTCACTTAAAAAATCGGACATTAACATCAACATATCATTATCATTAACATATCATTTAACATATTTGAAAATACATTTGAACACTGCTGCAAAATTATATAGCTAGCTACTTGCCTAATATTTTCATATGCTAGCGTTAAGTTAAGGCCAGTGTGAGCTGGTTTTGTAAAATGAGGACCTTGTTACAAGAACAACATCTCCCAAATTATAGTTTATTCAAATAGAAATGACTTTTAATCAGAAATAAGCATTGAGTAACTGGCGACCTTAAGCGGAATTGTAAGAGCGAAAAGGTCTCAATCTGCAGGAGAGTTGTAGTTTTACATATATGCCTCTGTTAATGCTAACGACTTAATGGTTCACTCCTAACAAAGCTTCACACCAAAGCTCTTTACACATGAGCACCGCCTCAACATTTGGAACATAACCAAGGTTATTCATTCATTGTTCAGTGAACTGCTTTTGTGACGGTTCTGGACATGTCATGTAGGCTACATATAAATATTATTAATATATTAGGATATACATAATATTAATCATAAATCAATATCTGTATTTCAGTACTGTGTAATTTCAGGGCCACTATGAGGTATGTGCAAAGAACCGGGGTACAATAGTAATGAACTGAAGTAACTGATACCACCTTTCTACTTGAATCCACCACTTGTGGGGGGTTCACAAAGGAGAAAGAATGACAAGAGTAAGAGTTAACTGGACCTTAAACTATATTTACCATAAATGTAGTCGTAAATAGTATGTATGAAATTATTTCTATTGAAACTCTTCCCCCTCCCCATCTTAAGGAAACCCCACTGTTTCCATACATCCTGGCTACCACCCAGTCACCTAGAGCAGATCTTCCCTTTTGACCGAACTCCCTCCAATTTCACTTACAAAGGAGCCATGAGAATGTTGGGGGAGCAGTAACCATGGTTAAAAACAGCCTGGTTCATGCACACTCTCGTGATGCAGGCCTCTTGCACTAACCATGCTCCATCGTTCATACTGTGAATGCTCCACTTTTTATCCTCCTCACCCCTTATGAACATTACATTGCATGCTTGTATTAGCCAGTTTCCTGCTGTTAGGTTTTCCTGTTGTGATTTTTTTCCTGAAGCCATCTGATAATGTTTGTCTGTTTCAGTCTTGCTTTTTGTAAACGGAAGTACACTGTCAAATAGATAACTTAATTAGAAAAATCAACTGAAATGAAATTTAATCTCTGGCAATATATCAAATATTCACTACAACAATGTAGCGTGTATGTAAGGCTACGTAATGTTAGGACACTGTAGTGTGTATGTAAGGCTACGTATTGTTAAGACACTGTAGTGTGTATGTAAGGCTACATAATGTTAAGACACTGTAGTGTGTATGTAAGGCTACGTAATGTTAAGACACTGTAGTGTGTATGTAAGGCTACGTAATGTTAAGACACTGTAGTGTGTATGTAAGGCTACGTAATGTTAGGACCACTATTTATCAGGTTCCCACAGTCCCCCCTTATCTGTTCCTCACTGTTGGTGTCAATTTAAAACAAAACAAAATGGCAGCCACTACTATCTTTGCTATCTCTTTTCTTACTGTGTTCTTAACTTCGTCTTTTTAGACACGGTAGAGATGTATTATAAAACTCAGCTGACATTCTTTTTAGTGGACATTCAATGGATATTGTCTACAGGCAGTTTCAGTTCAGGACTGGATTAATATTGATTAGAATATCTTTAAATTAAATGTGAATGTATTGCCCAAAAACCCATGTTCATTACAGCCCTACAAGGAAACTTTGTTTTGTGGAAGATTAGTTTTAGAAAAACTAATAACATAAATAACATATTTGTGCTGTGAAAATTGTTTTGTTTTTTTTTTATCAAATGCTTAGAATTATAATGTTCTGTCACTAGGACAAGATATGTGATATGTGAGAGAAAGTGTTTGATTTTTTTCGGTAATGTTCATAAAACACAAAGGCATCAAATAAGCCACACACAAGAAAAACACAAACTGGATAAACTGGTCTTCATTAAATGATTTCCAGAGGCAAGCTCAGGCACTTCTAGCTGTTTGCTTACACGTAGTAACGTAACATGAGGGTTAACACTATACTGGCAGGCTTGGTCCAGATACCAGATCTTAGGATTCTGCTTTAGCCATTGATAAGTATCATTGACACTGTTCACGAAATTAAATGTAAATAAAAACACCTACCACAACAGCTATATTTCAGAAATATCTGAATTTCAAAAACAACAGAAATATCTACAAAAATGCCCAAACCAAGCAAAATATAAAAGCAATGAACAATTGTGTTTTTGACAGGATTTTTAAAGAAACAGGCACTTTTTAAACAAGTTTACATTTTTTTATCATTTAATGTTTGTGATACATGCAAACTAGAAGCACTTTTCCAAGTTCTTGCGTAAAAAAAAGCTTAGTACAAGCCATTACACATCTTAGGAAGTAGAAATGGACTTATGACTATTTTAATTGTAATAGGATTGGAATATTGAAATGTCCCTGCTGAATTGTATCTGTTTTAAAACAATTCCTTATAAAGCTCTGTTAACAAATGAGTCCAGTAGTAAAATAATTTAAAAGGAAACATGGTGTCATGACTAGCACATAGCTCTGACAATAATTCTCTTCTAAAAAAATATACAGCCTGAACTAGTTTTCAGCGCTGAAGCTAACCTATGTTGTTAGGTTGTCCTGGATTAAATGGGGGTATGCATTGTTTTATATAGTAATGTTTTTTTAAATTACTTTACAATATTTTACATTTAACATATACATTATCCAATATAATCAAGATATATTGTTCCAACATTTAAGTCTTTGTACACTGGGATCAAACAAACACAATGACTTATGAATGCATTATGTATGTGCAATGACCCATTAGCAGTGTCTGTAGGGCATAATGAACTTCCTGGCTGGGATGTAGAGTGGGGCTCAACAAACCCCCATCCAGAGGAGTGGGGTGGTGAGAAAGTGCTATCCTCCCCAATCAGTGACACCCAAGCTCGGGTCACATATAGCAGGGAACTGCCTCCACACCCAAATGCACACTTAGATAAAGCTATAAAGCTTATACTGGTCATTTGCACCTTTGTGGTGTGTGTTTGTGTGTGGGTGTGTGTGTTTGTGTGTGTGTGTGTGTGTGTGTGTGTGAGAGAGAGAGAGAGAGAGAGAGAGAGAGAGAGAGAGAGAAAGAGAAAGAGAGATTGCTTGTGAAGAATGTTTATTTCAGTTAGGGTCAAGCAATGTTTGCAAATAGATGAGACAAAAAACAGGCAGACAGTCAGAGAGGTGAAGCCTAATTTATAACACACAAATAGGTTTATAGAAGAGCTACAGGTGAGAGTTTTTGGTTTTAATATCATAAATCATTAAATGACTTTTATACATTAGTGGCTTTGTTCTTGTTTACATGTACAATTACTGGACTTCATGTAATCAAACATGAGCTTCTATGTACACGTTTCACAAATTTGTGGTCCTGTAATGATATACATATTTTTGACAGGAGGCCTGTTTTTAAACCATTAAACATGAATGAGAACATTAGCATGTCTCCAAGTTAGTACCGTATTACTCTGTTAACATTCTCTGTAGTCAAGCCCACATTAATCAGCATTTGCCCTCAGAACAGTGTGAGTCTAAAGGGCACATCATTAACATACACATGGAGCCTAGAAAAGAAAAAACAGCACACCTACATTTACATTTACATTTACATTTTCCTGCTACTCTATGTGTTTTTAATCACAGTCTAATAAAACTGCTTTCAGTGCATTTACATGTACATT